>NC_091821.1:515540209-515843959 GCF_038994185.2 Dermacentor albipictus
GTAATGAAGCAAGTCGTCGGGCTTCTTCGGCAAGACAGACTGTCTCTGATATACAAAGATTATCATGGCTGGAAAACGGGAAGATAGTGTCTAGTTTACAACGAGGCGCACGAGCGTAAAGAAGAAAGAAGGGACTGCAGCCCGTAAGTTCATGCTTTGAGGTGTTAAATGCGTACGTAATAAAAGGTAGCACGCTGTCCCAGTTCTTGTGATCTGACGTGCGTTCTGTTCGTCGACGTGCGTTCCATTCTGTCTGTTTCTTTGGGGATGACACGGGGTGGAATGTGGAAACCTTGAAGCACATAGACGAAGCATCTCTTCGACCTCGTCTGCAGTCAACTGCCACCCACGATCACTGATGATGACTCTGGGAGGTACATGTCGGTTAATGACAAAACGCAGCTGAAAAAATACACACTTCGGTTGCAACAGCCGATGGTATTGCAGCTATCCCACAGTGGCGTGTCAAGTGATCGGCACACACGATAATCCAGCGATTCCCATCTGATGAACGCGGGAAAGGACAGAGGAGGTCGATCCCAACATGCTCAAAAGGAGTGCTGGGGGATGGCACTGGCTGGAGTTGACCAGGAGGAGCACTCGTCGGACGCCTGTAACGTTGACACTCGCTGCAGCTGGACGCATACTGGCCGGTCTTCTGGCGCATTTTAAGTAAGTAGAACCTTTCTTGAAGGCGGTAGAGAGTTCGCGCCGAACCCAAATGGCCAGATGTTGGATCGTCATGCATAGCGCTACACGGAGACACGGAGACTCTCCGGGACCACCAGAACATATCGTGGGCCTGTAGCGGAATAGTTCTTTTTGTAAAGAACCCCATCACGAAAGCAGAAACGAGTGGATGGTGCTGATTGCCTTGCAGTAATGAGCAGTGATTCTAAAGTTCTGTCTTTTTGTTGCTCGACCTTGAAGGTATCTATATCAGGAAATCCCGGCTCCAGTGATGCGATAGAGCAGCCGAAGTTGTCCGCATCGCAGTCCGTCGTTGGAAGCGGCATGCGCGAGAGTCAGTCAGCGTCGGCACGTCGGCGTCCGCTTTGATAAGAAATGGTAGATTTATATTTCTGTAAACGAAGTCTCCAACACGCAAGCCGGCCGGACGGATCACGGAAATGAACCAGCTTGCAGAGAGAATGATGGTCTGTCACCACAGTGAAGGGGCGCCCGTACAGGTACGACTGGAAGCGCTGTACTGCGAAAATAACTGCAGGACATTCTTGCTCTGTAACGGTGTAGTTACGCTCGGACTTACCTAAAGAGCGACTCGCATAGGCGACGACGTGTTTATTGGTCTCGACGCGTTGAATAAGGACAGCACCGATGCCAATACCGCTAGCGTCCGTATGAACTTCTGTGGAAGCCGCATGGTCGAAGTGTCGGAGAACGGGCTGGGACGTCAGACGAGGCTTCAGCTCACGAAAACTAGCTTTACATTCAGGAGTCCATTCAAAGGGAACGCCCTTCTGGAGGAGGCATGTCAGTGGATAGGCGATGTTGGCAAATGCACGAATTCACCGGCGGAAGTACGAGCAAAGCCCTAGGCAACTGCGTAGCTCTTTTACATGGCGAGGTTGCTTGAAGGCTTCCACCGTAGCAGTCTTCACTGGATCAGGTCGTATACCGTCATTATCCACTAGGTGTACCAGAACGAGTGTTTGGCACTCTCCAAGATTACACTTCTTTGAGTTTAGCACCAAACCCGTTTTGTCCAAGCAGTCTAGCACAAGATCGAGACGTGCGTTGTGCTCACTGAACGTGCGCCCGAAAATAACTACATCGTCTAGCTAGCACATGCATACTTCCCACTTCAAACCACGCAGGATGTGGTCCATAAGGCGCTCGAAAGTTGCAGGTGCATTACAGAGCCCGAACGGCATCACATTAAATTCAAAAAGCCTATCTGGTGTTACAAATGCCGCTTTCTCCTTGTCTGCCTTGTGCATAGGAATCTGCCAGTACCCCGACCTCAAGTCAACAGACGGAAAGTAAGACGCTGATGAGAGGCAGTCGACAGCATCATCAATACGCGGAAGAGGATATGCGTCATTTTTATTGATGGTGTTGAGGCGGCAGTAGGCAACACAAAATCACCATGTACCATCTTTCTTTCTAACCAGAATCACTGGTGCTGCCCACGGACTACAGTATTCTTGGATTACATTTTTATTTAGCATTTCATGGACTTGGTCATTGATCAACTTGCGTTCCGATGGTGAGACTCTGTATGGTTTCTGTCACAGCGGTTGGGCAGAGGCCGTATCTATGCGATGGTGTATAAGAGAAGGAGGAAACAACGGTGGCCCCTCTTGCTGGAAGAAGTTAAACAGTCAGGCATGTTTTAGCAGAATATTCGCCACTTCGTGACGCTGCTTAGTGTTAAGTGACTTGTTTACCACAGTCAGAAATGAGAAATGCGCCGCAGGGCAGGCATTAACGAAATGGCGCTAATCCGCAGAATCAAGGGCCTCTGTAAGAATGGTGAGCGATAGCACTTCATGTTCATGGTAGGCGGCAAGCTTCAGACCCTGTGGTAGTATTGCAGTTTCACTCGAACAGTTTACGGCCCATAAGTTGGTGCGTCGCTGAACAACTGACAGCGTGAAATACGGTATCAGTACATTGCTCGCGTGCAATACGGTATCAGTACATTCACGAAGTGCCCCGGGTTTTTGTTTACCTTTTGACCATGTTTCATCCCGACCAGACGGGCTTCCGTCAAACACTGAACTTCACATTCCTCTTGATGCAACTCAGATGAACGGGCTCCATGGTAGCATCAAACATTCCGTCGGTGGTAGGGAAACAGGCAACTGAAACACACATTGCGGATAACGGAGGCACAAGTGTATCCGTGGATACACAAAGCACACTTTCACGATACGGTGGGCCTTCCAAAACGCAGCAGAAAAGCTCGTACCTACACTGATTTCACCCGTTTTGCAGTCGATGGTGGCACCACACAGTTTCAAAAAATCAAGGCCCAGGATTACGTCATGCGCAGAATGAGGTAGAACAGCGAACTTCGCGTTAAATATTTGACCACCGAAGGTAACGTCGGCATAACACACGCCCACAAGGTAGAACAACTCCCCACTCACTCCGCGAAACGTATCGGCACGGTCCCAGCGAAACATCACTTTTCATCCTAGGAGGCTTTTGAACGCAAGACTCATCCCTGAAACGGTTGCTGCCATGTCCACTAAGGCCATAGATGAAACCCTGTCAATTAATACAGGCACCTTATTATTAAACACACAAATGGTAGGAGGTATCTCTGTCGACATCGAACGTTGTCCAGCGACCTCAACTCCAACGGCCGCGCTGGCTAGTTTTCCGGAGGAGGCGACGGGTATCTACGCCGTGGAGAGGGAGATCGGCTTACACGAGGAGCGGGTGGTGGTGTCAAGCTGCGATCGGATGCTGGAGGACGGTTCCGCAGCGGCTCCGGGTGCTGGTGACGCAAGCTTCCTAAGTATGCGTGCGAGGGCGAATATGTTCCGCCCAGAGAAGCGTGGTACCGCCTAGACATCGTCGAACCTCGGTGGTTGGCGGCGATTGCAGTACCTGGCAATGTGACCGAAGACGCCACATCTATAACCCACAGGTAAACGACGATCGATGAACTGCCTTTCGATGCGCTCAGCCATGGGGGGGGGGGGGGGGTCGTCTAGCAGAGCGATGCGGCTGAGCCTGCTGCACAGGAGGAATGGTCGATCTGCGTGCAAACCTGCTGGGGCGAGGGTGTTCTGCAGGTCGGTGTTCGGGCATAAATGTGCCGTCACGTGGCCATGGAGCTCCTCTGTGGTTGACGTCTGTGACACATACCGCCGGTTGCCAGGAAGCGCAGGGTGCGGCAGGCGCCTTGTGTTGCCTGTAATAAGCATCATGTTGTCGTATGACGTCGCGCACAAATTCCTAGTGCCGCAGCAGCTCTTCACCCACGATCTGCCGTATAGTAGACGAAAGATTGGCGCACGGGCTCTCATCGACGCTGGCAACGTTTGTCACATTCGCCAGGCGTCCAAATTTTGGCCCAATGCGACGTGCTTTCAACGTCTCAAACGTACGGCAATGACGCACGACATCTGAGACGGAATCAACGTGTTCCCGGCTTATGAGGAAATTGTATGCATCTTCTGCAATTCCTTTGAGGAGATGTCCGACTCGGTCTTCCTCAGACATCTGTGAATTGACTATTTTGCACAGCTTGAGGATTTACTCTATTATATGGTGCATGTTTCTCCAGGAGCTCGAGCTCTTTGAGCTAGTGTTCTCTCTGCGCGTTTCTGTTTGGCGCAGGAGCCGCCAAAACACTTCTTAAATTCCTCAACGAAGCACTCCCACGTTCTTAGGGAGTCTTCGTGGTTTTCATACCACATCCGCACTGTCTCACTCAGAAAGAGTACGACATATTCAAGCTGAGTGACAGAATCCCAATGGTTGTAGCGGCTCACCCTTGCGTAGTGCGTCAACCAATCGTCGATGTCTTCGTCCACTTTTCCTGCGTCCACTTTTCCTCCGAGTAGTGCTGCGAAGGTCCAACTGGCGCTGACCTTTGAGCAGGTGAAACTAGAGCTGGAATTTATCCACCTCCGTCCTGAGCCATAGGAAAAGTCGTTGGCAAGAGACCGGCAATACGACGTCTCCGGCGAATTTCTACATGTTGCGGCTCCATGGTACGTTGTGTAGTACCCCACACCTTCACCACTCTGTTACGCCCACAAAAGGCGTTACTTTGAAGCCGGGTAGCGTTAGATGCGATGGCCTTGATCAGCTGAGCGCCTGTCGAAATTCAGCTAGCCAGCCACCCGTCGTCTTCTTCGTTCACCACTCTTCGGTGCCCCCCATACTGTTTGTTGAGGCGTGAACCCACTATGCACGCAAAAGCGTCACAATATGTTCTGCCTTCCACACTGACTCGCAGTGTGCACATGCGGGTGTCTTCAAGATGTACACCCGACTTCGCTCCAGGTTCTATTGGCGTGGAATGTACACCTCTGTGTGCAAGTACATTCAGTCGTGCCCTCAGTGTCAACGCCGCTCAGCATGTCTCTGGTCCACTACAACCAATCCCGTGTCCAGCCAGGCGCTTCGATCGCTTTGGCATTGACCTGTATGGACCCCTTCCGAGCACCGCTTCCGGGAACCGCTGGATAGTCGCCGCCATCGACCATTTGACGCGATATGCAGAAAGAGCCGCTCTGCACTCTGTGGTTTACGCTCACGTAAACGAACGAACTGCTGCGTGACCGCCCTTTTCAACAAGAACCCGGAACAGTTCCACTGTCAGATTAGGAATCAGTTATCCTCGCCGCCATGTTTGGAGCTATTGCTTGTCCTTGGATATGCGCAACCGCCTTTAAACCCTCCGCCTCTGAGGGTAGAGTATTTCTAACCACCGCCAAAGAGCTAGTAGTTTACTTCCCGAGGCCGACCCTAGTTTTGAGGGTGTTGACCCTCATCGTGAGAGCAGCCACCGCTTCTACTAAGTTCACGAGTGAGCCTCCGAGGCTGTGTACTGACTCACTAACCCCATTCACGGAGTTCCTAATGTTGCTTTCGAATTCCTCGAAGTACCCTTGTCCCTCACCGGAAGCTGCGAGGGCCCGCTTCTTGGGGGACCGCGCTCCGTGGGAGCCGGCGTGGGCGGCGCTTGAACCTGACTCGCGAAAGGACTCGAACACGGCCCTGAGCTGCGGCAACGCGGCTCTGAGATGCGCGTTCTCCTGCTCTAAGTGAATGACTCTAGGGTTGCTCTGCTCTGGCGGCGAACACTTCTTTACCCTCTGCTTGACTCGACCGGCCCAGGTGGTCGCCTGGATCCTGACCTTCGAGCGAGAGCAACCCCTGGAGCAGGAGCGCCCTCTGTACCGGCCGCGGTGGCCGGCTGCCGTGGCGGAGCGGCCCCTCCAGAACACCCTGGGCACGCTTGGATCTCATATTTGGCAGATGGATGCCACCTGCGGCGCAGGTGTTTGCTCGGTGTTCTTTCGCTGCCTCCTTCTGCGACGGACCAAGTAGGGCACTTGGAAGCGTTGCTTGCAGGCTTTGTCCGCCGTGAGATGAGGCCCGCTGCAGAGGGCGCACTTGGGCAAGCACCCATGCGAGCACTTAACCTAGGTTCCTACATTAGGCAGTATGATAGCAAGAGCTTGGTGGTGCAATCCACCACCCCGTTCCAAAGGAGACGCTCATAACATCCATCCATCCATCACGGTGTTCCCCGGAGGATGATTCCACATCCCCTCCAAATTGTTTTCTCCAGGGCCGGGCACACGTCGACGCGGTGACCCAGCCTCCCACAGGCGTGGCAAACGTCCGCCTGGCGTCTGTGGTGCCTACAGCTAAGCATGCTGGCGCCGCAAATTACGTAGTTCGGACCTTTCACTCCGTGCAACATAACGACAATCGCGGTGGTGTCCTTAACGAGTTTCACTACGAGGGCTTTGGGATTTCTTGGCAGGACGATCATGTCGTGCAGCCTGTTGTTGTCAAAGTCGAGGTGGACGTCTCGCACGGTCTCCTTGCACGTGTTATCCGGTGCCGCCAAGTACGAGTTTATTTCGCCAAGTTTTCTTTGAACTCCCCTTTTCTTCTGTTTGAACACCAGCCGTTTTTCCAGCGTGATGACATGTGCATAGGGTCTTACGTAGCCCCTATTCGTTGCGACATTTTGCTGGCAAAGGTGGACGACACAATGGAACGGCTGTTTAATTGAGACCGGAACAAGCAGCCCGCCTTCAACTAGGCCTCTATTGTAGGCGAAGTTTTATCTATCTTTAGCAAAAATGGACTTGGGTTGCGTGCACCCATGGACTCTCGGACCTTTGGATTCTACAGTTTTATACCTAAAAATCATATTCTTTTATGTGCACGTTTGCTGGAGTTGACCCATGGGCTGAGAAGGAGTTGCTGCCCTTTGACTTGACAAACTGCAGGACAATTAAGGGAGGAATAGCGGTGTTGTGAATAAAATCGGCTCTCCAAAAATCGGGTCCGCATGAGATTAAGCCCAGTTTTTAAACTTAGGCAAGCCTTTCTTTGGCTGCAGAATTCACTATCTCGGTCTTGACTACCATTCCAAAACCCTCCTTCTAAAATTCAAGCGAGGCTCGGGAAGTACAATGTTTGAGGATCAACGGAAAATGTTCCCTTATATCCAAATACTTTCCCACAATCTTAGGAAGGTGGAAAGAAGGCGCGGCATGCCAATTTGGTTCTCTGCCCCAAATAAACTTGGAAAGTTATGTTCACGTATCTGTAACGCCAGAAAGCATGGATGCCAGAAGAACCACCAAGTGCCGTTAGTTAAATGTACTACTGGAACGGTGCATTTCATTCCCATGTCATTTGGAATATTTTGCCTAGGCGAAACTGGTCGCTGTGTCAATGACCGTTTAGGAGAACAAGCTCAAGAACTTAAAAACCTAGATGATAAATACGCCCATTTAGTTGCGCATGTTAGCAAGTGTACTGGTGGTGTGGCCCGGTTGAAAGAGACGACGATTCCACTAAAGAGCAGTGACAAGACCTTGCGCATCACTTTAGAAGCCTACCACATTAGGGAATTTGTTAGCAAGTGCTTTAGCACCTCTTTCCTCGTTCTCTTCGATGCTGAATTTGATCTTCTGGATACAGCTATCGGGGTTTCAGATTGCGAAGAAAAAGAATTGTTTGCGTTTTGTTGCACTTGGTTTGCTGTATTGTACTTGCGTTGTTAGCACGCTATCACCCTTGAAATGTTTCCTGCTTTATTTCCCTTGCTTCACTCGGCATATATGAGGTGTACTATCCTTGCCAATAAAACTATTTTGTTATTCAGTGTTTCTGTGCACGTGTCTCCTTTCTTGGGGTCGTCTGTTAGCGCTGCTACTCAGATGTTTCAAGGGGGAGAGCTGCTTTGTATACATCGATGGTGTGGTCATCTTCTCTGAGACATTCAAAGAACATCTGAAGTGCCTAAGAACAGTCCTTCAAGCCACTTGCTCAGCGGAGCTCACGCTGAAACCTGAGAAATGCCATTTCAGCTATGAAGAACTGAAATTCCTTGGAGAAGTCGTGAGTGCAGATGGAGTTCGCCCAAACCAGACATAACTGCAGCCGTCGCCACTTTTCCTGTTCCCTCAGATAAAAGAGCAGTGTGACGTTTCCTTGGCTTGCGCACTTACCATCGTCGATATGTTACCAACTTCTCCAAGATAGCCGAACCACCCACGCGACTCACGCGAGAAGATGTACACTTTGCCACAGGGCGAGAGACAGCTTTCGCAGAGCTGCGGTAGCTCGCGCAGACAGCACTTGTACTTGCCCATTTTAATGAGAAGGCAGATAAAGAGGTACACACAGATGCTAGCAACTTCGTACTTGGGGCTGTTTTTGCCCAAGCATCCGGGGTGCTCCAGAGGCAACCATCGACGTCTAAAGCTAGTTGCTGGGCCCGAAGTCTAACCGTAGCTGCTAAACACGTCTGAGCCCAGCAACTGCCGTTAAACGTCACTGGAAGGCTCCTTAGTGTCCCGGAGGCCACCGTTCCCACGCTCTCCACAAGGGGGACGCTGACTGTGCAATGACACATTCGTTTTGAGCACGTCATAGCTTACGCCAGTTCTACACCTTCCCGTGTCGAGACCTACCACTCTTCTTCAGAGAAAGAATGCCTCGCAGTCGGCATGGACGGCGACGAAATTCCGGCCCAACCTCTACGACCGTCCCTTCAAAATTGTGACCGATCACCACTCGCTGCACTGGCTGGCCAATCTCAGGGATACGTCTGACCACCTTGTTCGTTTGAGTTTGCGCTTGCAGGAGTTGGACATGCCGATTGTGCACACATCCGCGCACAAATACGAAGATGCCGGCGCGTTTTCACGCACACCTCTGGGACATCCTTCTCCTAGCTCTGAGGATGAAGATGGTTTCCTCAGGTCCATTCCTGATTCTGACTTCATGTGAAGACAGCAAGCAGACAAAGAATTATGGCCTGTTGTTGACTACCTGGAGGGCCGAAAATCCCACCTTGCTCAACACATTACTTGCGAGTTATCCACATATTCTCTCAGAAGCGGCGTGCTGTGCAGGTAAGATGACTGTGCAGCGGCAAAGCTTTTCTCCTCGTTGTGTCTAGCGGTATACGTGATTACATCCTCTTTGCGTGCCGCGACGAACCCACGTCAGCACACTTGGGCTACTCGTGGGCTTTCGCCCTAGTACGCCTGCAGTACTACTGGCCACGACTTTCATCTAGCGTACACTACTATGCAAAACACTGCCGCTAGTCTCAGCCCCACAAACCACCAGCTGTGAAAGCTGCGGGCCTACTCCAACCAATTCCACCACCTGAGACATCGTTCGAGCTAGTGGGAATGGACCTTCTGGGGCCCCTGCCTTTGTCGTACGCTATAAATAAATAAATTATTGTTGCAACAGACAACCTGACTCCTTATGCGGAGACAAACGTTGCACGGCAAGACGTGATTCCCTTTGTACACGACATCGTCCTGTGGCATGATGCCCCGTCATGTCTGATCACGGACAAATGAGGACAAATGATGGAGGACTAATCCAGACTGAGCTTCATGAGTCGTCGAAAAGGAAGAGCCTATCATCGACAAACACGTGGACTGACGGAGAGGTTAAAGAAAGCTATAGCAGGCATGCTATCAATGTATACAGACGTGCAGCACAAAATTCGGGACGAGTTCTTCCGTGCATCACGTGTGCCTCCGATACAGTAATAGAGGAAACAACGCGATTTTTGTATTTCCGCCTGGTTTACGGACTCAACGTGCAAACCATGCTTGGCGCTATGATTCCCCGTGTCAAACGCGATGATATTGCTCCACACGCCGAGTTCTACACCCAGTGCGCCGAAGAAGCCGGCCCACTGACTCGCGTCCCTTACCAAGAAGATGCCGATGCACGACGCTACAGCCTGCGCCGCTGAGAGGTCATTTATGACCTTGCTGACCGAATCTGCGTGTGGACCCCTATTCGGCGCCCAGGCTTCTCTGAAAATCTTTTAAGCCGGTAATACAGACCGTAGAAATTTCTGAAACGTATCAGTGATGTTACCTACGAGGTATTTCCGGATGGCATTTTGCCTTCGCGTGGCCAGCTTCGACCCGAAATCGCGCATATCGTACGGCTCCAGCCGTACTTCAAACAGTAGCTCTTGCACCCTTGTGCCGTCAAGTCAATGCTTTCCGAAAATGCGTGTGTGTGTGTGGGGGGGGGGGGTGTCTAATGCCGCTTAATATTTGTGGGATAAGCACGCATAGAAGACGATAAAGTAGAGGATCGGACTGAACAGTCATCTGTAACGAGAAACCACCTGATCGTCTTGTTTACTTGACCGTCCAAAACACGCGACATTTTTAAAGGGGCAATGGAAGCTTTAAAATAAAACTGTTCAACTGGGTGAAAAAAGAACGGTGTACTGGGGGAACTACAGAATGGGTTCAGAGGATAATATGTTTGCAGCAACTCAATTTATAGAGATTTCAGGAGCTCAGAATAGACTCTTATGGATAGCATTTCTAAATATTAAGGGACCATACGACAACATAGACCGATAATTGTTATGGGATATTCTCAAGCACGAAGCATAGATGAGAATTCCGTGGAGCAGCTGAGGGAGAAATATGGAGTGTACAGAATACAAATTGTACGGGAATGCCGAAAATGTTCCGTAGTTGTGGAAATTATACAAGGCCTGAAGCGAGGATGTCCTGCGTCTTCATTGTTGACGCTTTATGTTAAAGGCATAGAAGGCAACTGGAAAACAGTGAATGCAGTGGGTTTGATTATTCAGGAATGCGTAATGGACAAAGGGGAGCACAGAAGGTACCCGGACGACACAGTGTGGACGGAATAGTGTTACTAGCGGACAATGCAAGATATTTATTTTTTACTGGCACTTGCGAATATTTGTGCTAACGCAGAGACAAATTTAGGCATTAGGTGCAGCTCAGCAAAATCGGGAATTGTGATCTTCAATGAAGAGACGTGGCATCAATTCAGCAGCAAGTCGCTCCCATAGTCACAAAATTGAAATGTCTCGTCGTATACACAAACGAATGAAAGACTTACTCAAGCATCCACCAAGATAACCTGAAAATAAAGGGCAAGTGGAATGCAGCAATAAGGAAACATAGAGCAGTTGGGGGCCTCAATAATTATGAGGTATTGCGTGTAATCGGGAGAGGAGAAATGGTGCCAGCATTAATGTTCACAAATGCCGTTCTATGCTTAAAATTGGATATCTTCTCGGTGCTGTAAGTTAACCAAACATCGCTAGGCTGGTTGACTATGGGAGCCCACTGCTAATCCGTCAATTAAGCAGTGTTGGTTGACATAAGTTGTGCCTCATTTGAAGTCAGAGAAGCGCAGTGCGAAATCAGTTCCGAAGAAACACTCCGGAACATGAATTAAAATAAATGGCCGAATAAAATGCAGATATATCTGTACCTAAAAAACATGAGCACAGAATGGATGAAGAAGTCAAGAAAGTTAGCAACCAAGTACAAAGTAATTGAAAGTGTAAATAAACAAGCAGGAGTGCTCAGAAAGAAAGTGAGAGAAAGTGAGAAGTTGATTGGATGCAAAGAATGGAAGCAAGAAAGACCATGGAGGTTTACAAGAATTGGAAAAAAGAAATTAGAAGGGAAATTGTGTACGATAACACAGAGGGTAGCGCCTCGCTTTTTGAGGCTCGAGCTGGTTGTCTAACGACGAAAACATACCGGAGAAAATATTGCGGGTACTGTTGGAGGACAACGAACATCGCACGTCGCAGAGCAGGTCCGTTCATGAGATATAATTCTAATTCAAATTAGAATCTTAGCTGTAGTCTAAATTTGAGGGCTGTCCCACTAAGTATTGACTTTCCTCATCGCGCCGGCTAGCAATCCACTGATCACGGTCTAGTAGGCTCCAGTGGTCCCCTGGCCCACGGTTACAACCTGGCGCCTCTCAATAGCGTCTCTGCAGGCCTCTGGTTGTGCCCAGGTGACCTCTGCTGTCCGCACGGTGGCTCTGGATCAGGACCAGCAGCAGGAATGTCAGCAGCAGCAGGTGCAGTAGCAATAGCTGAGCCTCACGCTCGGCGGATATATGCAGGCACAGCTGGGGTTGTGGTGATTCTGGCAAGGCTCTCGGGTACGCGTCTGGACCCCGACAACAGCGACTTCGACACCAGCGACCTTCGAGCCCTGCGTTTTCAAGCCATCTCTTCTCTCAGTGCTCGAGTCTTTTTCCTCTCCGCTAGTTCCTCGTCCCCTTGGTTTCGTGCAAAGGCTTCATTCGGTGGTGTTCTTTCACCCTCGACTGACAGCTCATGCCATTGCCCGCCTACGTCGTCTTCACTGTCAGCCACTTAAAGCGTTTGGAGCTGCCGCCGTTCCGCAGAGATTTTTCGCCGTATTTTCAACAGTCTTCAACGGTCATCACAATTTCAACCACGAAGCTCTCCGCTCACTCATTAGAGCGAGCCGTAGGTCGTGCACAAATAACTTGATATTGTCTACACTATGTGATTGTGTAAATGAAAGCAGGAAAAAATCTGGAAGAAAAGGCATATTGTTTTTTATTTCAGATGTGTGCTTATCAGACTATTACAAGAGCGTATATTAAACGTGCGCATAGACTGGGAACGTTTGTGAGAGTTTAGTGAGAAGAACAAGCCAATCGCCGTCAAGATGTGAAAATTTACAGTTAGAAAACAAGTTTTGTGATGCCGATCAATGCTAAAAGATAAGCAATATGCAATGCAAGAGCGCTTAAGTCATTCGACCAGGCGCGCTCGCTCGAAATTGATCGACGATGTGCACTCCAATAACTTCTCATTCAAACTGCGTTTAGATAAACTCTTTGTGGAGATCAAAATCTTTGCCTATAACAATAGAGATGATAAGGTGATGGATAGGAATAGATAACTGCGTGACGAGCGTTCCTACAAACGAGAAACTTTACTTGCGAGTTTACGACGTAGCTCTTTTGCAACTTTTTTTTGCTGTGTTGCTAGTTAACTGCGGTAGCTTGAAAAATAACGCAAATTAGTTTTCTGTTTTTCCTCTGTCCAACCACACATAGTAATCTGAACTGAATCGTGGCTGCATGAATCTATTGCAATATGTGTCATACTGTCACGTTGTAGTGACGATGAAGAAAACAGTCGTAAAACAGTGAAGGATGAAACTAACTATTTATTGAGCGAACCTGTACCCACAAAAGCAAGTTACACTGAAAGCACAGCGATTAAAGGCGAACGCAGTCAGCAATCGTCGCAATCTGCTCAGCGTGGCAAACGCGTCGACATTTATATCAGAGTCATCGAAGATTCCAGAATAATGCGTGGTGACGGTGTGTCTTCCAGAAAGTTCTACACAATTCGCGTCGCGCATACAATCAGATTACACAAGGTTGAATGACAACAGATAAGAGATACAACCATGGATAACATTCTAGAAAATTTTGATACATGCAGGTCATCCTGCGGTGAGCAATAACGTTTAAGATTTGTTAGCTGGTGAAAAACGGTCCCCGAAAAAGATAAACAAGCACACATGTTAATGCGATCGCAGTTTCGCATGTGCGGAACATTGGTGACGAAAGATACTGTTTACCGGGCATGTATCAATTGGTAAAAAAAAAATTTTTTCTCGATCGCAAACGTTGCATGGAAATCTGAGGATGTTTGTTGTGGGTGGCAGGCACAGGAAATTTCTGCCCGCCTGGTGGCGTCGGGTCCGGCGTTATTGCATCCTGGGGGAGAGGTGCCACCGTGTCAGCCTCATGATGCGCCTGCTGAGACGCGGTTGGGTACCCCCAATGATGCACAACGTCCTCGGTCTTGGGTCTTCTCAGGCCTCCCTCACCAACGCTTAATCCTGCATGCTGGAAACTGCGCGAACGCAAATGGTCAACATGAACGTGCCAGATTGTCTCTGCTAGATAAGTCACTTGGCTAACTCGCCGCACCACATCGCGAGGAAGAACTTGAACAACCTACTAACCTACAAAAAAGGACAGGAAGAAATAAAACTGCGGAATTCATAGCAGGTCAAGAATAAGCCTGTGAGTTGAAGATGTATCTTGTGAGCCTTTCCAGAAATAATAATTATCTCAGCGGTGTTTCTCGCGTTCAATACTATATTTCTTGGCCTCCTTGATGGTCAGGAAATCATGGCGACTTTCAAAGAGCTCGACCTCACATCATCCATTATCGATGGTTTAAAAATGAAGCCTTTTGGTTATGCTATTGACATAATTTTACCCTATGTTAAACACATAAGGAAACTATGCATCTCTAATGCAGTGTTCTTCTGGGGTAACCGCACGTACACTGAGCGTCCTTATTAGAGCAAATATTCCAGGCTCGCTGTAAGATTTTTGCTTTAATCTTGACGACCAGATCTCTGACCATGGCGTACAAAGATTACGCCCGAGAGACCCTAAAGCCAAATTTCCATTCGTTCCAAGATATCTAGTTGAGGCCTGCCACATCGCAGGCCACGTGCCCTCAAGCTCACGCCACCCTTCACTGTGACTAATGAGTGAGCGCGGCCTTGGTACATGTTATGAAAGCTTATGAAGCAGATGTAGCTCCCGTTTCGGCCCTCCAGTTGCAGCATGAACTGGCACACGTGAATATGCGGAATAGACGTTTCCTAGCGTTGTATCCAGAATACCCTGTGCGAATTGTGACACACTCTACAACGGCGAAAGCAGTGAGTTTGAAAGCATTGAAGCAACAAATGTAGGATGTCAAAGATAAGAATTAGAAATAAATCATAAGTGAAAAATATTGTCATTCCCAATGCACTTGGCTAGCGCGGATCAGTCTGAATATGCCATTGACTGAGGCAAGGCTTACATAATTGCCAAGGAAACTGGATTTGAAGGCACTATCTGACTCTTTTGCTACTCCCACTATACTCTTAGGCAAAATTACCCAATTTTGGAGTAATGGAGGCCGCTAGACCTTCATGATTAGCAGTTAATTCGCTAAGGAGCAACGACGCAGAGATGCGTGCGTGTGCAAACCTGCAGGAATAAACGTTACACCGCTTTTCAGATGGCGCTTCTCCACGGGACGAATGTCAGCATTTACTCTCACTGGCCACGCTGTGCACATGGTTAACAGTTGTTCACATCATCAATGTGAACAACGGCAGTTGGCGGCACGTCCAGAGCCGGCCCTAAAACGATTTGTTCTGTTCCTGCAGGTGCGCAACTACGTCACAAGAGTTTCAAGTGGTTCATCGGACGTCGGATGCTCTTTTGCACGGATGGCTTCGACGGTGTGGTAGCTCTGCTGAAAAACGTGGAACTTTTCCAGTTCTTCTTGACTTCGGTTCGCGTCACAAGATGGTGCTCTGATCAACAAGCGCCGTCATCGTCTCCATAAAAGCGTATCGCTTGCAAGCAGCAAGCGCAGTTAGCGGCACGTCCAGAGCCGGCCCTAAAACGATTTGTTCTGTTCCTGCAGGTGCGCAACTACGTCACAAAGTTTCAAGTGGTTCATCGGACGTCGGATGCTCTTTTGCACGGATGGCTTCGACGGTGTGGCAGCTCTGCTGAAAAACGTGGAACTTTTCCAGTCCTTCTTGACTTCGGTTCGCGTCACAAGATGGTGCTCTGATCAACAAGCGCCGTCATCGTCTCCATAAGAGCGTATCGCTTGCAAGCAGCAAGCGCAGTTGGCGGCACGTCCAGAGCCGGCCCTAAAACGATTTGTTCTGTTCCTGCAGGTGAGCTGGTTTCGCTGTAGCCACTTTTCTGTACATTCCATGCCGTCAACTGCAAAACTGTCATTTGCTTGATCTACTGCGTATGTTCTTTTGTGCGCATGTGTGATGGAGGGAAAAGATTGTGCTCAATGTGGGGTTGATTTTGCCGGCGAAGACCGGTGCATGGAATGCTCTAACTGTGCATCGTTGTATCACCTCGGCCAAGAGTGCTCAGGTGTGGCTGAAGGCACCTTCTTGTCGATGGGCCCGAAAAAGAGAGAAAAGTGGCGGTGTAAAACATGTAGATCAGCGGATTCTTCCCAAGGCAGTTCTAGCCAGTTAACAGCTATTGCTGAAAAGCTATCGTTTCTGGATTCTATTCATGCGAAAGTTGAATCCTTTCCCTGGTTCCGTCGAAAATAGACGAACTGTTGTGCCTCAACTCCGAGATCGAAGTAGTGAAAACAAAAATGCAGGAAATACACGACTCGGTTGACTTTCTTTCAAATAAATATGATTCTTTGCTGAAAGGATCAGCAACACGAGAGAAACAGGTCACTGAATTGTCTTCTAGGGTGATGGTACTTGAGGATCAGGTCGCTTCTCAGGCAGGTGTCATTGAAGACCTTAGAGGAGAAATAAATGCCTCTGAACAGTATAGTAGGTCCTCAAACCTCGAAATTCATAACCTACCCCAACTTCCTAGTGAAAACTTGACTACTACTGTTGCTGAACTGGCTGCTCAACTGGGCATTGATTCATTCCTGCCAGGTCACGTAGTAGCTGTGCACCGCTTGCCCAGGAAGAGCAAAACAGCTCCAGTTTTAGTGCGCTTCCTTTCGGTGGGCATACGTGACAGCTGGCTGGCAAAGCGAAAGAAACTGGAATCTCTGGCGAAGGAAAATGAGCCCTCGGTTTTCTTTGTCGAAAACTTGACGAAATACAACAGAGAACTGTTCTGGGAGACAAAGACTAAGGCCAAAGAGGCCGATTTCAAGTTCGTATGGGTGAAACATGGCAAAATTTATACCCGTAAAAAGGAGGGTGATCCAGTTGTGTGCATAATGAGCCCTTGTGACTTGTCTCGGCTAGTCTGACCTCTTCTATCCTCTGCTGTGTCTGTTGTAATCTTTTTCCTGATTCATGGCTTCGTGCGAACAATTTCGAGACTTTCCTTCTTTTTCTGTTCTTTTAAAACCAGGTGAAGGCACATTCACTGTTTTTCATGCAAACGTGCGTAGTATTCGCAAGCACTGGAATGAATTTTGTGTCCACACTGGTGCAGTACGTGATATAGCTGATGTTTTTGTCTTAACTGAAATTGATATTGGGCAGGAACATACTGGTCTCTTTCAACTCGAAGGTTATCACAATAATTTTTTGACGCGCAAGGACGGCCGTGGCGGTGGAATTGCCATTTTGATTAAAAATTGTTGGATTTCAAGTCCTCTGAACATAATTTTCACAAGTGCTGAATCGCTAGCCCTTCGTATTCACACACGATCTTTTGCTATCACATTACTCGCTATTTATAGGCCGCGAAATCTAAGTGTTAGAAAGTTTGTGGACGAATTGCATCTACTTGCTTTTCCATCTGGTCACGTGTGCATGATAGGTGATGTTAACATTGACGTGCTGAAGAAAGAACGACACATTGTAGCTGATTACTTGAACACGCTTGCTGACGTTGGAATAGATTCTATTATCAACCTCCCCACACGTGTCGAAATTTTGGGTACATCGCTTGTGTCTTCATGCATAGATCACGTCAACGTTCGCACTGAGAACGACCAGGTACTTCCGTTTATTATTGAGCAAAAGCTATCCGATCACTTCTATGTTGGGTGTAGCTTTCTATCGTCTCAGCATGCTGCGGCTGACAACCCAGTATCACAGATAGAGGTTATTGATAAAAGAAAGTTGGACTCGTTGTTGCAAGGCTACGACTGGAAATCTTTCCTAGCAGAAGTTCCTGCCAGTCACCTGTATAAATCTTTTATTGCCGTTTATACGCAGGCAGTGCACTCTTGCAAAAACGTAGTCGTCTTAAAGCAACGAAAGCCGAAATGCCCGTGGATAAATGGAAATGCTCTAACCGCGTTAGCTGAAAAAGAACTAGCCTGGGCGCGTTGTCGGCGCTCACCTAATAATCAGTATCTTCGTGAAGCTTATAAGATGGCTCGCAATAAAGTCACTGCTGTGCTTAGAGGTGCCAGGCGACAGCACTTCCAAGGTAAATTTTCTGAATTTAGAAATAACCCGTCCAAGACTTGGTCCGTGGTTAACGAATCAAGGGGACGTCCCCGGAAAAGCGCATACCAAACTATTGCGAAGAATTTCGGTCCACCATCTATAACGTTGGCAGATCAATTTAATTCCTTTTTCTCGTCTACTGCAGCAAGCTTGTCCGGTAAGACGGCTAGTTATTGTATGCCACAATCGGTAGTTGACTCTGCATTCCTGCCTGAGTGTACCGAGGATGATATTCGCTATATTTTATTTAACTTAAAACAGCACAAGTCGGTTGAATTAGATGGTGTATCTGTGGACGTCCTTCGCAGAAATTTCGAGGCCCTGAAGAATGTTCTTTTAGCAATTAGAAATAACATTATAACCACAAAAGAAATACCGCCTGGCCTCAAGGAAGCGCTTGTAGTTCCTCTCTTCAAAAGCGGACAGGTCAATGTTGTCACAAACTACAGGCCAATTTCGATGCTTTCGTGCATTGCTCTTATACTTGAAAAGCATATTTTTCACGTAATGCAGAGCTTCATTGATGCGCACAGCATAATGTCGCCTAATCAGTACGGATTTACTTGTGGGCGTGGCACTAGATTAGCATTAGATGAATTAACCGATTTCCTTAATAGTACTCTTGAAATTAGTGCATTCGCTTGTGCATTATTTCTAGATGTATCAAAAGCTTTTGACTCCGTCAACCATGAAACTTTACTTTGTAAACTTTATAGCTATGGCTTCCGAGGGCCTTTTCTAACTTTCCTTGAGAATTATTTGCACGGTCGAATTCAAGTAGTAGTTCTCGGAAATATTAAAAGTAAACCTAGGCAGTTGAGCGCTGGAGTTCCCCAAGGGTCGATTTTAGCTCCCCTTTTATTCAATTGTACGTTAATGATCTCAGTCAAGCAATTTTTCGCTGTCGGGTGTTTCAATACGCAGATGACACGCTTTTAGTATCTCGTGGTACTAATTACCATCAAGCCGTGGCTGAATTACAAACTGACACTACAAATGTTATCAGTTGGTACCGTAAAAATTTAATTTCTATTAACCAGAATAAAACTAAATTAGTATGTTTTCACGATCCGCTGAAATCTATTACTGTCATCACTCCACTGTTTCTTCATTCTCCTCTGTGTAACAATTGCTCTTGCTCTCCTATTCCATACCTCTCAAGTGTCAATTATCTCGGTGTTCACTTCGATTCTAACATGTCCTGGAACACTCACTTGGCTAACGTTTGTGAAAGGCTGCGCAAAATAGCCTGCCTACTGCATTCTATTAAAGCACTATGCCCAATTTACG
Source organism: Dermacentor albipictus (assembly GCF_038994185.2). NCBI lineage: Eukaryota > Metazoa > Arthropoda > Arachnida > Ixodida > Ixodidae > Dermacentor > Dermacentor albipictus. The sequence goes on from NC_091821.1 coordinate 515,559,499, forward strand.
TAAGGAAAACAATAGCACATGCATTAGCGTACAGTGTGCTGAGATATGGAATCTGTTCTTTTTATTTCTGTTCAGTGTTCTGGCGCAATAAAGTTGATTCTTTACTAAAATCCATAATTCGGGTGGTGATGTATGGTGTGCACATTACTAACAATTTCAGTCTTTTTTTCATGCTCGCACATGCCCTCGTTCAGGCTGTTATTCAAAGAAACGGTAATCCTTTTGTATATATGGAACAATGAGTTCTGCCTCCCGTATGTCCCCGCCAGAGCATTACGTACACGCGACCGCTTTACCTTACCAAGAGTACGGACAAGATTCGGCAAACGTGTCCGTGCCTTCTATGTACCTGATGTGTTAAATGACCTGCCAGATAAAGTTTTATCTTCCAGCACAGGGAAAGAAGTTAAATCTTATATTTTTGATTTGTATGTGTAATTTGGTTTCTTTCCTTTCTTTCTTTCTTTCTTTCTCTTTTTAGTTTTATTTTGAGTCTTGTACATAATTGATTTAGTGTGCCGCTCCCTGGCTTGCTCCATTCTGCCGAGCGCTGCCCCACAAGCCCATTGTTGGCTTGGGCAGGCTCGTATTTGTATGTCATTTTCGAAATAAATAAATAATTTATATATATAAAAAAATACGGCTGTCGCCTGCTTGACAACTCAGTGGCAAGGGGAATTTTGCTGCGCATACGCACGGAATGAGACGGTCAGCGGTATGTTCCGTAAAAAAAATAAAAACGATTACACATATATCTTGTCATGCGTTACAAAGTTCTGCAGTTTGCGAGTTGTCCTTACATATTATTATTGACGTCGCCACGTCGAGGAAAAAAGGGGCGCCCTACCCACAGCAAGTGCTGTGAAAATTTAACGACGTGGGCTGCTAGCCAAGATTACCCGGCATCGGCTGTCCCGCACGCATGCTGGTTAGTTGATTGGGCAGTTATGTGTGCTTCCTGCATAAATGCGGAACACGCGCATGACCGCGTGTACATGCACACGGTGTTGGTATTGAAGATAGCGTACAACGCGCAGACACGCGCAGGCAAACACACACGTTCAGCTTTCCATATACACATGCGCGAATTCTTTTTAATCTCTCAGGAGAGAGACGGGTGTATACTCGCGCGCGCGCGCGCGCATGTACACACGCATGCGTGATACAAGAGAGACAAGTGTTCGCATGTGCGCACCTACAGCTTTTTCTATTGTGCCTACGAACGTACACGAACGTGTAGGTGGCGGTGTACACACTCACTGACCAAGCCACGCCCACCGCACATGCACGCACATTTCTATGTCCATGCATGAATACATTAATTTACATGTCGGTAGCAGAACAGTGCGCACGCATGCACCCGCACAGTGGCGTAGACAGAAAACGTTTTTGAGGTGAGGGGGTCCCCTTTAACCGGGAACGGGAGGGGGTCCAGGCAGTGGTCATCATATGGTACACAGAAATTTTCATGGGAGGCATGTACGCAGTGCACTGCCCTCCCCTGGCTATGCCCCAGCACACACACACACACACGCACACACGCGCACACACGCACACACGCACACACGCACACACGCACACACACACACACACACACACACATGCATGAATACATTAATTTACATGTCGGTAGCAGAACAGTGCGCACGCATGCACCCGCACAGTGGCGTAGACAGAAAATGTTTTTGAGGTGAGGGGAGGGGGCGACGCACCCCTTTAACCGTGAACGGGAGGGGGTCCAGCCAGTGGTCATCATATGGTACACAGAAATTTTCATGGGAGGCATGTACGCAGTGCACCCCCCTCCCCTGGCTATGCCCCAGCACACACACAAACGCACACACGCACACACGCACACACACGCACACACACGCACACACACGCACACACACGCACACACACACACACACACACACACACACACACACACACATGCATGAATACATTAATTTACATGTCGGTAGCAGAACAGTGCGCAGGCATGCACCCGCACAGTGGCGTAGACAGAAAATGTTTTTGAGGTGAGAGGAGGGGGTCCCCTTTAACCGGGAACGGGAGGGGGTCCAGGCAGTGGTCATCATATTGCCACGTGGTAGTGACGGTGAATAACACAGTAGCAATACTGTGAATGACAAGACTAACTTTTATTGGGCGAACCTATGCCCTCAAAACAGGCTACACTTATAGCACAACGATAGCGGCGAACACGCTCGGCGATCGTCGAAAATCTGATCAGCGGGTCAAGCGCGTCGGTTTTTATACAGCAATCGTCGAATGTTCCAGATTAAACGTTGGGACCCGCATGCCTTCTAAAATGTTCTACACCATTCGTGTCAAGCGATGAAATCAGATAACACAACGTTCGGCGACAACAGACAGCGGATAGAAGTATCGATAACTTTCCAGAAACTTCGGATACATGCAGGCGCGTCTCGCGCTGTGCGGTAACATTTGTTCGGCGGCAAAACTTGTCGCCCGATAAAGACAAGTACACGTGTCAATACCCCCCTCTTAAAAGCATCGACCCGATGCTGCAAACAAACGAAAGTAATAAGTAAGCACTCATAGCAAAGAAAAAAGCAAAATAAGGAAAGTTCGTTAGCGTCCGTAAAATGGTTTAAGACGCACCACGTGGACCACTTCAGGTCGTGCGCGACGTCGCTGTGAATACGAAATGCCGTCTGGCACGACCTCAGAGTCCAGTGCGCCAATACGTCGGATGACCTTGTAGGGTCTGAAATAGCGTCGCAATAGTTTCTCACTCAGTCCTCGTCGGCGTATCGGGGTCCATACCCAAACACGGTCGCCGGGCTGGTACTCGACGAAGCGTCGTCGGAGGTTGTAGTGTCGGCTGTCGGTCCTCTGCTGGTTCTTGATTCGCAGGTGGGCGAGTTGTCGGGCTTCTTCGGCGCGCTGGAGATAGGTAGCGACGTCAAGATTCTCTTCGTCCGTTACGTGCGGCAGCATGGCGTCGAGCGTCGTCGTCGGGTTCCTGCCGTAAACCAACTTGAACGGCGTGATCTGTGTTGTTTCTTGCACCGCCGTGTTGTAAGCGAATGTTACGTACGGCAGGACGGCATCCCAGGTCTTGTGTTCGACGTCGACGTACATTGCCAGCATGTCGGCGAGGGTCTTATTCAGCCTCTCCGTAAGACCATTCGTCTGTGGGTGGTAGGCAGTTGTCCTCCTGTGCCTTGTCTGACTGTATTGCAGAATGGCCTGGGTGAGCTCCGCTGTAAAGGCCGTTCCTCTGTCGGTGATGAGGACTTCTGGGGCGCCATGTCGCAGCAGGATGTTTTCGACAAAGAATTTCGCTACTTCGGCGGCGCTACCTTTCGGCAGTGCTTTAGTTTCAGCGAAGCGGGTGAGGTAGTCCGTCGCCACGACAATACACTTATTTCCGGTTGTTGACGTCGGAAAGGGTCCCAACAAGTCCATCCCGATCTGCTGGAATGGTCGGCAAGGAGGCTCGATTGGCTGTAGTAATCCGGCTGGTCTTGTCGGTGGTGTCTTGCGTCGCTGACAGTCTCGGCATGTTCTGACATAACGGGCGACATCGGCGGTCAGGCGCGGCCAATAATACCTTTCCTGTATCCTCGACAGCGTCCGAGAGAATCCAAGGTGCCCAGCGGTTGGATCGTCGTGTAGGGCGTGCAATACTTCTGGACGCAGTCCTGACGGGACAACAAGAAGGTAGTTGGCGCGCACTGGTGAGAAGTTCTTCTTTACGAGTAGGTTGTTTTGAAGCGAGAACGAAGATAATCCTCGCTTAAATGCCCTAGGGACAACGTCGGTGTGCCCTTCCAAATACTCGATGAGGCTTTTCAACTCCGGGTCTGCTCGCTGCTCTTCAGGGAAGTCTTCTGCGCTTAAAATGCCGAGGAAGGCGTCGTCATCTTCGTCATCTTGCGGCGGCGAGTCAATGGGGGCGCGTGATAGGCAATCGGCATCAGAGTGTTTTCGTCCGGACTTATAGGTTACAGTGATATCATATTCTTGCAGTCTTAGGCTCCACCGCGCCAGCCGTCCTGATGGATCCTTTAAATTCGCTAGCCAACACAAAGCGTGATGGTCGCTGACGACTTTGAATGGCCTGCCATATAGGTACGGGCGAAATTTCGCTGTAGCCCAAACGATGGCGAGGCATTCCTTTTCGGTTGTAGAATAATTGCCTTCCGCTTTTGACAATGACCGGCTAGCGTAAGCTATCACGTGTTCATGACCATCTTTTCTCTGGACTAGCACGGCACCGAGGCCTAGGCTACTGGCGTCAGTGTGGATTTCGGTATCGGCATGCTCGTCGAAGTGCGCAAGTACGGGCGGCGACTGCATGCGTCGTTTGAGTTCTTGAAATGCGTCGGCCTGCGACGTTTCCCACTTGAACTCGACGTCAGATTTAGTTAGCTGTGTCAGCGGCTCAGCGATACGTGAAAAGTCCTTGACAAATCGCCTGTAGTAGGCACACATGCCAAGAAATCTACGCACTGCCTTCTTGTCGATGGGCTGTGGGAACTTTGCAATGGCAGCTGTCTTCTGCGGGTCGGGGCGAACTCCAGACTTGCTGATGACGTGGCCTAGGAATAGAAGCTCATCGTAAGCGAAGCGGCACTTTTCTGGCTTCAGAGTGAGCCCTGATGACTTGATGGCCTCTAGTACTGTCGCAAGCCGCCTAAGGTGATCGTCGAAATTTTCAGCGAAGACGACGACGTCATCCAAGTAAACAAGACAGGTCTGCCACTTCAGTCCTGCTAACACCGCGTCCATGACGCGCTGGAATGTTGCAGGCGCCAAGCAGAGTCCGAATGGCATGACCTTGAACTCGTAGAGGCCGTCTGGCGTGATGAAGGCGGTTTTTTCGCGATCTCTCTCGTCGACTTCTATTTGCCAGTAGCCAGACTTGAGATCCATCGACGAGAAGTATTTTGCGTTGCAGAGCCGATCTAATGCGTCGTCTATCCGTGGTAGGGGGTATACATCCTTCTTGGTGATTTTGTTCAGTCGACGATAATCGACGCAGAAACGTAGGGTGCCGTCCTTTTTCTTCACCAAGACAACAGGGGATGCCCACGGGCTTTTGGACGGCTGGATGATGTCGTCGCGCAGCATCTCGTCGACTTGTTGTCTTATAGCTTCACGTTCTCGCGGCGAAACTCGGTAAGGGCTCTGGCGGAGTGGTCGAGCGCTTTCCTCGGTTATTATGCGATGCTTGGCGACTGGTGTTTGTCGAATCCTCGAAGACGTCGAAAAGCAGCCTTTGTATCGTTGGAGCAGACTTTTGAGCTGCTGTTGCTTAATCACGGAGAGACTTGGGTTAATGTCGTAGTCTGATTCGGGAACCATGGTCGTCGGGGTAGATGCGGCGGAATCCGAGAGGACAAACGCATTACTGGTTTCCAGAATTTCTTCGATGTACGCGATCGTCGTGCCCTTGTTGATGTGCTTGAACTCCTGGCTGAAGTTTGTCAGCAACACTTCAGTTTTCCCTCCATGCAGTCGAGCGATCCCTCTTGCGACGCAAATTTCACGGTCTAGCAGTATACGTTGGTCACCCTCGATGACGCCTTCTACGTCGGCAGGCGTTTTGGTGCCTACGGAAATGACAATGCTGGAGCGAGGCGGGATGCTGACTTGACTTTCAAGCACACGTAAGGCACGGTGACTACTAGAGCTCTCCGGTGGTATCGCTCGATCTTCCGACAGCGTTATGGACTTCGATTTCAGGTCAATGATTGCGCCGTGTTGGTTCAGGAAGTCCATGCCGAGAATGACGTCTCGCGAGCACTGTTGCAGGATAACGAAGGTGGCAGGGTAAGTACGGTCATGAACGGTAATTCTTGCCGTGCAGATTCCAGTCGGCGTAATGAGGTGTCCTCCAGCGGTCCGAATTTGGGGACCCTCCCATGCAGTCTTAACCTTCTTTAACTGGGCTGCGATGTGTCCACTCATTACAGAGTAATCGGCCCCTGTGTCGACTAAGGCAGTGACTGCGTGGCCGTCTAGAAGTACGTCGAGGTCGGTGGTTCTTTGTCTGGCGTTGCAGTTGGGTCTTGGCGTCGGATCACGGCTGCGTCGTGTTGAACTGAAGCTGGAACGTTGCGTCGTCAAGTCGTCTTTCGTCGGTGTAGTCTTGGCTTCGCGACTTCTTCGGGACGACGGCGTGTCGTCATTAGGTCGTCGAGATGATTTCGTCGTCATGTTTGTCGACGGCGGAGGATCTTCGTCAGTTCGACGGACAGCAACCGCACCTCCATCGGTTGCTGCTTTTAGTTTTCCGGATATGGGCTCGCAGAGTGGCCCCGCGCTGGGCCGGTGTATGGTCGGCGCTGCGGCGACAGGTAGCGGCCTGGTGACGGCGAACGGGACGGTCGTCGAGGGCTCCATTGAGTAGCGGCGAGGTAGTCGGCGATGTCACGTGGGCGCTCTCCAAGCTTTGGACGCGGCGCGTTGACGGCGAACCCTCTCAGCCCCATGTCGCGGTATGGGCATCGGTGGTTGACGTGACCCGCTTCCCCGCAGTGGTAGCAGAGCGGGCGGTGGTCAGGAGCGCGCCAAACGTCGGTCTTCCTCGGGTAGCTCCGCTGGGCGACGGGTGGGCGCGCTGTCGGCGGCGGCGGCGGTGGTCGACGGAATTGCGGCGTTACAGGGCCCTGGCGCGGTCGCTGAGGTAGGCCTTGACGGCGTACGACGGCGGCGTAGGTCATCACTTCGGGTTGGGGTTGCGGTAATTGAGGTTGGACCTCCGGAACTCCAAGCGACCTCTGAACCTCATCTTTGACGATGTCAGTGATCGAGGCCACTTGAGGCTGCGACGACGGGAAGATCTTCTGAAGCTCCTCTCGTACGACTGCCCTGATAGCCTCGCGCAGGTCTTCGGAGGCCAGTAATTGAACTCCGGCATAGTTTGTAGCGTTGGTGCGGCGGTCGAATTGCCGGTTTCGCATCTCGAGTGTCTTCTCGATGCTAGTGGCCTCGCGAAGAAACTCGTCGACAGTCTTCGGTGGGTTTCGTACCATACCGGCGAAAAGTTCCTCCTTAACACCACGCATTAGTAGCCGGACTTTCTTTTCCTCGGACATTTCTGGGTCGGCGTGGCGGAATAGGCGGCTCATTTCTTCTGTAAAAATCGCCGTGGTCTCGTTGGGCAGCTGCACTCGGGTTTCCAGTAGTGGTTGGGCTCGTTCTCGGCGTACGACGCTTGTGAATGTCTTCAGGAAGGCGCTTCGGAAAAGGTCCCAGGTCGTTAACGTCATTTCCCTGTTCTCGAACCACGTCCAGGCAGCGTCTTCCAATGCGAAGAAGACATGTCGCAGTTTGTCGTCGCTGTTCCAGCTGTTAAATGCAGCGACCCTCTCGTACGTCTCGAGCCAGGTTTCCGGGTCCTCGAATGTTGAACCGCGGAACGTGGGGGGCTCCCTGGGCTGCTGCAGCACGACGGGGGATGCTGGAGCTGCCATTGGGGAGGACTTGGTGGCAATCGTCCTGCTCGTCTCAGGTAGGAGTCCGTGCTCTGGGGGCAGTCCTTGCAGCCGGCGGCTAGCTCGCTGGTCTTGGGCGACGTTGGTTTTGTCCTCGGGCTTCGGACTTGGATCGTGGCTTTGCGGGGGCGTTCGGTACATGAACGCACAAGCACCTCCACCAGATGTCACGTGGTAGTGACGGTGAATAACACAGTAGCAATACTGTGATTGACAAGACTAACTTTTATTGGGCGAACCTGTGCCCTCAAAACAGGCTACACTTATAGCACAACGATAGCGGCGAACACGCTCGGCGATCGTCGAAAATCTGATCAGCGGGTCAAGCGCGTCGGCTTTTATACAGAAATCATCGAATGTTCCAGATTAAACGTTGGGACCCGCATGCCTTCTAAAATGTTCTACACCATTCGTGTCAAGCGATGAAATCAGATAACACAACGTTCGGCGACAACAGACAGCGGATAGAAGCATCGATAACTTTCCAGAAACTTCGGATACATGCAGGCACGTCCCGCGCTGTGCGATAACATTTGTTCGGCGGCAAAACTTGTCGCCCGATAAAGACAAGTACACGTGTCAATATGGTACACAGAAATTTTCATGGGAGGCATGTACGCGGGGCACCCCCCTCCCCTGGCTATGCCCCAGCACACACACACACACACACACACACACACACACACACACACACACACACACACACACACACACACACACACACACACACACACACACGCACACGCACGCGCGCACACACACACACACACACACACGCACACACATGCATGAATACATTAATTTACATGTCGGTAGCAGAACAGTGCGCACGCATGCACCCGCACAGTGGCGTAGACAGAAAATGTTTTTGAGGTGAGGGGAGGGGGTCCCCTTTAACCGGGAACGGGAGGGGGTCCAGGCAGTGGTCATCATATGGTACACAGAAATTTTCATGGGAGGCAAGTACGCGGGGCACCCCCCTCCCCTGGCTATGCCCCAGCACACACACACACACACACACACACACACACACACACACACACACACACACACACACACACACACACACACACACACACACACACACACACACACACACACACACACACACACACACACACACACACACACACACACACACACACACACACACACACACACACACACACACACACACACACACACACACACACACACACACACACACACACACACACACACACACACACACACACACACACACACACACACACACACACACACACACACACACACACACACACACACACACACACACACACACACACACACACACACACACACACACACACACACACACACACACACACACACACACACACACACACACACACACACACACACACACACACACACACACACACACACACACACACACACACACACACACACACACACACACACACACACACACACACACACACACACACACACACACACACACACACACACACACACACACACACACACACACACACACACACACACACACACACACACACACACACACACACACACACACACACACACACACACACACACACACACACACACACACACACACACACACACACACACACATGCAGCATATGAAAAAGGACTGGAATATGGTTAGCATATATACATTATATAGGGCTCAGATGTCTTCCTTTGAACAATGCGATATGGCAGAATCACCCCATATGTGTTCACACCTTTTGAATGGCAATGAGCACTTTCTTCATGTACCATAATGAATTTGTGCATAGTTCTGTAGCTTTAAATTTTGTGGCACCTACCCATGAAGAAATTAAAAAGCTTTCAATAAATCTTCACCCAGAAATTTGTATCTATACTGTTTATATGCATTTTTAACACAGCACAACCATAGCACATAATAACTGCCAAAATATTGCATAGCATGGCCTTCCGTTGGAGATTTTAGTTGCAGTGCTTGCTAAGTTACTGCTTGCCTCACAGCCTCACTTTTCAGATAGCTCTGACGAGTCGCTCTTATAGAACAAAATATAAATGCTGAGTTTTTACGTCGTCATCTGCCATGCAACAAACCGCACTGCAGCAATTTCAATTTTTTTTTTCAAAGAGAAGCTTTCTTTGCGTACTGTCTCATACTTCTGCTTGGGTTGTTCGGTCGGTCGGTCGACCGATGGTCAGATTCTCGCTGAGTAGGTTTATCTTCACTCTTACATATAAAAAAAGAACCATGCCTGGCACCGGGTTTCGAATCTCCGACACCATGCTCTAATCATTAGGCCACAACAGAACTTTCTTTTTCTTTATCGCATGGAAAAAAGGCAATACCTCTGTACAACAATATGGTCTAGGTTCACACAGTTAATAATCAGGCAAAGAAACACAAGTGTCTAATAATGGCATCCATTAGGGCTGCGGCTTTTGGGAAGGCCACGACTGCAAGCGTGCTCCTTTCGTGCACAACGGCTTGTCGAGTGCGCGTGACAACTCGACAGGTATTACGAGGGGGCCACGCATGTAGCTTACGCAGATGCAGCGGAGTACCCACAACTACCAGCCATGGCCCTAGCTGTGGTCACGGGGCCGAATCGTACCACTACCACCACCGCCTTTATACACACCACAAAATCCGAAGAGGGCGAAGAAGCTTCCATCGCTTTAGCCTACGCAATGACTACGGCCGCTTGCATCATTAGAAACTCCCAGACGGCTATCCGCAACTTCACCAGAAGCGTCATATCATTGCAAGCAAACCGCATACTCTATAGCACGTCGCCATCCCGTCGCCGCCATGTTCATCTAATGTGGGCCCCAGGTTATACGAGCCTTGCCGGGAATGATGCCACTCACGACACTGCCCGAGAAATTGTCCGCTGGGTGCATCACCTGTCATCGGAGCAGCAACCCCCTGCGATGACCCGCAGCCCAGCAGGCTGACGACAAGGCAGTCATCTCCTGGTGCGGCCACACGAAAGACAGAACGGTAACATAAGGCGAAATCCTCTCGCATTACCGTAAGGCAAGGGTGAAGTACCCACCTTCTGGCAAGTCACTCAATAAGCACCAGTCGACAGCATGTAGATTATTACAAACACGCACATTCCCCACACCCTTGCTATACAGTCACATCCACCCAGATGTTGACACACCACAATGCAACGCGTGCGGGACGTCTCACATTGACCTCAGCCACATTATCCATACATGTCCTGCAGCGACAGACACCATTAAACACAGCACCAACCCTACATTTAAAATCACCCAGCCCAAGAAATGGGAGGCTGTGCTGCTCAGCAAATGCCCAGAGGACCAACTCTGGACAGTGTAGCTGGCTGCCGTTGCCGCCAAGACACAAGGTCAGGCCACCGCCTTAGGAAGGGGGGCTCTGGTGGGACTAGTCCCCCCGCCCCACTTCCCACCAGCAAGGACATTTAATGAAGTTTCGTCTCCCTCCCCCTCTCTCGTGCAATCACCAACTAACTCTCTCAGATGGTCACCACATGTCCATTGTGATGATGATTTCCATACTATGGCCCTGGGAAGGACGATGATGGCAAAGTGTGCATGCATAGTCATGGGGGCAATGCTTCAGAAGAAAAAAATGACCTCGAAAAGCCAAGCTTGAGGGCACACAGAAGAAATTAATAAAAGAAACGGGAGCCAATCACAGGTGTTCGAATGAGTGTAAGAAATAATGCAAATATGAAGAAGATGACAGCAAAGGGTGCACGCACGGTCGTGAGTGCAACACTTCCGACGAGACAATGATGAAGAGCCAAGCATGAGGGCAAAAGAAAGGAATAAATGAAAGGGGAGCCAATCACAATAAAAGCTCCGACTAAACATTCACATGAACATAGGAGGCTCAAAAAGAAGATAATAACAAAGTTATGAAATTATGGGGTTTTACGTGCCAAAACCACTTTCTGATTATGAGGCACGCCGTAGTGGAGGACTCCAGAAATTTCGACTACCTGGGGTTCTTTGACGTGCACCTAAATCTAAGTACACGGGTGCTTTCGCATTTCGCCGCCATCGAAATGCGGCTGCCGTGGCCGGGATTCGATCCCGCGACCTCGTGCTCAGCAGCCTAACACCATAGCCACTGAGCAACCACGGCGAGTAAAAGATAATAACAAAGTGTAGTCTACAATCCGGAGGAGTTCTAGGAAGATGCACAGCAAGGAGATCCATACTTTCGTATATACTCACAATGGGAGGCTGGCCAACAAGCAGTCAATAAATTTAAAATAAATCAGATATAAAGAAGGATAGACCAATATAAGGTTTGTCGCATTCAGCAGCATGGATGCGCAAGAGAACATTGTAATTCCGGTTTCCTCAATCTAAAAAGCAGTAATGAAATGGGCAAACTCATAGCATTTAATTAAATACTTCTCTTCATGAAGATTCCACGATGTGCATTGGATGTGTACAATTATTTTAATATATATTGTAGGCATGTTATATACATCTTAGCATCATAAGGTCGCACCTTGTCGTTCGTAGCCTCTCTGCACTTGTAACATTGTCTCTCCTACTCTGTCTTCAGGCATGAATAATGCAACAACAGGGTGCCCACATTTTTATTGTGCTACTGAATACTGCGACATGAAAATATAAAAGGTAGTGACACCTCGAATAATTGAATGAGGTGCCAGCCTCATTTCTCAGTCAAAGGTACAAGAAGCAGTCTGTAATTGCAAAAAGAAAAGGGGGGAGAAGGATCTAATATTGGGGAGGTTGGCTGGAGTGTCTGTAGCAACCGTCATTCCAGTCTAGAGAACTATTGCATGGTCATCTATAACGGTACCTATCCAACTAAGATGGACTTCAGGGACACAATGTTGGTTTGGGCTAGTTGGTATCTGATATTAAAAAGATTAACAGCGCACTTAAAAGACAATGACAAAGAAAGCACATAGCCTGTAACTTTCTTTGACCTCTTCTTTTAAGTGTGCTGTCAATCTGTTTATATTAGAAACATGATTCTGTTCTTTAAAAAATGTAACACCAAGATAACAACTCACTGTTGATAAAAATTTGGTCTCACGCAGCAAAGCATATCTTTAGGTTTAAAGAAACATTGATTCAGCCACATGAAACAAATACATTTACATTACTGGGAGTGGCTACTTGTAGTCTCTTTAGAATGAGGAGTGACATACTTTCAGTCCACGCAGCCTTCCACATGCCTTCCACACGCATGTAGAAAACTTCCCCTGTGTGAGACATGGGCAGTTTTTGTGCACTCGCACACATCTGAAAGGCAGGCTTTGTGGACTGAGCTTAAGACGCCCCTTACTAATGAAATATTGCAATCAGGTAGTCAGGTGGCAAATTATTTGCTACAGCAAATAATTTGTTAGAAGAATTGCTGTCCAGATTTGCTATAGCAATTCATTTGAAGTAAACTAAAATTTATATACACTTGTATTTTGTGTCAGTCTCATTGAAAATGTAAGAAAGTTATCCAAACAGTACAACAACCGGCTAATTTTTGTAGACATTCATTATCAGTGAAATGTTTCTCCTAGACTCACTCACTTCTTTATATATTTTGATAGTACGCGTTTAAGGTTAGTTGAGCTCGGCGTTTATTCTTCTTGCCTCCTATTTCCGGTGTCTGCTATAGCAGCAGAACACTTTATAGATATTCATAGTACAATTTTAATGCAGAAATTACATTGCAGCTCGTCATATATGAATCATGCCGAGGGACAAAATGGCAAGTTTAGTCCACTAGGAGTAATTCCTGAACTTGGTCCCTGGGGGTGAACAAGTCATCCCAAATGGATCGTCCTCGCTGTTGATCTGTGTGGACTAACCGTTCATCGGTGAGGTGCAGTGGCATGTGGACTAACTGTTCATCTCGCGAGGTGCAACGGCATTGGGACTGACGGGTGAACCTGGTACCGTTAGTGTATTGAGACTATCGGTTAGACATGACACCGTTAGTACCAAAAGGGATTAATGGTTGTGGCAGCTCATTTAGTCCCTTAAGGGATGAACCACACGCCCATTTGACTCTCTTTTGCCCTAGAGTGTACAGAAAAAACGGTGAATCGTAACAAGAGCACTCTTCCTCCTGCACACGCATAATGCCGTTGGCTCGAGTTGTTTGTGAACAAGACATCCGTACAGAAACTTAAACGTATAATTCCTATTACCACGTTTTGATCGGCGTACTTTCTTTTTTTTTCTTGTAACATGAGCTCCAGTATCAAGAAAACGTATACCCGGGATGAAGCATTGAATTTGAATTTTATTATCCTGTTGCAAAGTATACGAGTTAATCTGAGTAAAATGTTGAAGACGGCAAAAATGTACTTGATATGTATTCTTGTAGTCTAAATTAGTAGGACAAGTAGATTTGTCAGAAACCAAGTGCAGCAGCCAGGAAAGAAATATTGCCAACTCAACAAATGGTTTTGGAGCTACATCACTCGTTCGGTCCAAAACTTACCGTTAATGAAGACACAAAAATACATATGCCACAAATACAGGACATACGTATCAATTCATTTACTTAAGTGCGCAGACAACATAGGTACGCACACAAAAGGCCATTACATCTGTGTGTTTGTATACTCGAACTTCATTATCGAGGCCACAATGACGTATTAACCTTCTCCTGGCATCGTCGCCTGAATGGTAAGTTCAATCTATTTCGCGGTAGATTTAGCTTGCCGGTAACAGCACACTTAATTGAGACTAAACGTGGACACGCGCAATAGGCCAGTCATATCACTACTCCAAACCATCCCATTATTAAGGTGTTTTCTGATTATATACCAGTGAACAAGACATTTGAATAGATATCAGCCAGACACTATTCCTCCGCATCAAAAATGTTTCCCGAGTACAGGCGCACATCATTGCTATTGTTCTCGATGAACCTAATCAATGCACGTGACCACTCAAAAACAAATTACAACCATTCACAGTGACACTGAGTCAAGCAGCACACTCGAAAAAATAATATACTGCTCTTCTGGAGTCGCGAAGTACTTTAACTTTCGCATTGAAGTCGCGCAGCTAGTAACATGGCCGAGTTACAACTGCGCTGTGTTATGAGCACACACGGATAAAGGCAACACAGCAAAGCAGCACATAACAAGCAAGTGAGCAAGTTTCAGTTCGCTGAGCTCTTTACTGACACATGCCACTTGATCCACCAGCAGCGCTGACCCCACTGAGGCTCTCGGTACCATGGGCGTTGAGCTTGCCAACCCGGCAGGACAGAGGCCTACTTTGATACGCTATTCAAGGAAGCGAGGTACTTGGCCTGGCACCAGCAAAGACACTGACGCTTACTCAGCCTCAGGCGATGACTCGTCGGATGAAAGCTTTGTGTCGGCGATGAGTGCAAAGGCCACAAGGACGCTCATCAAGATGTCATCACCTACGAGTGCATCAACCTTGCAAGCAAAGTATCAGCGCTGGCCGCGCATCATCCTCTTCATACTGTGGACTCCTCCATCAGCCTACGAGGATTAAACAGGCAAGTTCTCTCCATTTGCCTTGAGGGAATAGCACTAAATAAAATTAAAGAGTTTAGACTAAACACGTGGAAGAATGTCTTGGCGGTCGACATGACCCGTGTAAATGCGCTAGATAAGCTCCGACAGATAACGGTATTGGGGAACATCAAAGTGCGCTCTGTTATACCAATGGAATGCACCCGTACTTCCGGCGTCATCTACGACATTCACCTGGCAAGCGCCAACTCGGACCTGCCTAATCCGGTCTAACGACCGTATGAAAGATTGGTCATAACGCGCGTATTCCAGCTTGGCAACAGCCGTTGTGTGAAGATAGTGTTGAAGGGTGACATCATCCCTTCACATAGTAAAGTCGGCTTGGTGACACGTAATTCGACCGTGTGCGCCCGAGCCGCTTCAGTGCCATAAGTGTTTCAGGATCGGACATGTCAAGGGTCCCTGTGCAAAATCTACGATGTGGCCCCGATGCGCGAGGCCACATGCTGTCGACGTGTGCAGCGCAAGAAATATTAGGTGCGGTAACTGTAATGAATGTCATGACGCCACATATAAAGATTGCCTACGTGATAAAAGCGAACAAGCAAACGAACATGCTTATTTTGCAAGAATACAAAATGTCCTTGTGGGAGGCAAAGAATAAAGGCAAGAAAGCCTGATGAGGTATTGGCCCCCTGATCAATAATACAGTCTGCAACAGTTAATATGATATAATGTACATTTCATTAGGTACATAGCGCATGTCTTTTGTTTTCATCTGATCGCATGCGTATTTGTTATGTATCTGCATTCAACAATTACGCAACAAAAACCTACATTGTAATGTAATCAAGACATTTTTGCGAGAATTATTGTAATTTATCAGCAGGAATTCAAACCGTAAGAGAAGTTAAATAGAAATATACAAACGTAATTTGACAACATTTATGGATCGACTATGATATTAGTAGCCAGAAGGAATGGTTGATAATTCCGTCTCAGCTGCTTGGTATATAATGTAAGGTCAATATTCAGTTCACGGAGGTTTAATAATATCACTATTTTGTATTCAATGGCCTGTTTGCCATAGTTTCTGAGTTATTTTTCTAGTTCTCCGGCTAGAACTTCTGAAACAATATTCCGTGGATACAGCGCTTAGGAACGCATCCTGTAATATGTTTTTGTATGTGTTGCATCAGCTTTAGATAATATACTTTTTTAAGAAATTCGATTTCATGTTTAAGAAAAAGTGGTTCAGTGGCTAGGTCCTCTCCATGACCTTTAATATTTCCTAAGATACGAAGCATGCGCTTTGGTAGATTAATAACTTAGCGTCATCATCATCATCATCATCAGCCTGGTTTCACCCACTGAAGGGAAAAGGCCTCTCCCATGCTTCTCCAACTACCCCGGTCATGTACTAATTGAACCCCGTGTTGTCCCTGCAAACTTCTTAATCTAATCCGCCCACCTAACATTATGCCGCCCCCTGATACGCTTCCCTTCCATTGGAATCCAGTCCGTAACCCCCAACGACCATCGGCCATCTTTCCTCCTCATTACATATCCTGCCAATGACCATTTCTCTTTTTTTATTTCAACAAAGAAGTCCTTACCTCCCATTTGTTCCTTCACCCAATCTGCTCTCTTCTTATTCCTTAACGTTACACCTATCATTCTTCTTTCCATAGCTCGTTGCGTGGCCCTCAATTTAAGTAGAACCCTCTTCGTGAGCCTCCAAGTTTCTGCCCCGTACGTGAGAACTGGTAAGACACAGCTGTTATAAACTTTTCTCTTGAGGCATAGTGGCAACCTGCTGTTCATGATCAGAGAATGCCTGCCAAACGCACCCCATCCCATTCTTATTATTCTGATTAATTCAGTCTAATGATCCGGATCTGCAGTCACTACCTGTCCTAAGTAGGTGTATTTCCTTAGCACTTCCAGCGCCTCTCTACCTATCGTGAACTGCTGTTCTCTTCCGAGACTGTTAAACATTACTTTAGTTTTCTGCAGATTAATTTTTAGACCCACCCTTCCTCTTTGCCTCTCCAGGTCAGTGAGCATGCATTGCAGTGGGTCCCCTGAGTTACCAAGCAAGGCAATATCATCAGCGAATCGCCAGTTACTAAGGTATTCTCCATTAAATGTATCCCCAATTCGTCCCAATACAGCTCTCTGAACACCTCCTGTAAGCACGCTGTGAGCAGCAGTGGTCAGATCATATCTCCCTGCCTGACGCCTTTCTTTATTGCAGTTTTGTTGCTTTCTTTATGGAGGACTACGGTGGCTGTGAAGCCACTATAGATATCTCAGTATTTTTTACATACGGCTCGTCTACACCCTCATTCCGTAATGCCTGCATGACTGCTGAGATTTGGACAGAACCAAACGCTGTCTCGTAATTAATGAAAGCTACAAATAAGGGTTGGTTATATTCCGCAAATTTCCCTGCCACCTGATTGGTAGTATGAATATGGTCTATTGTCAAGTAGCCTCTACGGCATCCGGCCTGGTCCTTTGGTTTACGGATCTAAGGTGTTCCTGATTATATTTGCAATGACCTTAGTAAGTACTTTGTAGCCAAAGGACAGTAAGCTGATTGGTGTATAATTTTTTAATTCTTTGGCGTCCCTTTTCTTATGCACTAAGATTACGTTGGCGTTCTTCCAAGATTCCGGTACGCTCGAAGTCATGAGGCATTGCGTATACAGGGTGGCCAGTTTTTCTCGACCAATCTGCCTACCATCTTTCAACAAATCTGCTGTTACCTGATCCTCCCCAGCTGCCTTCCTCATTTGCATAGCTCCCAAGGCTTTCTTTACTGCTTCCGGCGTTACCTATGGATTTCAAATTCCTCTAGACTAATCTATCTTCCTTTATCGTCGTGGGTGCCACTGGTACAGTGTAAATATATGTAGAACTCCTCAGCCATTTAATCGATCTCATTGATATTAGTAATGATATTGCCGAATTTGTCTCTTAACGCATACATCTGATTCTTGCCTATTCCTAGTTTATTCTTCACTGCTTTTAGAATTCATCCATTCCTGAGAGCATGTTCAATTATATGCATATTTTACTTCCTTACGTCAGCTTTCATACGCTGTTGATTAACTTGGAAAGTTCTGCCAGTTATACTCCAGCTGTAGGCTTAGAGGCTTTCAGACATTGAGGTTTCTTGATCAGATCTTTCGTCTCATGCGATAGCTTACTTGCATCCTGTCTAACAGAGTTACCACCGGCTTCTATTGCACATCTCTTAATGACGCACATAAGATTGTCGTTCATATCTTCAACACTAAGGTCCTGCTCATGAGTTAAAGCCGAATACCTGTACTGTAGCTTGATCTGGAATTCCTCTATTTTCCCTCTTACCGCTAACTCATTGATCGGCTTCTTATGTACCAGTTTCTTCCGTTCCCTACTCCTCCTCCTCCTCCTCCTGCTCCTCATCATCATCATCATCATCATTATCGTCGTCGTCATCAGCCGAGTTACGGCCACTGCAGGACAAAAGCCTCTCCCATACTTCTCCAACTACCGCGGTCATGTACTAATTGCGGCCACGTCATCCCTGGAAACAGGGTGGCCAGTTTTTATAGAATAACATGCCCACGATCCTTCAACGAAGATGCTGCAACCTGATCTTCCCCAGCTGCCTTCCCCCTTTGCATCGCTCCCAAATCTTTCTTTACTTCTTCCGGCGTTACTTGTGGGATTTCAAATTCCTCTAGACTATTCTCTCTTCCATTATCTTCAAGGGTGCCACTGGTACAGTATAAATCTCTATAGAACTCTTCACCACTTGAACTATCTCATCCATATTAGTAATTATATTGCCGGATTTGTCTCTTAACGCATACATCTGATTCTTGCCAATTCCTGTTCCCTCCTCAAGTATAAGCTAATTCGAGTTCTTTCCATCCTATGGTCACTGCAGCGCACCTTGCCGAGCATGTCCACATTTTGTGTGATGCTAGGGCTAGCGCAGACTTTAAGGTCTGTTTCATTTCTAGTCTCGTCATTCGGGCTCCTTCACGTCCACTTTCGGCTATCCCGCTTGTGGAAGAAGGTATTCATTATCCGCATATTATTCTGTTCTGCAAACTCTACTAATAACTCTCCCCTGCTATTCCTAGAGTCAATGCCATGTTCCCCCACCTACTTGTCTCCAGCCTGCTTCTTGCCTACCCTGGCTTTGAAGTCGCCCATCAGTATAGTGCATTTTGTTTTGACGTTACCGATCGCCAATTCCGTGTCTTCGGGGAAGCTTTTGACTTCCTTGTTCATGACTGGATGTAGGGGCATCACCTCTTATTAACCTTGGTCATGACCATACAGGTCATGACCTCTTAATAAAAAGGTCATGACCTGTATGACCTTCAATTTGGACCTCTTAATAAGTTTCACAACAAGACCTGCCACTCTCTTGTTAATGCTATAGAATTCCTGTATGTTACCAGCTTTATACTCATTAATCAGGAATCCGACTCCTAATTCTCGTCTCTCCGCTAGGCCCCGGTAGTAGAGGACGTGCCCGCTTTTCAGCACTGTATGTGCTTCTCTCGTCCTCCTAATTTCACTGAGCCCAATTATATCCCACTTACTGCACCCTAATTCCTTCAATAGCACTGCTAGACTCGCCTTACTAGATAACGTTCTAGTGTTAAACGTTGCCAGGTTGAGATTCCAATGGTGGCTTGTCCGGAGCCAGGGATTCTTAGCACTCTCCGCTGCGTCGCAGGTCTCACCGCCACCGCGGTCAGTTGCTTCGCAGGTTCTAGGGACTGAGGGCCGGGGTTTGATTGTTGTGGTCATATAGGAGGTGTTGGCCAAGTACTGCACCAGGGTGGACAATCCTGCTTTTGTGAGGGAGTGAGTTACCGGTTCTGGCCACCGGGATTATGCCACACTCCAGGCCTGTTTATGCAATTTTATCAACACGCGGATTTTTTTAAAATCCGGTGAAAGACTGCGTGGCACAGGGATTCGAACCACGGTCCTCTTGCACGCGAGGCGGATGTCCTACCTTTACGCCACCGCTGCACCATCTCCACCCGGCACTGTTAGGCTCTAACCTAGTGTATTTGGTTTTAATTGTTCCCGATTCAGCGTTTCAAATGGCAGTTTTCAGTAAAATGATGTGTGGTGCAGTGGTTTAGTTAACATGGAAAGGAGAAGAGAAGCGATCCTACTCAGACATCCTGCAGAACGAGCTTGATCAGTGAAGAGATGATTCACGTGCCGTACCCATGAGAGTGGTCCATGGAACCAGAGTTCTAGGAATTTCTGCATTAGTAAGATCAGCGCTTGCCTGTAGTATTTGTTTACTCGTGTCCTTATTTTATTTGTGCTGTTTAACCTCATTTCTAGGAACTTCGGTTCGTTGTGGAATTTATTGGGTGGTATAATAAATTATTATATTGTCGCTGGTGAGCTTGTTAATATGCCTGAACATAATACATTTTTCTGTGTTTAGTTTCAGTTTATTTTTTGTTAGCCAACCTGAGAGTTTAGAGAGGTATAGATTTGCTGAAGCTTTTCCATCATTATTTGTGGATCCTGTGAAGAACAGGCAAGTGTCATCAGCAAACATTTTGATTTCAGGTGTATGTTGAACCTCGGTTATGTCATTTTTATATAGAAGGAAAAGCATGGCACCTAATATTGATCCCTGTGTAACTCCTTTCTTACCCTTAGACACTGGGACAATTCATTCTCTACGCCAATAAATTGATATCTTGATAATAAGTAGCTTCTAAATATGTCCAGGAAAACTCCACGAATTCCATAGCGGTGTAATGTCAGGAATAGTTTACTGCGGTCGACGGAATCGAAAGCTTTAAAGGGACACTAAAGTGAAAAATGATTTCTTCTGCATTAGTAAATTACCGTTCTACAACACCAAAAACACCACTCTTACAACGCTAAGACGTTCGGTTAGCCAGAAAAAGCGCAAGAACGAAATACGGGTGGCGACACCTACTTGAGTTCCCGCACCTGGAGGCTGTGACGTCATGGATTTTGATGGCATCTTCAAGGGCCTACCAATTATATATAGCGGTACAGATTGACTACATTGTGTTCTAAAGGAACCAAATATTAAACATGGCAAGTTTCGGGAACCTTTATTCAGCCAACGCGGCCCAAATGCGAAAACATACTTTGGAATCCCTGACGTCACGCTGACGTACCGGCGCTGGGGTTGCGGCGCGAACTTCAAATACTGATACTTGGACCTCCATTTTCCGATCTAATAATCAAACTATTTATTTGAAATGACTGCCTGCAGGGTTCTCAAACAATGCCCCATTAGTCTAAACTGATTTATTGTTTCCCTTTAGTGTCCCTTTAGGCAAGTCAAAGAAAACACCTAACATAAATTTTTTTGCTTATTAACCTTCTAATATGCGGTTTTTAACGTCGATTTGAGCTTCCTCCTTAGCTGTGTTATATTTATTTATTTATTTAGAAAATACTGCAGGCCTTGTACTGGCCCTTGCAGGAGGGGCAGAAATACAGAAAAAGACAACAACAAGGAAATGCAAGAATACATGAGTAGCAAAACAGTAAGAGCAACAATTAATTACATTGGAATTTCAGAAACACTGCAACAAAACAAGATAAAAAGGAGCAAACAACACTTTTCAACTGTCGCATGTTCAGTTTTCAGTGCATTCAATGCTGTCAGTGTCAATAAGAAGCGATATGGGCAAGTTATTCCATTCGGCTATTGTGCGAGGAAACAAGGAATATTTAAAGGTGTTGGTCCTGGCAAAATACGGAGTTCATGACTTGGCGTGCCGGTGCCTTGTTAATCGCCCTGTTAGTGGTTGTATGTATTGCTGCGGATTCTGAAGCAGATAGAGGAACTTAATCCTTTCAATCTTCCTCCGCAATTTTAGTGTTTGTATATTATTCATTTTCATTAAGTTTGAGGGAGAGTCTGTTGAACGGTATTTAGAAAATATAAAGCGCACAGCTTTTCGCTGAATTTTTTCTAATGCATCGATGTTGCGTTTCGTGTGCGGGTCCCAAACAATTGCCGCATATTCTAGTGTAGGCCTTATAATGGTGTTGTAAGCCAACAGCTTGGTTTCCGGAGGTGCCATCTTTAATTTATGCCTGAGCAGACCAAGTTTTCTTAAAGCTGAAGCACATGTAGTAGAGATATGTTTATTCCAGGAAAGATCGTGCGTTATGATAACCCCCAGGTACCTATATTCCTCGACTTCGGATAAGGGTTGAGATGCAAGATCGTAAGTAAACAGTAAAGGGTACTTTTTTTTAGTAATTCTCATAGAAACTGTTTTATTAATGTTGAGCTCCATGTTCCACTGCTGGCACCAGGAATTAATGCTCTGAAGGGTAGAATTTAAGAGGACTTGGTCTTCGTGGCATTTAATTTCATTAAATAAAACACAATCATCAGCAAACAATCTTAATTGAACGGGTTGAGCGATTACTTCTACAATATCATTAATATATATTAAAAATAACAAAGGGCCAAGCACGCTTCCTTGAGGAACACCGGAAGTAACTGGCACTTCTGAAGAGCAGTCGCTTATGCTGACGAATTGTGTGCGCTTAGTTAAGTATGCAGAAATCCAGCTAATTAAGTATGGCGGCAGTTTCATTATTTCGAGCTTCTCAATTAGCTTATGGTGACAAACAAGATCAAATGCTTTTCTGTAATCCAGAAATACAACATCAATCTGACCAGGTTTATCAAGAATGCTAGCAAAGCTGTGGATGACTGAAGCTAACTGAGTGACGGTGGAAAACCCCTTCCTAAAGCCATGCTGTACCGGTGTGAGGATGCTATTGTCACTTAAGAATTCTTTTATCTGGTTAGCTATAATATGTTCCAATAGTTTGCAGCAAGATGAAGTAAGGGAAATCGGTCGATAGTTCGTTATTAATGTCGCTTCGCCTTTCTTAAGCACCGGTACAACCCGAGCCGATCGCCAATCTTTGGGAAGGGCGGCTGAAGATAAAGATACACCAAAAATGCGCACTAGAAAACGTGCAACCATTTCTGCATAGCGGCACAAAAAGGCATTTGGGATGTTATCCGGTCCTGGTTATGATTTCGTTTTTAAATTTAACAGCATAGAAGCCACACCGCTCGTCGATATAACAGCAGGATCAACATAACAAGGGGTACAGCTGCAGGCTACATGGTTCGGGGCACTTGAAAATACGCTGTGAAAAAATTGATTATAATGTTCTGCTATACATCGCTTCTCAGTAACCGTTACACCATTGTGTACAATGCAGTCAATGGGTTTCTTTGTGCTAGCTAGATGGTTCCAGAATTTTCCTGGTGCACTGCGCATAAAGCTAGGCAAGGTATATTGAAAATACCGTTGCTCAGCCTTGAATACAGCCTGATTCAAGGCCTCTTGAATGTTCTGGATCTCAGTGCAAAGTGCATGCCGTTGCCTTAGCCTTTTTAGTTTTCGCTTAAGTTGCAGTACCTTTCGTGTAATCCACGGATTTCGTTTGGACTTCTTTTTAACTTTGTTTGGAATAAAGTTATCGAGACAGAAATGGCACATTTCTTTGAACTTATTCCAGAGCACCATGACGTCATTCCCATCAAATTCACTCAGCCTGTGATCCAAGTAGTCCAAAACACTTTCATCTCTGGCACGGGAAAAATCCTTTACAATCACTGTTTTATCAAGGGCAATATCGCAATGGTCCATGGGACATGAAAAGTATACAAGTTCATGATCCGAAATACCTTTTTCTACAGAGGTGACAAAATTTTCAATAGAGCGACTAATAAAAATGAGATCAAGCATAGTTTCACTATCTTCTTGTAAGCGCGTCGGCTGTGTCACAATTTGTTGCAAGTTATTAGTTAGCATAATATCAATCAAGTAATCGACATTCTGATCGTAACTGTAAGCAGAATAATCCCAGTTAACGCCAGGCAGATTGAAGTCACCAACGAGAAGTATTTTATCCTGAGAAAAAGTCGACATATGCGCATAAAGGTCATTTAGGAACTGCGTAGGTGACTGAGGTGCACGATAAACCGCGAATAATAAAAAGGATCGTCCCCAACAGCGAAAGTTTAGGCTGATACTTTCGTGATTTTCAATCTGCCGAAGTAGAAAAGCAGGTATGCTATGTTTGACTAATACAGCTACACCGCCTCCTCTGGAAGGCCTGTCACGTCGAAATACCTGACAAGAAGGTGGAAAAACGCTTGTGCTATCAATGTCATCGCGCAGCCAAGTCTCAGTAATCACAACAACATGTGGACCGTAATTTAAAAGGGTAGCTTCAAGCAGGGCACTTTTGTTCACTACGCTGCGCGCGTTTATGTTTAAAACCCGTAGATTCCTAGTAGTCGAACTAATTCATTGAGGGGCGGATGAGCTTTGACGAGTATTTAATTCTATTCTGGAGTTAGTGTTTTCGTCCCACATAAACAATTGTCCATCCACTCGTAGCTTATCATTGATAAGTTTTACTTTCTTGCCCAGTTCTTTCTCGCTTTTTGCACTCTCCCACAAAAGTTTCCGCTTTCTGGGCGTGTCCGGAGAAAAATCGCTTTGAACTGACGTTCTCGATCCTTTAAGCTTGTATGCGTTTTTCAATACTTCCTGTTTCTCGTTATAATCTTGAAAATATATTATAACTGGCCTATTTTTGCTAGGTTTGCCCAACCGATGAATTCTCCCTACCGAGTTGCAGGTAACATTAAGTTTCTGTAAAAAGATGTCCCTCAAAACTTTTTGCTTCAAATCAGTAACAGTTTCGTCGCTGCCTTCTTGTGCCCCGAAAACAATCAAATTTGACCGCCTGCTCCGGTCCTCTAGGTCAATGATTTTTTTATGCAGAAGATTCACCGATTGTTCAAGGGATGCAACGCGAGCACCTTGTTTATTGATTTCGTCGAAACGTAACGCCATATCTGACATTAACTTTTCCATCGTGCTTTGCCGAGTCCTAAGTGCCGCCATTTCAGCGGTAAGTTTGTGTTGCCCTTCTAACAGTTCTTTCAGAAGTTCTGCTGTCTATGGATCAGGGTTCAATTCTACATCCCCGCAAAGAAGAAGCCGACACACAGAATACACATTGTACGCTATGATAATGCACTGTTTTGTTTGTCGAGATATTTTAATTGTCGAGATATTTCTTCAGACGTCTATTTAAGCATTTTTCATCTACTTTTGAGAATCAAGGTAGAAAAGATATCGGTCGATAATTCGTAAATTCACAAGAATGGCCATCTTTATGGATGGGAGTAAGTCTTTCCACATTAAATTTTGTAGGGAAAGTTCCTGCCAGAAATTAGGCATTTACAAGATATGTTAATATGGAGCTAAGTATAGATGCGACAGTCTTTACTGATGCCAGTTTACGTCATCATAACCATCTCAAACATTGATCCTTAGTTATATTATGTATCCGTAGACCTCTTCTGCTGGAACTTCGTGCAACACGAGATAATTCAGCTAGTTACCTATTTCTATTTCATATTGCATTGAATACTCATCACAAACAATCACATACACAAAGTACCGATTGATTGCATTCGCAAGCTCCCTGCCCTTTATTATAATAACGTTACGTTTCACTTGTTTAAGTTTATCGCATGGTACTGTTCATCAAGCTAAAGAATTAACGTGCTTCCATGTTTTTTGCAGGATCCGACTTTATGCGCGAAAACATGTCTTCATGAGAGGCTATTTTTGCCTTTCTAGTATCACTGTTTAACCTGCTTCGGAATTGCTTGATTTCTCCAGTATTGTAATATTTCGGCTAGCAAGAAATCTGTTGAAAAGTGCGTTTTTCTGCTTGATTCTTTTCAAGAGGTCGCTATTTGTCTATGTCTTTCTACGTTTACCCTTTCAGACTGTTGCAGAAAAAAAGGAGTGTGGTAGCATTCAAAGAAGACCTAGGAAACTGTGAAATACTTTCTCTGGATTTTTTTGCACATACACACGTGACCAGTCAGCTAGTTTATTCGTTCACTGAACTTATTAATTTATCTATAACACTTCTGCATAGCGAGAGGGTTGGACGTTCATTTTTAAGGAACAAGCTATGCATGCAAATATACATAGGTAGGTGGTCACTAAGGCGTGAGCCCTACATGCCTGTAATAAAATTATGGGGTTTTACGTGGCAAAACCACTTTCTGATTATGAGTGGAGGACTCCGGAAATTTTGACCACCTGGGGTTCTTTAACCTGCACCTAAATCTAAGCACACGGGTGTTTTCGCACTTCGCCCCCATCGAAATGCGGCCGCCGTGGCCGGGATTCGATCCCGCGACCTCGTGCTCAGCAGCCCAACACCATAGCCACGGAGCAACTACGGCGGGTTACATGCCTGTATTGTAGTCGCATTTGTTTAGGTTTGTTAGACAGACGTCGATAGATGTGGAACTACTGGAACACGGGTAAGCTCTAACATAGCATTTTCACAACTATAGGATGCTACAGGGTTTTTCAGAATAGGCCCATATAGATCTTCAGCCAGCATATTAGGTTCGCATTGCCCATGATGAAATATATTTTTGTCTAATTAGAACAATGCAGAACTTCCAAATGGCGCATAAAGCGGTGCTTGAATATGGTTGGGAGTCTGTATACTAAAGTAAGCAGAAACGAATTTGCTTCCATTGCTAGGCATTCGATGTCATCATTACTCGTAGAAAAATCCCCCAGTATTTTGATGGAATATCGCTGTTTCAAGTACATAGATAACGCTCCTCCTCTTCCGGCGCGGCCCATACGTACTGCAGAATAGTTGGCGAAGTCGGGGCACATGTAAGTATTACACAGCTATGTCTCTGTAAACACTTTTGCACCAAGGTGTATGAAAAGAACTCAAAGATAAATCAAACTGTTCCTTCTTATTTTTATTACTTCCTATATTTTGACGTAAACTAAAACCAGTCTTAAACAAGCATCTCTGCTCCTCGCTGCTGTTGTTTTTCAATGAAAATAGAAATAAAATTATTTTCCTTGCCTTTTCTTTTGTCCACATGAGGATATCTAAGGCAGCAGTGCTCGTTATCTAGATTTCATCAGAAATTTCATCTTTGCTCGCAAAAGCTTTTCCTGCACTCATCCACGCATACTTCCATATTGCCAAATTCCATCGCTGTAGTTACCCTAACGAGTTGCTTATTCTGTCGTGTCAGGTGCTCGTTAATGCAGATGGCACTTTCCATGCCCATGTGACCAACGTCAGTCGGAGGCATCTTCTCTTTCTTTGACTTCGCGAGTAGCGCACTATGTTTCTTGCGTGCAATGAACAGGACAACAACATTCAGTTCATTCTTTTTTTGCCGTGGATACTCTGTGGGATATGTAGATGTCAATATCAGAGATTGCTTCGCCTAGGAGCTCTCCTATCACTTTTACCACGACTATTGAGTCGAGCTCCACTGCGCCTTTCATTTAGGGATTGTTACACCTTTGGTATTCCTCAAGTTATTCGATTTCCTTTCCAAGCCGTTTATTTTCAGTCATCACTTTATCATTCGGCGAAACTACTGTTTTTATTTCGCATCTTAAGTGCCTTGATACAAGTTCCTATTCAAGTCATCACATCTATCGCTGCCGAATTTTAAGCTTTCTTTCAGTGACCTTACCTCAGCACGTATTTCTCGTTGAAAATCAGATATTAGTGTCGAAATAATTTTCTTGTCACCTTTACTCACATACGAAAAATTACTGAACACATTTCAAATTAAGATCAGTTGTCCGGCAACACTGCAAGGAAGCAAGGAATGTAGCTCGGAGATACATGGTGCTTACCTGCAAGAGATTGCATATGTACTTTTAGTCGCCCGGTCGCTTCGTGCGCCGTTGCCGGACTACGCAGAAGATCATAATTCTAGTGTTTGTAAAGCCAATCTAAGATAAGCTGGTAACCTTCTGGGCCGAATCGGGGTTATCCCGCTCCAGCAATCAAGCAAGCTGTGATGAGGCGCCAGTTGTCGCTGCACTGCAAGGGATTACAGTTGTACTCTTTGTCATCCAATCGCTTCGTGCACTGCTGCAGGATTGCACAGAAGACCATAATTTCAGCGTTTATAAAGGTAACCGAGGATTAGCTGATAAACGTTTGCACCAAATCCGAGGTATCTTGTTCAAGCAATCAAGCGACCTGTGACGAGGCGCCCGTGGTCGCTGTACTCCAAGGCATTACCGAAAACCTTTTATTCACCCAATCGCTTCGTGCCCTGTAGCCGGACTGCACAGAAGACCCGAATTCGAGCGCCTGTAGACCCAGCCGAGGGTAGGCTGATAAACTTCTCCGCCGAATCCAATATATCTCGGTCTAGCAATCAAGCGAGTTGTGGCGAGGCGCAAGTTTTCAATGCACTGCAAGGGATTAGCGATATAGTTTTGTCGCCCAGTCGTTTCGTGCATGGAGCGGACGGCACAGGAGCGCAGAATTCCAACGCTTATAGAACCGACTGAGGATAAGCTGATAAACGTTTGCACCAAATCCGAGGTATCTTTTTCAAGCAATCAAGCAAGCTGTGACGAGGCGAAAGTTGTCGTTGCACTGCAAGAGAGAACCGATATACTTTAGTACCCCAATCGCTTCGTGAACTGCAGCCGGACTGAACAGGAAACCATAATTACAGCGCTATAGTGCCAACCAAGGATAAGCTGATAAATTCCTGCACCGAATCCGAGATATTTCGTTCAAGCAATCAAGCGCGCTGTGACGAGGCGCCAGTCTTCGCTGCACTGCAAGGGATTACCGATGTAGTATAGGCACCCAATGGCTTCGTGCTCTGCAGCCGGACTGCACAGGAGACTACACTTCCAGCGCTCGTAAAGCCAACCGAGGATAAGCTGCTAGTCTTTTGCACCGGATCCGGGATATTTCGCCCCGGCAATGAACAGAGCTGTGGCGAGGCACCAATTGAAGCTGCACTGCAAGAGATTTAACCGCCCAATCGCTTCGTGCACTGCTGCAAGATTGCACATCAGACCCTAATGCCAGCGCTTATAAAGTCAACCGAGGATATGCAGATAAACTTCAGCACCGAATCCGAGATATCTCGTTCAAGGAAACAGACCAGTTGTGACGAGGCGCCAGTTGTCGCTGCACTGCAAAGGATTACCGATATACTTTTATTCGCCCAATCGCTACGTGCACTGCTGCCGGACTGCAGTTGAGACCAGGGGGAGTATACTGTAAAAGTCAACCTAGTCGACTGTTCATTTCGCTCTCTGCTGATTGGTTGCAGCTGTACGAGCGAGGAGGGGACGAGTGGCCCCTGCCAATTACCCGCGGCCTAAATGGGCAGTCCACTAGGTGGACTCCTACAGAATACCACCCCAGAATTCCAGCACTTACAAAGCGAACCATCGGCTCGTGCACTGCTGCCGCACTGCACAGGAGACCAAAATTCTAGCGCTTATAAACCCAATCAAGGATAAGTTGACAACCTTCTGCGCTGAATCCGAGATATCTAGTTGCGTCAATCAACCGAGCAGGGTCGAGGCACCGGCTGTCGCTACACTGCAAGGGACTACCGGTCTATTTTATCGCCCAATTGCTTCAAGGCGGGATGCTGAAGTGCGCAGAAGGCCAGGATTGCAGTACCTATAAAGCAAACCGAGGGTAAGCTGATAGCTTTCCGCGCCGAATCTGAGATATCTTGCTCCGGAAATGAACAGAGCTGGCGAGGCGCCAGTGGACGCTTCATTGCAAGAGAATACCGATATACATTTCTTCGCCCCATCGCTTCGTCCACTTCTGCCGGACTGCACAGGTAAAGGCCGATCCACACGACGAACCAAGTCCGCGGGCTGCTCGGTCACGTGATGCGACGTCACGGCCCGCCGCGGTCCGGTCCGGCGCAGAGCACTTCCAAACGGCGGACCGCAATAGCAGATGGCAGAACAGACCAACCAGCTACACTCTCGGCCAGAGTGTTATCATCGTTATCATTCCGGCTCGAGTCCCACAAAGCCGGGATCATCTCAACGAGGTATACAAAATGAAAAAAACCTTCTCGTCACTCCAAGAGGACACGGTGCTTAAAAAATATATCTGCTGCACGCACGTGTAGGCGGAACGGCGGACATGAAACGACTGGCTTGACTGGCTTTTGCTGAGCCGAAAACTAGATTGGATTTGGCTGAATTAAGACACTCTGTTGCCGGACAACATTCGTTGGCTACGCCAAAATCGCTGCGGTTTGCATGTGGTCCGCCGCCAAAACGGAAGCGGGAAAAGCCTCGGCGATTTGTTGGACCGCGAGGGCCGCGGTCTTGCGCGGGACAATGGCGGTAGGCACGAATTGGTGACGTCCTATCACGTGATGCGCGGACCGCGGTCCAAAAGGGCAATTTGGTCCGTCGTGTGGATCGGCCTTAACCAGCTTTTCAGCGCTTATAAAGCTAAGTGAGAATAAACTGATAACCTTCTCCGAAAATTTGGTATATCTCCTTCCGGCAGTCACGCCAGCCGTGACGAGGCGCCAAATGTCGCTCCTTTGCAAAAGAATGCAGATGTACTCTTGGTAGCCCAGTCGCTTGGGGCACTGCTGTAGGATTCCACAGGAGACCATAATTCCTCGCTCATAGAGCTGTCATGAGACAATACAGGAAAAAAGAAAGAAGAAGAAAAAGCGGACGATACGAAGGAAACAAGAAGAAACGAGGAGTCGGCGGCAGATATAAAGACAAAGGAAGATAGAAAATAAAAACATACGAATAAAAGGAATACAATATAAAAGCAAACGGAGAAGCGCAAAACTGCACGCGCAGCTACATGGCCAAGGGGAGAAGAGACACGTAGTCGGAGAGAGCGGCCCAGCTACGCTTTTGGACCAAGGTGAGCAGAAGGGGCTGCAGGACGAACAGCACGGGTGGATCGCGGAGACGACGTCAACTCAGTGGAAGCAGTTCTTCAGCAGTCGCGGCCACGACCCACGAGCGGAATGGACCTCCCACCGGAAGCCGCAGCTCCAGGCTGACGGCGCCGCTTCCCGGATTCCCTGCGGCTACAATATGCAGCATGCGGAGTTGACCGGGTGATCCAGGCGCCTAGGTCACTCCACCCTCCTGACCCCCTGAACAGGCCAACCGTGGACCGAACGTCGGACACAGCGACGTCGAGTATACGACGCATCGGTGTGCTCAACGACGTCTCGTCGGAAGGAGCGACGACGAGGTGACGTGGCCACGTCGATAGACTTTACGCAAATATTTTCAACTGCATAATACGTCGTGTGCGAGGACCTAAGACAATGTTTTCAATTACGTAGCTTTCTATATATTTTGTCGTATGTTACGGTTTTGCCATTGGGTTCACACCTCGTGCTTTCTGCATTTTTCATATGCTCATGCCCCATGAAGGCTTTTTCTAACTCAAACGTTCCTTGCGTCGTGTTTGCCACCCTGAGACCGTGACAAAAGGCAACCGAGTATAGGCTGATCAACTTCTGCAGCGAATCCGAGATATCTCGTTCAAGCAATCAAGACAGCTCTGACGAGACGCCAGTTGTCGCTGCACCAGCAATGGATTACCAATATAATTTTGATCGCCAAATCGCTTCGTGCCCTGCTCCAGGACTGCACAGCAGACCAGAATTCCAGTGCTTATAGAGCCAACCGAGGATAAGCTTATAGCCTTATGCGCAAAAAAATCTAGGATATTTGCTCCGTCAAACAACCGAGCAGCGACGAGGCGCCGGTCGTCACTGCACTGCAAGGGATTGCCGATAGACATTTATTCGCCCAATCGCTTCGTGCACTGATGCCGGTCTGCACAACAGACGAAAATTCCAGCTCTTAGAAAGCCAACCAATGATAAGTTGGTGGCGTTTTGCGCCGAATCCGCGATATCTCGCTCGGGTAATGAAGAGAGCTGCGGCGAGGCGCGAATTGACGCTCCGCTGCACGGGATTACCGATAGTTCATTTTGATTTCTCATATCATTTTATGTCAGCATTCTTTTTTTTAATTAATTACCTATGGGGTTTTACGTGCCAAAACCACTTTCTGATTATGAGGCACGCCGTTGTGGAGGACTCCAGAAATTTTGACCACCTGGGGCAAGAACAAAAACCCGCAAAACAGGAGCTTGACTAGGTCCTAGCCCCTTGGCAACAGGCACAGATTCATACATACTTTCAGTGTACATATATATATATATATATATATATATATATATATATATATATATATATATATATATATACGCATACCAGAAAACTTCCTGTTAGTTTGTCATTGAGAGAGAGAAAAGAAAGAAAAAAATAGAAGTGCGCACATATTCACGAATAGAAAGAAAAAATATAAGTACATTCTTAGCATTTTCTTCAAACATTGTTACAACATTAAGATTTCAGAAACTTGCCATTGTAACTCATACAGCTACTCATAAGGGTATAATTCAGTACAGTAACATGCTTTCGTACAAAGGATATTCATCAAGAAATATAAGCAAAATACCGTTATATAAACGATTTTATTCAATTTGCTCAACCGTGTGTTTCATCGGTTCCACGCAAATGCACCGTATTCTGACAGTTGTCCCGTAAACGTTCACTTAGAAGTATCATTTAGGGTTATATCATCATTCTGTAAGGCGTTTAGTAAATTCAGTACGTTATATTCTAATCCAGTAAATCCATACTTTTGTTCTTGAAAATGGCAGTAGCCAAGCATTCTTTTGCCTCATACTGAATTGTACGTGTGTGAGGAAAGTTAATTTGCCTATATCTAAGAAAACTGTGTTGTGTAGAAGACTGTTTTTGCGCTTTAACACAAGGTTTGTTTGTACGAGTGTTGTACGGGAATCACATTAAGGGAGCAAAATATTGCAGCTGTATTAGCATTGTAACAGGCATTCGCAATATTGCGAGCGCCTTTTTTCCGCAGGACTAGTAGTTTGTGAAGATTCGTTTGGGAAGTGGTGCTCCATACGAGATTGCAATAATCTATATGAGGAGCAAGAAGGCTGTTGTAGATTAAAAGTGTTTTTCTTAGGGGGTAAAACATGCCT
Organism: Dermacentor albipictus; assembly: GCF_038994185.2. Classification (NCBI taxonomy): domain Eukaryota; kingdom Metazoa; phylum Arthropoda; class Arachnida; order Ixodida; family Ixodidae; genus Dermacentor; species Dermacentor albipictus. Next base: position 515,592,482 of record NC_091821.1, read on the forward strand.
GAATTGGCATAGTATGCCACAAACCCTGGCCAAAGACGTTGAAACTCGGGCGACTTGATCATCTCACAATAAATGCTCATTAAAAACTGCTCCTAGAGCCTACTGTTTTTACCAGCTCTACCCTCTCCGCACCACGCTTTCACGTTATGTTGCTCTCAGTTTTTTTTCTGTGGTGGAGCAAACAGAATAGCTTGTGTTTTTGTACTATTTATTTCCAATCAGTTAATTTTACTCTATTTAGGTAAACTACTCAGGGTGCCATTTGCCAGGTTCGAAAGGTAAGCCAGACTAGTTCACTGGAAAAACAAACTGCTTTCGCCGGCGTAAATTATGAAGTGTGTTTTTTGCTTATATGAACGATGTCATTTATGTAGATGTCGAATAATGTTGGACCAAGAACACTGCCTTGCGGAACTCCTTGGAACATTTTTAAAGAGTTGATTCGTTGGATTTATTTCAGACGGCAGAACAGAGAAATTGGTAAATGGTCACCTGAACTAGTGACAATCACACTTGGATCTGTACGATGTTTCGAACAATTTGTTATAAATACATCTATTAAACTATCAGAGAGGTGACGGATGCGTGTAGGTTCCATAATAAAATCACTACAGTGATATGACTTGGGAACCACTCGCGATTGAGAAGATTTCGGCGTCTGGTGTAAAAAATTGATGTTTAAGTCGCCTCCCATAGTAAGACGCCATTCATTCTTTGACGCAAACCTGAGTAATGTTCAAAAAAAAAGTGTTGGTGTTTCCATCTGGTGGCTGGTATTCAACGACAAATATGCATTTTTCACCCTTCAGTGCTAAAACTTCATAATCTTCGGTAGCTATGAAAAAGTCGTCGAGCAAGTTGCACAATAAGCGCTCTGACACAGGCTGCAACACGCCCCCGCCACGTCGACAAGGTCTGTTGACAAAAGGGACCTTTAGCGTGTCCAGTATTCGGGCAAGCGCGGCCGGTTTTCCGGTTTAGCGGGGGCGCCAAGGTGAGCGGCCCGATCGGTGGCGCCAGCTGGTGGCGGAAAGCTCAACCACACAAACACAGCGCTAATTACTGTATTCTGCTTAGCTGCTAGCGTAAATTTTCGACAGTGGCGTAATCGTGTTCACAGTTACGCCGCTGCCAAAAATTTGCACGAGTGGCGAAGCAGGATATGGTGAGTTACTGCAGTTTTAGCTATGAGTTTGTCTGGTTGAGCTCTACAACACCAGGCGGCTTCACCACTCACGTTTACGCCCCGACCATCCGGTAATCCGCCCAAACCGCTCCCGTTTACCGGAATAGCGTACAAGCTAAAAGTCCCTAAAGAAGGCGTAACCACACAGGCGCATTACTTCGTTCTCAGAAGTATGCCATGCCGCCTTGATCATGATAACTTGAAAACGGAAAGACTATTCATTAAAAAGTGTAGTGAGACGGTCATGCTCAGTAAGCGCAGATTGCGTGTTGCAGTGTATAAAGGTAAAACAATCACTGTATTTAAGCGTTACAACGTCGCTGGGTGTGGCCATAAAGAAAAATAAGAATAGACCGAATGCGCTTTCCTAGCTGTCTTTAGTTACCAATTATTTGTAGATCCGCTTCACACGCAATTCTCACTATACGCAAATCCTGTCTTGCACGCGAAAACCTTGCCTCACTTAGACCATGCGAAACGCCAGTTTGCTCCCTTTTTCTTAGCGATGGTCATTCCAAGCAGTTGCTTTAACTGAGGACAAAGGTTTTCGTTGACGTACACTGGTTTCTCAAGGGTAAATCCAATGTTCTTTGTTGTTAGCCTAGTCTTCCTGGTCTTCTGAAGCACCGTATCTCGTTTTGATCAGTGGTTGAAAACAACCACTATGTTTGGATCTGCATTGGTGTTGCACACAGGAACGTGGTGACAAATCTCGACATCCTCCTTCGTAATGGGCTCACCGAGTGCACTTCCAACCCGATTTAGTAGCTTCTCGAGATTCTCTATTTTTCATGCGGCACTCATTTCACTTTAATGTTTTTGTTCCGGGAATACTGATCTTGCGCTGTCACTTGCTTTTTCAGTGCCTCAACCTCGTGCACAAGCACCGATTGCGTTGCCTTGAGGGTCTCGTTCTCTGTCATTAAGGTGTTACATTCAGCTTTTAGATTCTCAAAGGCTTTGTTTATGAAGTCAAAAGTGCCTTTCATTTCCTGGAGTTTTCGACGGAATTCCATTTTCAAGTCCGCAATATCAGTAGCCATAGTTAACACAAGTCTTTGGCAATAAAATGAAATACGTATGATATCAACCGACAGCAACTTCGCAGCATGTACAGCAAATTTATACAACTCAAAAGGAAAAGAATAATAGAACCATCTCAACCTGAAGAAAAGCGGAAGTTTGACAATGCGCTCACGCCGCTGTTCACGCTGCCAAGTGACCCGCGTAGCCGTCCGACCGTCTTTTCATATAGTGCAAGCATAAGCATAAGAGGCCACGTGGTCCGGATGAAGGGCGGATGCGTCCTAGGGAGTGCAGTGTTGTAACAAGCAGCTGGGCACCAGAATCGTTGAATGCAGCAACCGCCGGTTCCGCACCATGCATGCCTGTAATGTGCAGGATATGTGGTTAGGTACAGAAAGTATCGCAGTCACTGCTACCAATTATTTAATCACATTTATTCACATTTTAATCACATTTAATCGCCCAATCGCTTCGCGCACTGCTGCCAAACTGCACAAGAGACCAGCACTTATAAAGCAAACAGAGGTATATTTATTTATTTATTTATTTATTTATTTATTTATTTATTTATTTATTTATTTATTTATTTATTTATTGTACCCTCAAGGCATACAAGCATTCTAGAGGGGAAGGGGTCAATCATTCAACATAAGTTCAGTTATTTGCACATACACAATCAAAAATTTCAAGAAATGGGAATGAATGTAATTTCTAATAACAAAAATTCACACTGTCATGCACGGCTTGTACAATGATTACGGCAAGAACATACCATTGCAATCGATTGAGACACTAAAAGATGAAGTTTCCAACCAACATAGAGAAGAAAAAAAATTGTTGGAGTGCGTTAAATTTCGCTGGAAAGAGCTTCACGAAAATGGTCACAGTTGGTAATGTTAACTAATGAGGCGGGAAGATTGTTCCAGTCGAGGCTGGTTTTGGGCAGGAAAGAGTGCGAGTATGTTGCAGTGTTTTGGTGAGGGACATGAACTTTATGGTTGTGATCAAGTCGAGATGAATGATGAATGATGATGATGAATGATGATGAAGCTGACTGGTTAAGCTGGTTCTGCGTCGAATCCGAGATTTCTAATTCCGTCAATGAACCGAGTTGTGACGAGGCACCAGATGTCCCTGGACTGCAGGCGTAACCGATCTACTTTTCTCGCCCAATGGCTTCGTTCCCTGCTTTTCAACTGCGCAGGGGACCAGAATTACACCTGTTAGAAAGCCAACCGAGGATAAGGTGATAGCCATTTGCGCGGAGTCCGTAATATCTCATTCGAACAATCAAGCGAGCTGCGACGAGGCGCCAGTTGTCGCTGCACTGCAAGGGATTACCGATATATATTTAATCGCCCAATCCCTTCATGCCCTGCCGCTGGATTGCACATGACACCAGAATCCCAACGCTTATAAAGCCAACCGAGGATAAGCTGATATCTAGTGGCGTTGATCAACCGAGCAGTGACAAGCGCCGGTTGTCACTGCATTGCAAGGGATTACTGACTTACTTTATCCGCCCAGTCGCTTCATGCCCGGCTGCTAAAGAGCACAGCAGACCAGCATTTCAGCACTTATAAAGCACACCGAGGACAAGCTGATAGCCTTATGCACCAAATATAGGATATCTCGGTACGGCAGTGAACAGCGCTGTGGCGAGGCGCTGGTTGGCACTGCACTGCGAGAGATTACTGATATACATTTATTCGCCCAATCACTTCGTGCACTTCTGCCGGCCTGCACAGGTAACCAGCATTTCAGCGCTTGTAAAGCCAAATCAGGATAAGCTGATAACCTTCTCCAAAATTCGGGATATCTTGTTCTGGCAATCACGGCATTTGTAATGAGGTGCCAAATGTCGCTCCTTTGCAAAAGATTGCAGACATACTCTCAGTCGCCTAATCGCTTGGGGCACTGCTGCAGGATTGCACAGGAGACCATAATCCATGCGCTTATAAAGCCAACCGAGTATAAGCTGATAAACATCTACACCGAATCCGAGATATCTCGTTCATGCAATCAAGCGAGTTGTGCCAAGGCGCCAGTAGTCGCTGCACTGCAATGGATTAATGAGATAATTTTCATATCGCCAAATCGCTTCGTGCCCTGGTCCAGGACTGCACAGAAGACCAGAATTCCAGTGCTTATAGAACCAACCGAGGATAAGCTTACAGTCTTATGAGCCGAATGGAGGATATTTGTACCGTCAAAATACCCAGCAGCACCAAGGCCCCTGTGGTTCCCTCGGTGCAAGGGATTTCCGATGTACTTTAATCGCCACACCGCTTCGTGCGTGGCTGCTGAACTGAGCAGGAGACCAGAATTCCAGCCCTTAGAAAGCGAACTGAGGATAAGCAGATAGCCTTTTGCACAGATTCCGGAATATCTCGTTCCATCAATCACGCGAGCTGTGACAAGGCGCCAGGTGTCGCTTCACTGCAAGACATTAACGATATATTTTCAACCGCCCAATCACCTCGCGCCCTGCTACCCGACTGCACAGGAGACCGGAATTCCAACGATTATAAGCCAACCGATGATAAGCTGACAACCTTCGGCGCGTAATCCGAGATATCTAGTTCCGTCAATCAACCGAGCAGCGACGAGGCGCCAGTAGTGACTGCACTGCGAGGGATTACCGATATACATCTAATCGCCCAATCGCTTCGTGCACTGATGCTGATCTGAACAAGAGACCAGAATTCCAGCTCTTAGAAAGCCACCCGAGGGTAAGCTGGTGGCCTTTTGCGCCGAATCCACGATCTCTCGCTCGGGCAATGAACAGAGCTGCGGCGAGGCGCGAATCGACGCTCCAATGCACGGGATTACCGATAGTTCATTTTCATTTCTCATTTCATTTTCTGTCAGCATTTTATGACACAAGACCAGAATTCAAGCGCCTATAAAGCCAACCGAGGGTAAGATGATAAACTTCTCCGCCGAATCCAATATATCTCGTTCTAGCAATCAAGCGAGTTGTGACGAGGCGCAAGTTTTCAATGCACTGCAAGGGATTAGCGATATATTTTTGTCGCCCAGTCGTTTCGTGCATGGAGCGGACGGCAAAGGAGAGCAGAATTCCAACGCTTATAGAACCGACTGAGGATAAGCTGATAAACGTTTGCACCAAATCCGAGGTATCTTTTTCAAGCAATCAAGCAAGCTGTGACGAGGCGAAATTTGTCGCTGCACTGCAAGGGAGAACCGATATACTTTAGTAACCCAATCGCTTCGTGAACTGCAGCCGGACTGAACAGGAAACCAGAATTACAGCGCTATAGTGCCAACCAAGGATAAGCTGATAAATTGCTGCACTGAATCCGAGATATCTCGTTCAAGCAATCAAGAGCGCTGTGACGAGGCGCCACTCTTCGCTGCACTGCAAGGGATTACCGATATAGTATAGGCACCCAATGGCTTCGTGCACTGCAGTCGGAGTGCACAGGAGACCACAATTCTAGCGCTCGTAAAGCCAACAGAGGATAAGCTGATAGCCTTCTGCACCGGATCCGGGATAATTCGCTCCGGCAATGAACAGAGCTGTGGCGAGGCGCCAATCGACGCTGCACTGCAGGGGATTTAACCACCCAATCACTTCGTGCACTGCTGCAGGATCGCACATCAGACCGTAATTTCAGCGCTTATAAAGCCAACCGAGGATAAGCTGATAAACTTCTGCACCGAATCCAGGATATCTCGTTCCGGCAATCAAGCCAGTTGTGACGAGGTGCCAGTTGTCGCTACACTGCAAGGGATTGCAGATGTACTTCTATCTGTCCAAGGGCTTCGTGCACTCCTGCCGGACTGCACTGGAGACCAGGCGCAATATACCCTAAAAGTCAACCTAGTGGACTGTACATTTCCGTCGCTGCTGTTTGGATGCGCTATACGAGCATCTCCTCACTCGTATAGCAGCATCCCATCAGCAGCGACTGAAATATACAGTCCACTAGGTTCACTTTTACAGAATACCACCCCATAATTCCAGCGCCTCTAAAGCGAGCTGAGGATAAGCTGATAACACCCTCCGCCAATCTGGGGCATCTCGTTCCGGCAGTCAAGCGAGCTGTGACGTGGCGCCGGTTGTCGCTGACCGGTTGTCGATGCATTGCAATGGATTACTGATATACTTTTATTCGCCCAATCGCTTCGCGCCCTACTGCCGGACTGCACAAGAGACCAGAATTCCAGCGCTTATAAAGCCAACCGAGGGTAAGCTGATAGCCTTCTTCGCCGAATTTTGGATATATCGTTCCCGTATTCAAGCGAGCGGTAACGAAGCGTCACTTGTCGCTGCACTGAATGGGATTGCAGATGTACTTTTAGTCACCCAATCGGCTCGGGCACTGCTGCCGGACTGCACAGGAGACCGGAAATGCAGCCATTGTAAAGCCAAACTATCATAAGCTGATAACCTTCTGCACCGAAGCCAAGATATCTTGCTCAAGCAATCAAGTGAGCTGTGACGTTTCGCCCATTGTCGCTGCACTGCAAGGCATTGCCGATACACTTTTCGTCACCCAATCGCTTCGTGCCCTGCTGCCGGACTGCAAAGCAGACCAGAATTGGAGCGCTTATAAAGCAAACCGAAGATAAGCTGATAACTTTCTGCGACGAATCCGGGATATCCCGCTCCAGCAATCAAGCAAGTTGGGACGAGGCGCCGGTTGTCGCGGCACAGCAAGGTATTGCAGATGTACCTTTAGTCGCAAAATCGCTTCCTACACTGCTGCCTCACTGCACAGCAGCTTTTTCCAGCGCTTTTAAAGCCAACTGAGCTTCAGCTGATAACCTTCTGAGCCGAATCCGCGATATGTCGCTCCAGCAATGAACAGAGTTGTGGCGAGGCGCCAGTTAACGCTGCACTGCAAGGCATTGCACATGTGCTTTTTTTTTACTCACCCTATCATTTCTTGCACTGCTGCCGGCCTACACAAGAGACCTGGGGTGGTATGCAGGATGTGCCGAGTTTCTCGTTCACCCGAGTTTTACCCGAGTTTGCTCGACGGCAGTAATGAACGGTGATAGCGCGGAACGCGGAAAAGCTACAGGCAAAAAAATATGTAGACAAAAAGCCGCATATGGCAACATGAACGCACCCTGCGCGGCACGCTGCTTCCACGTTTTAGCCGCAGAAAGCTGCACCAGGAAACGCGCCAGCGCCGCGTATTGTTATCAACGAATTATCGCGACTTTGCATTACTGTCACTGTCCCGCCATAGAGAAAGGGATTGAACAAGAGCGGACACTCGGCGAAAATTGGAAACAGGAAACACGTCACGCTATACTTTTACCATCGACGAATTGGGGTCGCCAGCATCGAGAAAAAGAAGAATGTGAAATGAAATTAACAGAAATTGTTTTATTTTTTTATTCTTTCCCAGAAAAATTAAAAATATTTGCGTATAAATTAAGTTAAACTTTTCGGCTTACTTCCGTTGCCTAGCGACAGGCGAACCGGCGAATGACGAGGCAGATGTTTGCGTCATTCGTCAGACACGCCGCCGAAGCGACAGAGACCAGCCGCGCAGCTGAGAGTTGGACTGTTTGGTCACCCGTCTGACTGTTTTTCTATTTTGGGATTTAGCCTGGTTTCATGGGCACCCGGCGAATTCTTGCGTTCGTTCGGAACTTCGACATGGCGAAATTGCGCTATTGGACAACGGCAAGATGAGAAACTTTCTTTGACAGTCTGCGACGCATTTCAAGCAATTAGGCTTATCCGGCACCTTGGCTAGACTTGTGATGCAGTTAACGAAAAACAGCGTGGCCGTCGTGGAGCAGTTAATTTTAATTAAAGAATTGTACTGGGAGATGATTGCGACGCTTCCTATAAGCCCCAATATTATTTTAACTAATTTCGGTAGTTTTTGGGCACGCTAGTCGCACAGGGTGCTGTGACGCAGTTTCGCGTGTACTGAATCTTGCTGCGACAAGTATGGGCCATTTTGCGCTTTCGCTGACCCCCAACATTATTGTGACTAAATTAGGTTACTTTTTGGAGTACTTTGCAAGTGCAGTGGGTGCGCCTGGCGCTGTGACGCAGTTAGCGAAAAGCAGCTCGGCCGTGGTGCGCGGTTTCGCGCTTTAATGCACTGACAAGTTCATGGCGCTTTTCTTTCTCTGACGCCCAACATTGTTGCAAATTATTTTCGATACTATTATTTTATGAGGCCTGCTCGCCGCGCCTGTCGTGACGCAGCAAAAAGCAGCTCGGCCTTCGCGCTTTAATGTATCTAGCAAGATAAATTTGCGGCCCTTCCTCTGGCGCCCAACGTTATTGTAACTTATGTTTTGGTAAATTAAAAATGTTAAAGCTAATTGCCTTTGTTCGTAATCTCGTCTGTTCGCCACTTTCGCGCATGTCGCCTCTTCAAGCGCTTTACTTCAATGACACATGCTTGTCATTTACGTTTCTCAACAGATGTCCTCCTGTAGCGGCTTGTACGGCAGGTACTGTTGTGTACAGTGGTGCCAAAACAATGGAACAACGAGAAAGAAGCCCAGCACCAGTTTTTTTCGTATCCCACAGGACAGCAGGTTTGTTGTGTTGCAATTTAGGAGAGCACTGTTTCTGCTGCTTTAATGAAAATATCCAGCAATGTCGCCCGATTATAACAGTTATTTAGCTGAAGTAATCCAGGGAGGTGCATAATGTGTACGCTCTGGAATCATTTTGGGATTCTTAAAAAATCGTGAGCATTTACACATTGCAGCAAATCCATGTTTTTTTTTTTTTGTGGTATAAGCGTACCATGGTACCTGTAACTTAAGTGTTGTGTACCTCTTTGTCAGTATCTTGTTATAGAAAATTTGCAAAATGAAACATTCTATCGCATTAAGTCGAACATTCTAGAGGCCCCTACAGCTGTTCGGCAATTTCAAAACTAGCGTACAAGTTTGTTTTTTTTATAACTGATGTAGCGCATTTGAAATTCCTGATTTGTTAAGCATGTACGCACTCATGCAATAAAATGCTTGATGCTTATTGTTTGTGCCATACAACATGCTGTTTTAAAACGTGCGCAGGTCGACGGCATGGGTGGCATATTCCCGCAGAGCCGACCTTATGGAAAAGCCGGCAGGTGTATTGTACAGGTCATACAGGATATGCAGCTACCATTTTACTGCAAAAGATTTCCTGGACCCAGGTCGCACGCGACTCATTAGAACAGCTGTACCTACAGTTTCCTCAGGTACGCAATAGAGCAAAGATCCAAGTTTCAGCACTGTCTTGGTGCACTTTGCTGTACCTCATGTACGTCTCTCAGTGTCTTCATAGTATTGCTAGTGGTAAGAGTTTTGTGGCAATTATTTCGACCTGAACCAACCTCAGGTGAACATTTTTTTTCTATTTAGCTTTTGCAGATGCTGCTGATGTGCCATCTGTTGGAGGTTTCGCTGTTGCATCACATCAAAACACCGTCCCAGAGGGCCATCTGGAAAAGTCTATAGGCATCAGCACTATGTGTGAAGACCCTGCTTTGCAAGGTACTTGTATGTCCTGTGTTTGCGACTAACACTCAGATTTGCCAATCAATGTAGGCTGCAGCCGTCCTGCAAGTGAGGAACAAGCTGGTGAGGACGTCCTACATAAGACATGCGAGCAAGGCTCCCTCATGACGGCAAGCCATGCTGCTAAAGGTGAGTTAGGTATCAAGTTAAACTTAACAAAGTGGCAATGATCGGTATTTTTCCAGCAAGCCTACAACAGATGTCTGGCTGCAACACCTCTGTGAGCGAGCTAGGTGCAAGGGCCTCCCAAGTGGATATGTTTGGCAGCAGTTCTACCGAGGATGAGCGTTGTGCTGTTGATGGTAACTATCATACATTTTATAGAGCAGACGCATAGTTCTTTTAACAACATTGTTGTTTCAAATCAGGGTGTGTTGAATTTGATTTTTACCTGAATCTGAAAAAGGTTAACCTGGCTATATAGATATGCCTTATATAGAAAGACTATAGAAAGGCTATATAGAAAGGCTATAGAAAGGCTATATAGAAATGCCTTATCTATATAGCCAGGTTAACCTTTTTCTTTAGAGACTTTTTACGGACTAGTCAATATTTAATTGTTGTTTTTCAGAAATCTCTCTCGACGTCTGTTATACTTTCTGCCTGGAAAACAGCTAAAATTATTCCGCTATTCAAATATGGTAGTACGCAGTCCTTACTAAACTACAGACCCATCGTTATAACGTGTCATTCTTGTGAAATACTTCAATGTGTAATTTGCGAACATATTGAATTCTTGGAGTGTAATGGTTTATCTGGTGCTCAGCACGGTTTGGATTTATCACTGCAACCCAGCTTATTGAATTCACTACCGTCGCACAGGCCCCATCAGGCCCTTTATGCAGGTGATCGAATTGATGCAATATTTATTGATATTTCAAAAGCTTTCGACACTGTGTTGCACTCTGAGTTGTTCAAGAAGCTCACTGTTATTCTTAACAACAAAGTGTTTAACTGGATTTCTTTTTTATCCAATCGGTCCCAGTACGTACTATGACGTACTCTTTAGGTCTTCTCAATCCTCCACATGCAGTGTAACGTCTAGTGTGCCTCAAGGTTCAATATTGGGTGCGCTTCTATTTTTGATCTTAATAAATGATCTAACAAGTAATGTTCCTCTTAGAATCTGCATTGGGCAGATGATTGTGTTTTGTACCATACGATTAAAACTCTTCACGATCACATCATCCATAACGACTCGTTTGCATCACTTCAATCATGGTGTGACTTGGCAGATGCAAATCAACTTCCAGAAAGTTGTACCTATGTCTTTTACCAAAATTTTCCGCCTTCTCCACTTACCTATTCGTATAATGGCTATCCTCTAGGAGATGCTTCACCTCGAACTCGTGCAACCGTGTGCTTAGGCTGCTTGCAACGCATATTACGTTCATCCCCACTTAGCACACGACTCCTCACTTATAAAACGCTGGTTCGTCCAATACTGAAGTGTGGCTCTGGCGTTTGGAATGCACACAAAATATCTATCAAAAAAAGTGCATCTGACAAGAAAGCTGTGGGCTTCGTTTATCGTTTTGACAGGTATTTTTCGCCCATTTCCCACCTTAGTCTTCAACTTGCCAGTCTCTCTTCTCGTCGTCACTTTGAATCTTTCAGGTTTCTTTATACTCTTACTCCCCACAATTTTCCTTACTTGGCAAGTAAGGAAAATCTAGACCCAATATCACCAGACATCACCATGAGTTCAATACGTCCACTTGTCACCATCATACCGAAGCGTTTAGTCTCCCTGTCCTTTCGGGAGATTGCGAAGTGCTCTGCCTGGTCACGCAAGATCTTTACCACTCAATGAATTTCTATTGGATATTAGTCATGATGTTCTGTGCTCTTTATGCTATTCTATGTATTGTATTTCCCCACTCCTGCGATAGCCCTTCTGGGCTGCAGTATATCGAAATAAGTGAAATTAATAAATAAGTCCCTAGTCGACCATAACCTTTGAATAACCATTACATACGAGGTAACTGGAAAGTCAAGGTGCGATATTTAAGCAGTACTGTTCAGATTGGAGCACGCTCATAAAGTGCACAATCTTTTAGGATGATTCTTCTTGTGACATATATTTTCCATATATGTGTACTATGATTGCATCATTATGTTAAATTGTGTGGTGGACACTGGCATTTCTCATATCTGAAATTGACGAAGCTTTTATGAATGCTTGTCTGCAGAAGCATGGGCTTTGTAAATGCGTAGAGTGATATCTCTAACAAACTCTGTGAACACATGACATACAACTTATAAACTATGCAATATTTATTTTGTTTAAAGAGCACAGTGCAATAACTGTTGATGCTTAGCATTTGGTTAGGTCTTGCACCGCAAGCTAGGAAATAATTGTCAACGCACAAGCTACCGTTGCTTTGTACTTTCCACTATTTTGGCAATAAGTGAGGGAGGTAATGCAAAATTGTGCCAGGCAAGTTCTTGTTAGCGTTGTAGCTCAAAGGATGCTTGGGATGCATAAGCTGTTTGGGTAATATCTTGCTCTGTGTTTTTGTGCAGATTCCATTTCCGAGGTGTCCCCAAGCGCCAACATTTTCGATTCAGCTGAAAGACCAGTAGGAAACTATCCCGGTAAGTGTTTGGTTCATTTAACGCTAGCCAAAGGCTTTGTGGGTTTTCTTCAAGATGGGGGGTGTTCTTGTAATAGTGGTTCATTTTAATAATGTAAAAGTTGAGCAGCCGAAGGAAACTCATATTGTTTGATTTTTGTACTATTTACTCAAACTCCTTCATGAGTATATGCGAGAAAGGCTCCCTCATCGCGTTGACACAAAGCAATTTAGATCTACTTTTAATTGTGTTCATGGAGGCTCTGTGTAGGACTTGTACCTGCGAACAATGGTTATATTGGGTTGAATGTATCGTACTGTTTTACAGTTTCATAATGAGCTGTTTAGTATGAAGTAACCAGTAAATTAGTGTTGTATCAAGAAATTGTCGAATTGTTGTACACGTAGCTTTATTTATGCGTGCATATTTTTTGTATCTTACAGTTGCTTGGAAGAGCGCAGTGAGGAGCTCTCCGTCAAAAAAATTTAGGGCGACCGTCCGGCGACTGCAGTCCAAGCTAGCAAGATGCCAGCGGACCATCAAACGGTTGCAGAAGAAGCAGAGCAAGCTACCGCCATCCATTTCGAAGGCACTGGGCATTATTCGTCCATCGGTGACAGAGGAGGTTTTTAAACTTTTGTGTACACACGTGCGATTGCAGCAGAGGGGAAAAGGCAAGCGCTTCCCTATCTGGCTCAAAAAGTTTGCCTTGCATTTGAACTTCCGTGGACCCCGTGCATACCGTTTTTTGGCACCAATTTTCTCTTTGCCAACACAGCGTACTCTGAGACGCTGGTTGTGCAACTTTAGGATGTCACCAGGAGTGATTCCCGGAATTATTCAAAGTATTTCTGCTGGCAATCACGCATGGAATGAGCGCGACCGAGTATGCACCCTCATGTTTGATGAAATAGCACCCTCCGGAGGTGCAGCAGCTCCTCCGGGGGGAGGGGGGGACATGGCCCTACAGAATGCTATTCCTTGTGAACACGGCACCCACAACAGGCTCAAAACAATTTCTTTTCACCTTTACCAAGCGCCAGAGTATAGAGCAGTGCGCACTGGTGGTTGCCTCAAAAATGTTACTCTTGCCCGCGTCCGGTTGAAACGTTTAATGCTTCTATATTGATTTTCCACACGTTACAGAGCTGATGAGGACTGGGTAAGGATTTAAGCCCAAAGCAATGCAGTATTCTCAGCAAAACAACTTTGTTTGTTAATTGGATATATAACGCCAAAAGTATATGAGGGTGTGTGCGCGAGGAGTGGGGGAGGGTTAGCTTGTGGATTGAGGGATGGAGGGAGGGGGCACGGATTTAAATGCAATGCCGTAGTCTCAGCAAGACTACTTTGTTAATTGGATATGTACCGCCAAAAGTATATGAGGATGTGTGCGCGAGGAGGGGGGAGGGTTAGCTTGTGGATTGAGGGATGGAGGGAGGGGGCACGGATTTAAATGCAATGCGGTAGTCTCAGCAAGACTACTTTGTTTGTTAATTGGATATGTACCGCCAAAAGTATATGAGGATGTGTGCGCGAGGAGCGGGGGAGGGTTAGCTTGTGGATTGAGGGATGGAGGGAGGGGGCATGGATTTAGATGCAATGCGGTAGTCTCAGCAAGACTACTTTGGTTGTTAATTGGATATGTACCGCCAAAAGTATATGAGGATGTGTGCGCGAGGAGGGGGGGAGGGTTAGCTTGTGAATTGAGGGATGGAGGGAGGGGGCACGGATTTAAATGCAATGCGGTAGTCTCAACAAGACTACTTTGTTTGTTAATTGGATATATAACGCCAAAAGTATATGTGGATGTGTGCGCGAGGAGGGGGGGGGGGGTTAGCTTGTGGATTGAGGGATGGAGGGAGGGGGCACGGATTTAAATGCAATGCCGTAGTCTCAGCAAGACTACTTTGTTAATTGGATATGTACCGCCAAAAGTATATGAGGATGTGTGCGCGAGGAGGGGGGGAGGGTTAGCTTGTGGATTGAGGGATGGAGGGAGGGGGCACGGATTTAAATGCAATGCGGTAGTCTCAGCAAGACTACTTTGTTTGTTAATTGGATATGTACCGCCAAAAGTATATGAGGATGTGTGCGCGAGGAGGGGGGAGGGTTAGCTTGTGGATTGAGGGATGGAGGGAGGGGGCATGGATTTAGATGCAATGCGGTAGTCTCAGCAAGACTACTTTGGTTGTTAATTGGATATGTACCGCCAAAAGTATATGAGGATGTGTGCGCGAGGAGGGGGGGAGGGTTAGCTTGTGAATTAAGGGATGGAGGGAGGGGGCACGGATTTAAATGCAATGCGGTAGTCTCAGCAAGACTACTTTGTTTGTTAATTGGATATATAACGCCAAAAGTATATGTGGATGTGTGCGCGAGGAGGGGGGGCGGTTAGCTTGTGGATTGAGGGATGGAGGGAGGGCGCACGGATTTAAATGCAATGCGGTAGTCTCAGCAAGACTACTTTGTTAATTGGATATGTACCGCCAAAAGTATATGAGGATGTGTGCACGAGGAGGGGGGGGAGGGTTAGCTTGTGGAATGAGGAATGGAGGGAGGGGACACGGATTAAAATGCAATGCGGTAGTCTCAGCAAGACTACTTTGGTTGTTAATTGGATATGTACCGCCAAAAGTATATGAGGATGTGTGCACGAGGAGGGGGGAGGGTTAGCTTGTGGAATGAGGGATGGAGGGAGGGGGCGCGAATTTAAATGCAATGCGGTAGTCTCAGCAAGACTACTTTGGTTGTTAATTGGATATGTACCGCCAAAAGTATACGAGGATGTGTGCGCGAGGAGGGGGGGAGGGTTAGCTTGTGGATTGAGGGATGGAGGGAGGGGGCACGGATTCAAATGCAATGCGGTAGTCTCAGCAAGACTACTTTGTTTGTTAATTGGATATATAACGCCAAAAGTATACGAGGATGTGTGCGCGAGGAGGAGGGGAGGGCTAGCTTGTGAATTGAGGGATGGAGGGAGGAGCACGGATTTCAATGCCATGCGGTAGTCTCAGCAAGACTACTTTGTTTGTTAATTGGATATGTACCGCCAAAAGTATATGAGGATGTGTGCACGAGGAGGGGGGGAGGCTTAGCTTGTGGAATGAGGGATGGAGGGAGGGGGCACGAATTTAAATGCAATGCGGTAGTCTCAGCAAAACTACTTTGTTTGTTAATTGGATATTTAATGCCAAAAGTACATGACGATGTGTGCGCGAGGAAGGGGGGAGAGTTAGCTTGTGGATTGAGGGATGGAGGGAGGGGGCACGGATTCAAATGCAATGCGGTAGTCTCAGCAAGACTACTTTGTTTGTTAATTGGATATATAACGCCAAAAGTATACGAGGATGTGTGCGCGAGGAGGAGGGGAGGGCTAGCTTGTGAATTGAGGGATGGAGGGAGGAGCACGGATTTAAATGCCATGCGGTAGTCTCAGCAAGACTACTTTGTTTGTTAATTGGATATGTACCGCCAAAAGTATATGAGGATGTGTGCACGAGGAGGGGGGGAGGCTTAGCTTGTGGAATGAGGGATGGAGGGAGGGGGCACGAATTTAAATGCAATGCGGTAGTCTCAGCAAAACTACTTTGTTTGTTAATTGGATATTTAATGCCAAAAGTACATGACGATGTGTGCGCGAGGAAGGGGGGAGAGTTAGCTTGTGGATTGAGGGATGGGGGGGGCACGGATTTACATACAATGCGGTAGTCTCAGCAAGACTACTTTGGTTGTTAATTGGATATGTACCGCCAAAAGTATATGAGGATGTGTGCGCGAGGAGGGGGGGGGGTTAGCTTGTGGATTGAGGGATGGAGGGAGGGGGCACGGATTCAAATGCAATGCGGTAGTCTCAACAAGACTACTTTGTTTGTTAATTGGATATATAACGCCAAAAGTATATGTGGATGTGTGCGCGAGGAGGGGGGGGGGGGGTTAGCTTGTGGATTGAGGGATGGAGGGAGGGGGCACGGATTTAAATGCAATGCCGTAGTCTCAGCAAGACTACTTTGTTAATTGGATATGTACCGCCAAAAGTATATGAGGATGTGTGCGCGAGGAGGGGGGGAGGGTTAGCTTGTGGATTGAGGGATGGAGGGAGGGGGCACGGATTTAAATGCAATGCGGTATTCTCAGCAAGACTACTTTGTTTGTTAATTGGATATGTACCGCCAAAAGTATATGAGGATGTGTGCGCGAGGAGGGGGGAGGGTTAGCTTGTGGATTGAGGGATGGAGGGAGGGGGCATGGATTTAGATGCAATGCGGTAGTCTCAGCAAGACTACTTTGGTTGTTAATTGGATATGTACCGCCAAAAGTATATGAGGATGTGTGCGCGAGGAGGGGGGGAGGGTTAGCTTGTGAATTAAGGGATGGAGGGAGGGGGCACGGATTTAAATGCAATGCGGTAGTCTCAGCAAGACTACTTTGTTTGTTAATTGGATATATAACGCCAAAAGTATATGTGGATGTGTGCGCGAGGAGGGGGGGGGTTAGCTTGTGGATTGAGGGATGGAGGGAGGGCGCACGGATTTAAATGCAATGCGGTAGTCTCAGCAAGACTACTTTGTTAATTGGATATGTACCGCCAAAAGTATATGAGGATGTGTGCACGAGGAGGGGGGGGGGGGAGGGTTAGCTTGTGGAATGAGGGATGGAGGGAGGGGACACGGATTAAAATGCAATGCGGTAGTCTCAGCAAGACTACTTTGGTTGTTAAGTGGATATGTACTGCCAAATGTATATGAGGATGTGTGCGCGAGGAGGGGGGGAGGGTTAGCTTGTGAATTGAGGGATGGAGGGAGGGGGCACGGATATAAATGCAATGCGTTAGTCTCCGCAAGACTACTTTGTTTGTTAATTGGATATATAACGCCAAAAGTATATGTGGATCTGTGCGCGAGGAGGGAGGGTTAGCTTGTGGATTGAGGGATGGAGGGAGGGGGCACGGATTTAAATGCAATGTGGTAGTCTCAGCAAGACTACTTTGTTTGTTATTTGGATATGTACCGCCAAAACTATATGAGGATGTGTGCACGATGAGGGGGGGGGCAGAATTACCTTGTGTATTGAGGGATGGGGGAGGGGGCACGGATTTAAATGCAATGCGGTAGTCTCAGCAAGACTACTTTGTTTGTTAATTGGATATGTACCGCCAAAAGTATATGAGGATGTGTGCGCGAGGAGGGGGGTGGGTTAGCTTGTGGATTGAGGGATGGAGGGAGGGGGCATGGATTTAAATGCAATGCGGATGTCTCAGCAAGACTACTTTGTTTGTTAATTGGATATATAACGCCAAAAGTATATGTGGATGTGTGCGCGAGGAGGGGGGGTTAGCTTGTGGATTGAGGGATGGAGGGAGGGGGCACGGATTTAAATGCAATGCGGTAGTCTCAGCAAGACTACTTTGTTTGTTAATTGGATATGTACCGCCAAAAGTATATGAGGATGTGTGCTCGAGGAGGGGGGAGGGTTAGCTTGTGGATTGAGGGATGGAGGGAGGGGGCGTGGATTTAAATGCAATGCGGTAGTCTCAACAAGACTACTTTGTTTGTTAATTGGATATGTACCGCCAAAAGTATATGAGGATGTGTGCGCGAGGAGGGGGGAGGGTTAGCTTGTGGATTGAGGGATGGAGGGATTGGGCATGAATTTAAATGCAATGCGGTAGTCTCAGCAAGACTACTTTGGTTGTTAATTGGATATGTACCGCCAAAAGTATATGAGGATGTGTGCGCGAGGAGGGGGGGGGGTTAGCTTGTGAATTGAGGGATGGAGGGAGGGGGCACGGATTTAAATGCAATGCGGTAGTCTCAGCAAGACTACTTTGTTTGTTAATTGGATATATAACGCCAAAAGTATATGTGGATGTGTGCGCGAGGAGGGGGGGTTAGCTTGTGGATTGAGGGATGGAGGGAGGGGGCACGGATTTAAATGCAATGCGGTAGTCTCAGCAAGACTACTTTGTTTGTTAATTGGATATATAACGCCAAAAGTATACGAGGATGTGTGCGCGAGGAGGGGGGGGAGGGTTAGCTTGTGGATTGAGGGATGGAGGCAGAGGCACGGATTTAAATGCAATGCGGTAGTCTCAGCAAGACTACTTTGGTTGTTAATTGGATATGTACCGCCAAAAGTATATGAGGATGTGTGCACGAGGAGGGGGGGATGCTTAGCTTGTGGAATGAGGGATGGAGGGAGGGGGCGCGGATTTAAATGCAATGCGGTAGTCTCAGCAAGACTACTTTGGTTGTTAATTGGATATGTACCGCCAAAAGTATACGAGGATGTGTGCGCGAGGAGGGGGGGAGGGTTAGCTTGTGGATTGAGGGATGGAGGGAGGGGGCACGGATTCAAATGCAATGCGGTAGTCTCAGCAAGACTACTTTGTTTGTTAATTGGATATATAACGCCAAAAGTATACGAGGATGTGTGCGCGAGGAGGGGGGGAGGGCTAGCTTGTGAATTGAGGGATGGAGGGAGGAGCACGGATTTAAATGCCATGCGGTAGTCTCAGCAAGACTACTTTGTTTGTTAATTGGATATGTACCGCCAAAAGTATATGAGGATGTGTGCACGACGAGGGGGGGAGGCTTAGCTTGTGGAATGAGGGATGGAGGGAGGGGGCACGAATTTAAATGCAATGCGGTAGTCTCAGCAAAACTACTTTGTTTGTTAATTGGATATTTAATGCCAAAAGTACATGACGATATGTGCGCGAGGAAGGGGGCAGGGTTAGCTTGTGGATTGAGGGATGGGGGGAGGGGGCACGGATTTACATACAATGCGGTAGTCTCAGCAAGACTACTTTGGTTGTTAATTGGATATGTACCGCCAAAAGTATATGAGGATGTGTGCGCGAGGAGGGGGGGGGGGTTAGCTTGTGGATTGAGGGATGGAGGGAGGGGGCACAGATTTAAATGCAATGCGGTAGTCTCAGCAAGACTACTTTGTTTGTTAATTGGATATGTACCGCCAAAAGTATATGAGGATGTGTGCGCGAGGAGGGGGGGAGGGTTAGCTTGTGGATTGAGGGATGGAAGGAGGGGCACGGATTTAAATGCAATGCGGTAGTCTCAGCAAGACTACTTTGTTTGTTAATTGGATATATAACGCCAAAAGTATACGAGGATGTGTGCGCGAGGAGGGAGGAGGGCTAGCTTGTGGATTGAGGGATGGGGGATGGGGCACGGATTTACATACAATACGGTAGTCTCAGCAAGACTACTTTGTTTGTTAATTGGATATATAACGCCAAAAGTATATGTGGATGTGTGCGCGAGGAGGGGGGGAGGGTAAGCTTGTGGAATGAGGGATGGAGGAAGGGGGCACGGATTTAAATGCAATGCGGTAGTCTCAGCAAGACTACTTTGGTTGTTAATTGGATATGTACCGCCAAAAGTATATGAGGATGTGTGCGCGAGGAGGGGGGTGGGTTAGCTTGTGGATTGAGGGATGGAGGGAGGGGGCATGGATTTAAATGCAATGCGGATGTCTCAGCAAGACTACTTTGTTTGTTAATTGGATATATAACGCCAAAAGTATATGTGGATGTGTGCGCGAGGAGGGGGGGTTAGCTTGTGGATTGAGGGATGGAGGGAGGGGGCACGGATTTAAATGCAATGCGGTAGTCTCAGCAAGACTACTTTGTTTGTTAATTGGATATGTACCGCCAAAAGTATATGAGGATGTGTGCTCGAGGAGGGGGGAGGGTTAGCTTGTGGATTGAGGGATGGAGGGAGGGGGCGTGGATTTAAATGCAATGCGGTAGTCTCAACAAGACTACTTTGTTTGTTAATTGGATATGTACCGCCAAAAGTATATGAGGATGTGTGCGCGAGGAGGGGGGAGGGTTAGCTTGTGGATTGAGGGATGGAGGGATTGGGCATGAATTTAAATGCAATGCGGTAGTCTCAGCAAGACTACTTTGGTTGTTAATTGGATATGTACCGCCAAAAGTATATGAGGATGTGTGCGCGAGGAGGGGGGGGGGGTTAGCTTGTGAATTGAGGGATGGAGGGAGGGGGCACGGATTTAAATGCAATGCGGTAGTCTCAGCAAGACTACTTTGTTTGTTAATTGGATATATAACGCCAAAAGTATATGTGGATGTGTGCGCGAGGAGGGGGGGTTAGCTTGTGGATTGAGGGATGGAGGGAGGGGGCACGGATTTAAATGCAATGCGGTAGTCTCAGCAAGACTACTTTGTTTGTTAATTGGATATATAACGCCAAAAGTATACGAGGATGTGTGCGCGAGGAGGGGGGGGAGGGTTAGCTTGTGGATTGAGGGATGGAGGCAGAGGCACGGATTTAAATGCAATGCGGTAGTCTCAGCAAGACTACTTTGGTTGTTAATTGGATATGTACCGCCAAAAGTATATGAGGATGTGTGCACGAGGAGGGGGGGATGCTTAGCTTGTGGAATGAGGGATGGAGGGAGGGGGCGCGGATTTAAATGCAATGCGGTAGTCTCAGCAAGACTACTTTGGTTGTTAATTGGATATGTACCGCCAAAAGTATACGAGGATGTGTGCGCGAGGAGGGGGGGAGGGTTAGCTTGTGGATTGAGGGATGGAGGGAGGGGGCACGGATTCAAATGCAATGCGGTAGTCTCAGCAAGACTACTTTGTTTGTTAATTGGATATATAACGCCAAAAGTATACGAGGATGTGTGCGCGAGGAGGGGGGGAGGGCTAGCTTGTGAATTGAGGGATGGAGGGAGGAGCACGGATTTAAATGCCATGCGGTAGTCTCAGCAAGACTACTTTGTTTGTTAATTGGATATGTACCGCCAAAAGTATATGAGGATGTGTGCACGACGAGGGGGGGAGGCTTAGCTTGTGGAATGAGGGATGGAGGGAGGGGGCACGAATTTAAATGCAATGCGGTAGTCTCAGCAAAACTACTTTGTTTGTTAATTGGATATTTAATGCCAAAAGTACATGACGATATGTGCGCGAGGAAGGGGGCAGGGTTAGCTTGTGGATTGAGGGATGGGGGGAGGGGGCACGGATTTACATACAATGCGGTAGTCTCAGCAAGACTACTTTGGTTGTTAATTGGATATGTACCGCCAAAAGTATATGAGGATGTGTGCGCGAGGAGGGGGGGGGTTAGCTTGTGGATTGAGGGATGGAGGGAGGGGGCACAGATTTAAATGCAATGCGGTAGTCTCAGCAAGACTACTTTGTTTGTTAATTGGATATGTACCGCCAAAAGTATATGACGATGTGTGCGCGAGGAGGGGGGGAGGGTTAGCTTGTGGATTGAGGGATGGAAGGAGGGGCACGGATTTAAATGCAATGCGGTAGTCTCAGCAAGACTACTTTGTTTGTTAATTGGATATATAACGCCAAAAGTATACGAGGATGTGTGCGCGAGGAGGGAGGAGGGCTAGCTTGTGGATTGAGGGATGGGGGATGGGGCACGGATTTACATACAATACGGTAGTCTCAGCAAGACTACTTTGTTTGTTAATTGGATATATAACGCCAAAAGTATATGTGGATGTGTGCGCGAGGAGGGGGGGAGGGTAAGCTTGTGGAATGAGGGATGGAGGAAGGGGGCACGGATTTAAATGCAATGCGGTAGTCTCAGCAAGACTACTTTGGTTGTTAATTGGATATGTACCGCCAAAAGTATACGAGGATGTGTGCGCGAGGAGGGGGGGAGGGTTAGCTTGTGGATTGAGGGATGGAGGGAGGGGGCACGGATTCAAATGCAATGCGGTAGTCTCATCAAGACTACTTTGTTTGTTAATTAGATATGTACCGCCAAAAGTATATGGGGATGTGTGCACGAGGAGGGGGGAGGGTTAGCTTGTGGAATCAGGGATGGAGAGAGGGGGCACGGATTTAAATGCAATGCGGTAGTCTCAGCAAGACTACTTTGTTTGTTAATTGGATATGTACCGCCAAAAGTATATGAGGATGTGTGCACGAGTAGGGGGGAGGCTTAGCTTGATGAATGAGGGATGGAGGGAGGGGGCACAAATTTAAATGCAATGCGGTAGTCTCAGCAAGACTACTTTGTTTGTTAATTGGATATTTAATGCCAAAAGTACATGACGATGTGTGCGCGAGGAGGGGGAGAGGGTTAGCTTGTGGATTGAGGGATGGGCGGAGGGGGCACGGATTTACATACAATGCGGTAGTCTCAGCAAGACTACTTTGGTTGTTAATTGGATATGTACCGCCAAAAGTATATGAGGATGTGTGCGCGAGGAGGGGGGGAGGGTTAGCTTGTGAATTGAGGGATGGAGGGAAGGGGCACGGATTTATATGCAATGCGGTAGTCTCAGCAAGACTACTTTGTTTGTTAATTGGATATATAACGCCAAAAGTATATGTGGAAGTGTGCGCGAGGAGGGGGGGGGGGAGGGTAAGCTTGTGGATTGAGGGATGGAGGGAGGGGCACGGATTTAATTGCAATGCGGTAGTCTCAGCAAGACTACTTTGTTTGTTAATTGGATATATAACGCCAAATGTATATGAGGGTGTGTGCGCGAGGAGTGGGGGAGGGTTAGCTTGTGGATTGAGGGATGGAGGGAGGGGGCACGGATTTAAATGCAATGCGGTAGTCTCAGCAAGACTACTTTGTTAATTGGATATGTACCGCCAAAAGTATATGAGGATGTGTGCGCGAGGAGGGGGGGAGGGTTAGCTTGTGCATTGAGGGATGGAGGGAGGGGGCACGGATTTAAATGCAATGCGGTAGTCTCAGCAAGACTACTTTGTTTGTTAATTGGACATGTACCGCCAAAAGTATATGAGGGTGTGTGCGCGAGGAGGGGGGGGGAGGGTTAGCTTGTGGATTGAGGGATGGAGGGAGGGGGCATGGATTTAGATGCAATGCGGTAGTCTCAGCAAGACTACTTTGGTTGTTAATTGGATATGTACCGCCAAAAGTATATGAGGATGTGTGCGCGAGGAGGGGGGGAGGGTTAGCTTGTGAATTGAGAGATGGAGGGAGGGGGCACGGATTTAAATGCAATGCGGTAGTCTCAGCAAGACTACTTTGTTAATTGGATATGTACCGCCAAAAGTATATGAGGATGTGTGCACGAGGAGGGGGGGGAGGGATAGCTTGTGGCATGAGGGATGGAGGGAGGGGACACGGATTTAAATGCAATGCTGTAGTCTCAGCAAGACTACTTTGTTCATTGGATATGTACCGCCAAAAGTATATGAGGATGTGTGCACGAGGAGGGGGGGGGAGGGTTAGCTTGTGGAATGAGGGATGGAGGGAGGGGACACGGATTTAAATGCAATGCTGTAGTCTCAGCAAGACTACTTTGGTTGTTAATTGGATATGTACCGCCAAAAGTATATGAGGATGTGTGCACGATGAGGGGGGGAGGGTTAGCTTGTGGATTGAGGGATGGGCGGAGGGGGCACGGATTTACATACAATGCGGTAGTCTCAGCAAGACTACTTTGGTTGTTAATTGGATATGTACCGCCAAAAGTATATGAGGATGTGTGCACGAGGAGGGGGGGGGCAGGGTTACCTTGTGTATTGAGGGATGGGGGAGGGGGCACGGATTTAAATGCAATGCGGTAGTCTCAGCAAGACCATTTTGTTTGTTAATTGGATATATAACGCCAAAAGTATACGAGGATGTGTGCGCGAGGAGGGGGGAGGGTTAGCTTGTGGATTGAGGGATGGAGGCAGGGGGCTCGGAATTAAATGCAATGCGGTAGTCTCAGCAAGACTACTTTGGTTGTTAATTGGATATGTACCGCCAAAATTATATGAGGATGTGTGCACGAGGAGGGGGGAGGGTTAGCTTGTGGAATGAGGGATGGAGGGAGGGGGCACGGATTTAAATGCAATGCGGTAGTCTCAGCAAGACTACTTTGGTTGTTAATTGGATATTTACCGCCAAAAGTATATGAGAATGTGTGCGCGAGGAGGGGGGGTTAGCTTGTGGATTGAGGGATGGAGGGAGGGGGCACGGATTTAAATGCAATGCGGTAGTCTCAGCAAGACTACTTTGTTTGTTATATGGATATGTACCGCCAAAAGTATATGAGGATGTGTGCGCGAGGAGGGGGGGAGGGTTAGCTTGTGAATTGAGGGATGGAGGGAAGGGGCACGGATTTATATGCAATGCGGTAGTCTCAGCAAGACTACTTTGTTTGTTAATTGGTAATATAACGCCAAAAGTATATGTGGATGTGTGCGCGAGGAGGGGGGAGGGTTAGCTTGTGGATTGAGGGATGGAGGGAGGGGCACGGATTTAAATGCAATGCGGTAGTCTCAGCAAGACTACTTTGTTTGTTAATTGGATATATAACGCCAAAAGTATATGTGGATGTGTGCGCGAGGAGGGGGGGAGGGTTAGCTTGTGGATTGAGGGATGGAGGCAGGGGGCTCGGAATTAAATGCAATGCGGTAGTCTCAGCAAGACTACTTTGGTTGTTAATTGGATATGTACCACCAAAATTATATGAGGATGTGTGCACGAGGAGGGGGGGAGGGTTAGCTTGTGGAATGAGGGATGGAGGGAGGGGGCACGGATTTAAAAGCAATTCGGAAGTCTCAGCAAGACTACTTTGTTTGTTAATTGGATATATAACGCCAAAAGTATACGAGGATGTGTGCGCGAGGAGGGGGGGAGGGCTAGCTTGTGGATTGAGGGATGGAGGGAGGAGCACGGATTTAAATGCAATGCGGTATTCTCAGCAAGAGTACTTTGTTTGTTAATTGGATATGTACCGCCAAAAGTATATGAGGATGTGTGCACGAGGAGGGGGGGAGGCTTCGCTTGTGGAATGAGGGATCGTGGGAGGGGGCACGAATTTAAATGTAATGCGGTAGTCTCAGCAAGACTACTTTGTTTGTTAATTGGATATTTTATGCCAAAAGTACATGACGATGTGTGCGCGAGGAGGGGGGGGAGGGTTAGCTTGTGGATTGAGGGATGGGGGAGGGGGCACGGATTTACATACAATGCGGTAGTCTCAGCAAGGCTACTTTGTTTGTTAATTGGATATATAACGCCAAAAGTATATGTGGATGTGTGCGCGAGGAGGGGGGGAGGGTTAGCTTGTGGATTGAGGGATGGAGGGAGGGGCACGGATATAAATGCAATGCGGTAGTCTCAGCAAGACTACTTTGGTTGTTAATTGGATATGTACCGCCAAAAGTATATGAGGATGTGTGCGCGAGGAGGGGGGGAGGGTTAGCTTGTGGATTGAGGGATGGAGGGAGGGGCACGGATTTGAATGCAATGCGGTAGTCTCAGCAAGACTACTTTGTTTGTTAATTGGATATATAACGCCAAAAGTATACGAGGATGTGTGCGCGAGGAGGGGGGAGGGCTAGCTTGTGGATTGAGGGATGGGGGATGGGGCACGGATTTACATACAATACGGTAGTCTCAGCAAGACTACTTTGTTTGTTAATTGGATATATAACGCCAAAAGTATATGTGGATGTGTGCGCGAGGAGGGGGGGAGGGTAAGCTTGTGGAATGAGGGATGGAGGGAGGGGGCACGGATTTAAATGCAATGCGGTAGTCTCAGCAAGACTACTTTGGTTGTTAATTGGATATGTACCGCCAAAAGTATACGAGGATGTGTGCGCGAGGAGGGGGGGAGGGTTAGCTTGTGGATTGAGGGATGGAGGGAGGGGGCACGGATTCAAATGCAATGCGGTAGTCTCATCAAGACTACTTTGTTTGTTAATTAGATATGTACCGCCAAAAGTATATGGGGATGTGTGCACGAGGAGGGGGGAGGGTTAGCTTGTGGGATCAGGGATGGAGAGAGGGGGCACGGATTTAAATGCAATGCGGTAGTCTCAGCAAGACTACTTTGTTTGTTAATTGGATATGTACCGCCAAAAGTATATGAGGATGTGTGCACGAGTAGGGGGGAGGCTTAGCTTGATGAATGAGGGATGGAGGGAGGGGGCACAAATTTAAATGCAATGCGGTAGTCTCAGCAAGACTACTTTGTTTGTTAATTGGATATTTAATGCCAAAAGTACATGACGATGTGTGCGCGAGGAGGGGGAGAGGGTTAGCTTGTGGATTGAGGGGTGGGCGGAGGGGGCACGGATTTACATACAATGCGGTAGTCTCAGCAAGACTACTTTGGTTGTTAATTGGATATGTACCGCCAAAAGTATATGAGGATGTGTGCGCGAGGAGGGGGGGAGGTTTAGCTTGTGAATTGAGGGATGGAGGGAAGGGGCACGGATTTATATGCAATGCGGTAGTCTCAGCAAGACTACTTTGTTTGTTAATTGGATATATAACGCCAAAAGTATGTGTGGATGTGTGCGCGAGGAGGGGGGGGGGAGGGTAAGCTTGTGGATTGAGGGATGGAGGGAGGGCCACGGATTTAATTGCAATGCGGTAGTCTCAGCAAGACTACTTTGTTTGTTAATTGGATATATAACGCCAAAAGTATATGAGGGTGTGTGCGCGAGGAGTGGGGGAGGGTTAGCTTGTGGATTGAGGGATGGAGGGAGGGGGCACGGATTTAAATGCAATGCGGTAGTCTCAGCAAGACTACTTTGTTAATTGGATATGTACCGCCAAAAGTATATGAGGATGTGTGCGCGAGGAGGGGGGGAGGGTTAGCTTGTGGATTGAGGGATGGAGGGAGGGGGCACGGATTTAAATGCAATGCGGTAGTCTCAGCAAGACTACTTTGTTTGTTAATTGGACATGTACCGCCAAAAGTATATGAGGGTGTGTGCGCGAGGAGGGGGGGGAGGGTTAGCTTGTGGATTGAGGGATGGAGGGAGGGGGCATGGATTTAGATGCAATGCGGTAGTCTCAGCAAGACTACTTTGGTTGTTAATTGGATATGTACCGCCAAAAGTATATGAGGATGTGTGCGCGAGGAGGGGGGGAGGGTTAGCTTGTGAATTGAGGGATGGAGGGAGGGGGCACGGATTTAAATGCAATGCGGTAGTCTCAGCAAGACTACTTTGTTAATTGGATATGTACCGCCAAAAGTATATGCGGATGTGTGCACGAGGAGGGGGGGGGGGAGGGTTAGCTTGTGGAATGAGGGATGGAGGGAGGGGACACGGATTTAAATGCAATGCTGTAGTCTCAGCAAGACTACTTTGTTAATTGGATATGTACCGCCAAAAGTATATGAGGATGTGTGCACGAGGAGGGGGGGGAGGGTTAGCTTGTGGAATGAGGGATGGAGGGAGGGGACACGGATTTAAATGCAATGCTGTAGTCTCAGCAAGACTACTTTGGTTGTTAATTGGATATGTACCGCCAAAAGTATATGAGGATGTGTGCACAATGAGGGGGGGGGAGGGTTAGCTTGTGGATTGAGGGATGGGCGGAGGGGGCACGGATTTACATACAATGCGGTAGTCTCAGCAAGACTACTTTGCTTGTTAATTGGATATGTACCGCCAAAAGTATATGAGGATGTGTGCACGAGGAGGGGGGGGCAGGGTTACCTTGTGTATTGAGGGATGGGGGAGGGGGCACGGATTTAAATGCAATGCGGTAGTCTCAGCAAGACCATTTTGTTTGTTAATTGGATATATAACGCCAAAAGTATACGAGGATGTGTGCGCGAGGAGGGGGGAGGGTTAGCTTGTGGATTGAGGGATGGAGGCAGGGGGCTCGGAATTAAATGCAATGCGGTAGTCTCAGCAAGACTACTTTGGTTGTTAATTGGATATGTACCGCCAAAATTTTATGAGGATGTGTGCACGAGGAGGGGGGGAGGGTTAGCTTGTGGAATGAGGGATGGAGGGAGGGGGCACGGATTTAAATGCAATGCGGTAGTCTCAGCAAGACTACTTTGGTTGTTAATTGGATATGTACCGCCAAAAGTATACGAGGATGTGTGCGCGAGGAGGGGGGGGAGGGTTAGCTTCTGGATTGAGGGATGGAGGGAGGGGGCACGGATTCAAATGCAATGCGGTAGTCTCAGCAAGACTACTTTGTTTGTTAATTAGATATGTACCGCCAAAAGTATATGAGGATGTCTGCACGAGGAGGGGGGAGGGTTAGCTTGTGGAATGAGGGATGGAGGGAGGGGGCACGGATTTAAATGCAATGCGGTAGTCTCAGCAAGACTACTTTGTTTGTTAATTGGATATGTACCGCCAAAAGTATATGAGAATGTGTGCGCGAGGAGGGGGGGGTTAGCTTGTGGATTGAGGGATGGAGGGAGGGGGCACGGATTTAAATGCAATGCGGTAGTCTCAGCAAGACTACTTTGTTTGTTAATTGGATATGTACCGCCAAATGTATATGAGGATGTGTGCGCGAGGAGGGGGGGAGGGTTAGCTTGTGAATTGAGGGATGGAGGGAAGGGGCACGGATTTATATGCAATGCGGTAGTCTCAGCAAGACTACTTTGTTTGTTAATTGGTAATATACCGCCAAAAGTATATGTGGATGTGTGCGCGAGGAGGGGGGGAGGGTTAGCTTGTGGATTGAGGGATGGAGGGAGGGGCACGGATTTAAATGCAATGCGGTAGTCTCAGCAAGACTACTTTGTTTGTTAATTGGATATATAACGCCAAAAGTATATGTGGATGTGTGCGCGAGGAGGGGGGGAGGGTTAGCTTGTGGATTGAGGGATGGAGGCAGGGGGCTCGGAATTAAATGCAATGCGGTAGTCTCAGCAAGACTACTTTGGTTGTTAATTGGATATGTACCGCCAAAATTATATGAGGATGTGTGCACGAGGAGGGGGGGAGGGTTAGCTTGTGGAATGAGGGATGGAGGGAGGGGGCACGGATTTAAAAGCAATTCGGAAGTCTCAGCAAGACTACTTTGTTTGTTAATTGGATATATAACGCCAAAAGTATACGAGGATGTGTGCGCGAGGAGGGGGGGAGGGCTAGCTTGTGGATTGAGGGATGGAGGGAGGAGCACGGATTTAAATGCAATGCGGTATTCTCAGCAAGAGTACTTTGTTTGTTAATTGGATATGTACCGCCAAAAGTATATGAGGATGTGTGCACGAGGAGGGGGGGAGGCTTCGCTTGTGGAATGAGGGATCGTGGGAGGGGGCACGAATTTAAATGAAATGCGGTAGTCTCAGCAAGACTACTTTGTTTGTTAATTGGATATTTAATGCCAAAAGTACATGACGATGTGTGCGCGAGGAGGGGGGGAGGGTTAGCTTGTGGATTGAGGGATGGGGGAGGGGGCACGGATTTACATACAATGCGGTAGTCTCAGCAAGGCTACTTTGTTTGTTAATTGGATATATAACGCCAAAAGAATATGTGGATGTGTGCGCGAGGAGGGGGGGAGGGTTAGCTTGTGGATTGAGGGATGGAGGGAGGGGCACGGATTTAAATGCAATGCGGTAGTCTCAGCAAGACTACTTTGGTTGTTAATTGGATATGTACCGCCCAAAGTATATGAGGATGTGTGCGCGAGGAGGGGGGGAGGGTTAGCTCGTGAATTGAGGGATGGAGGGAGGGGGCACGGATTTAAATGCAATGCGGTAGTCTCAGCAAGACTACTTTGTTTGTTAATTGGATATATAACGCCAAAAGTATATGTGGATGTGTGCGCGAGGAGGGGGGGTTAGCTTGTGGATTGAGGGATGGAGGGAGGGGGCACGGATTTAAATGCAATGCGGTAGTCTCAGCAAGACTACTTTGTTTGTTAATTGGATATGTACCGCCAAAAGTATATGAGGATGTGTGCACGATGAGGGGGGGGCAGGGTTACCTTGTGTATTGAGGGATGGGGGGAGGGGGCACGGATTTAAATGCAATGCGGTAGTCTCAGCAAGACTACTTTGTTTGTTAATTGGATATGTACCGCCAAAAGTATATGAGGATGTGTGCGCGAGAAGGGGGGAGGGTTAGCTTGTGGATTGAGGGATGGAGGGAGGGGGCATGGATTTAAATGCAATGCGGTAGTCTCAGCAAGACTACTTGGTTGTTAATTGGATATGTACCGCCAAAAGTATATGAGGATGTGTGCGCGAGGAGGGGGGGGAGGGTTAGCTTGTGAATTGAGGGATGGAGGGAGAGGGCACGAATTTAAATGCAATGCGGTAGTCTCAGCAAGACTACTTTGTTTGTTAATTGGATATATAACGCCAAAAGTATATGTGGATGTGTGCGCGAGGAGGGGGGTTAGCTTGTGGATTGAGGGATGGAGGGAGGCGGCACAGATTTAAATGCAATGCGGTAGTCTCAGCAAGACTACTTTGTTTGTTAACTGGATATATAACGCCAAAAGTATACGAGGATGTGTGCGCGAGGAGGGGGGGAGGGTTAGCTTGTGGATTGAGGGATGGAGGCAGGGGGCACGGATTTAAATGCAATGCGGTAGTCTCAGCAAGACTACTTTGGTTGTTAACTGGATATGTACCGCCAAAATTATATGAGGATGTGTGCACGAGGAGGATGGAGGGTTAGCTTGTGGAATGAGGGATGGAGGGAGGGGGCACGGATTTAAATGCAATGTGGTAGTCTCAGCAAGACTACTTTGGTTGTTAATTGGATATGTACCGCCAAAAGTATACGAGGATGTGTGCGCGAGGAGGGGGGGAGGGTTAGCTTGTGGATTGAGGGATGGAGGGAGGGGGCACGGATTCAAATGCAATGCGGTAGTCTCAGCAAGCCTACTTTGTTTGTTAATTAGATATGTACCGCCAAAAGTATATGAGGATGTGTGCACGAGGAGGGGGGAGGGTTAGCTTGTGGAATGAGGGATGGAGAGAGGGGGCACGGATTTAAATGCAATGCGGTAGTCTCAGCAAGACTACTTTGTTTGTTAATTGGATATGTACCGCCAAAAGTATATGAGGATGTGTGCGCAAGGAGGGGGGGGGGTTAGCTTGTGGATTGAGGGATGGAGGGAGGGGGCACGGATTTAAATGCAATGCGGTAGTCTCAGCAAGAGTACTTTGTTTGTTAATTGGATATGTACCGCCAAATGTATATGAGGATGTGTGCACGAGGAGGGGGGAGGCTTAGCTTGTGTATTGAGGGATGGGGGAAGGGGGCACGGATTTAAATGCAATGCGGTAGTCTCAGCAAGACTACTTTGTTTGTTAATTGGATATGTACCGCCAAAAGTATATGAGGATGTGTGCGCGAGGAGGGGGGGAGGGTTAGCTTGTGGATTGAGGGATGGAGGGAGGGGGCGTGGATTTAAATGCAATGCGGTAGTCTCAGCAAGACTACTTTGTTTGTTAATTGGATCTTTAATGCCAAAAGTACATGACGATGTGTGCGTGAGGAGGGGGGGAGGGTTAGCTTGAGGATTGAGGGATGGGGGGAGGGGGCACGGATTTACATACAATGCGGTAGTCTCAGCAAGACTACTTTGTTTGTTAATTGGATATATAACGCCAAAAGTATATGTGGATGTGTGCGCGAGGAGGGGGGAGGGTTAGCTTGTGGATTGAGGGATGGAGGAAGGGGCACGGATTTATATGCAATGCGGTAGTCTCAGCAAGACTACTTTGTTTGTTAATTGGATATATAACGCCAAATATATATGAGGATGTGTGCGCGAGGAGGGGGGAGGGTTAGCTTGTGGATTGAGGGAATGGGGGAATGGGCACGGATTTAAATGCAATGCGGTAGTCTCAGCAAGACTACTTTGTTTGTTAATTGGATATATAACGCCAAAAGTATATGTGGATGTGTGCGCGAGAAGGGGGGAGGGTTAGCTTGTGGATTGAGGGATGGAGGGAGGGGGCACGGATTTAAATGCAATGCGGTAGTCTCAGCAAGACTACTTTGTTTGTTAATTGGATATGAACCGCCAAAAGTATATGAGGATGTGTGCGCGAGGAGGGGGGAGGGTTAGTTTGTGAATTGAGGGATGTAGGGAATGGGCACGGATTTAAATGCAATGCGGTAGTCTCAGCAAGACTACTTTGTTTGGTAATTGGATATATAACGCCAAAAGTATATGTGGATGTGTGCACGAGGAGGAGGGAGGGTTAGCTTGTGGAGTGAGGGATGGAGGGAGGGGCACGGATTTAAATGCAATGCGGTAGTCTCAGCAAGACTACTTTGTTTGTTAATTGGATATATAACGCCAAAAGTATATGAGGATGTGTGCGCGAGGACGGGGGAAGGGTTAGCTTGTGGATTGAGGGATTGGGGAGGGGGCACGGATTTAAATGCAATGCGGTAGTCTCAGCAAGACTACTTTGGTTGTTAATTGGATATGTACCGCCAAAAGTATATGAGGATGTGTGCGCGAGGAGGGGGAGGGTTAGCTTGTGAATTGAGGGATGGAGGGAGGGGGCACGGATTTAAATGCAATGCGGTAGTCTCAGCAAGACTACTTTGTTTGTTAATTGGATATATAACGCCAAATGTATATATGGATGTGTGCGCGAGAAGGGGGGAGGGTTAGCTTGTGGATTGAGGGATGCAGGGAGGGGGCACGGATTTAAATGCAATGCGGTAGTCTCAGCAAGACTACTTTGTTTGTTAATTGGATATGTACCGCCAAAAGTATATGAGGATGTGTGCGCGAGAAGGGGGGGAGGGTTAGTATGTGAATTGAGGGATGGAGGGAAGGGGCACGGATTTAAATGCAATGCGGTAGTCTCAGCAAGACTACTTTGTTTGTTAATTGGATATATAACGCCAAAAGTATATGTGGATGTGTGCGCGAGGAGGGTGGAGGGTTAGCTTGTGGATTGAGGGATGGAGGCAGGGGCACGGATTTAAATGCAATGCGGCAGTCTCAGCAAGACTACTTTTTTGGTTAATTGGATATATAATGCCAAAAGTATATGAGGATGTGTGCGCGAGGACGGGGGGAGGGTTAGCTTGTGGATTGAGGGATGGGGGAGGGGGCACGGATTTAAATGCAATGCGGTAGTCTCAGCAAGACTACATTGGTTGTTAATTGGATATGTACCGCCAAAAGTATATGAGGATGTGTGCACGAGGAGGGGGAGGGTTACCTTGTGGATTGAGGGATGGGCGGAGGGGGCACGGATTTAAATGCAATGCGGTAGTCTCAGCAAGACTACTTTGCTTGATAATTGGATATGTACCGCCAAAGTATATGAGGATGTGTGCGCGAGGAGGGGGGGAGGGTTAGCTTGTGGATTGAGGGATGGAGGGAGGGGGCACGGATTCAAAAGCAATGCGGTAGTCTCAGCAAGACTACTTTGTTTGTTAATTGGATATATAACGCCAAAAGTATACGAGGATCTCTGCGCGAGTAGGGGGGGAGGGTTAGCTTGCGGTTTGAGGGATGGAGGAAGGGGGCACGGATTTAAATGCAATGCGGTAGTCTCACCAAGACTACTTTGGTTGTTAATTGGATATTTAATGCCAAAAGTACATGACGATGTGTGCGCGAGGAGGGGGGGAGGGTTAGCTTGTGGATTGAGGGATGGAGGGAGGGGGCACGTATTTAAATGCAATGCGGTAGTCTCAGCAAGACTACTTTGTTTGTTAATTGGATATGTACCGCCAAAAGTATATGAGGATGTGTGCGCGAGGAGGGGGAGGGTTAGCTTGTGAATTGAGGGATGGAGGGAGGGGGCACGGATTTAAATGCAATGCGGTAGTCTCAGCAAGACTACTTTGTTAATTGGATATATAAATCCAAAAGTATATGAGGATGTGTGCGCGACGAGGGGGGAGGGTTAGCTTGTGGATTGAGGGATGGGGGAATGGGCACGGATTTAAATGCAATGCGGTAGTCTCAGCAAGACTACTTTGTTTGTTAATTGGATATATAACGCCAAAAGTATATGTGGATGTGTGCGCGAGGAGGGGGGGAGGGTTAGTTTGTGAATTGAGGGATGGAGGGAAGGGGCACGGATTTAAATGCAATGCGGTAGTCTCAGCAAGACTACTTTGTTTGTTAATTGGATATATAACGCCAAAAGTATATGTGGATGTGTGCGCGAGGAGGGGGGAGGGTTAGCTTGTGGATTGAGGGATGGAGGGAGGGGCACGGATTTAAATGCAATGCGGTAGTCTCAGCAAGACTACTTTGTTTGTTAATTGGATATATAACGCCAAAAGAACATGAGGATGTGTGCGCGAGGACGGGGGGAGGGTTAGCTTGTGGATTGAGGGATGGAGAGAGGGGGCACGGATTTAAATGCAATGCGGTAGTCTCAGCAAGACTACTTTGTTTGTTAATTGGATATGTACCGCCAAAAGTATATGAGGATGTGTGCACGAGGAGGGGGAGGGTTAGCTTGTGGAATGAGGGATGGAGAGAGGGGGCACGGATTTAAATGCAATGCGGTAGTCTCAGCAAGACTACTTTGTTTGTTAAATGGATATGTACTGCCAAAAGTATATGACGATGTGTGCGCGAGGAGGGGGTGGTTAGCTTGTGGATTGAGGGATGGAGGGAGGGAGGGAGGACGGATTTAAATGCAATGCGGTAGTCTCAACAAGACTACTTTGGTTGTTAATTGGATATGTACCGCCAAAAGTATATGAGGATGTGTACGCGAGGAGGGGGGAGGGTTAGCTTGTGAATTGAGGGATGGAGGGAGGGGGCGCGGATTTAAATGCAATGTGGTAGTCTCAGCAAGACTACTTTGTTTGTTAATTGGATATGTACCGCCAAAAGTATATGAGGATGTGTGCGCGAGGAGGGGGGGAGGGTTAGCTTGTGGATTGAGGGATGGAGGGATGGGGCACGGATTTAAATGCAATGTGGTAGTCTCAGCAGGACTACTTTGTTTGTTAATTGGATATGTACCGCCAAAAGTATATGAGGATGTGTGCATGAGGAGGGGGGGAGGGTTAGCTTGTGGAATGAGGGATGGGGGAGGGGGCACGGATTTAAATGCAATGCGGTAGTCTCAGGAAGACTACTTTGTTTGTTAATTGAATATTTTATGCCAAAAGTACATGACGATGTGTGCTCGAGGAGGGGGGAGGGTAAGCTTGTGGATTGAGGGATGGGGGGAGGGGGCACGGATTTAAAGGCAATGCGG
This sequence comes from Dermacentor albipictus, assembly GCF_038994185.2. Lineage (NCBI taxonomy): Eukaryota > Metazoa > Arthropoda > Arachnida > Ixodida > Ixodidae > Dermacentor > Dermacentor albipictus. The sequence continues at coordinate 515,627,703 of NC_091821.1, forward strand.
TAGTCTCAGCAACAATACTTTGTTCGTTAATTGGATATAGAAGGCCAAAAGTATATGACGATGTGTGCGCGAGGAGGGGGGAGGGTTACCTTGTGGATTGAGGGAATGGGGAGGGGGCACGGATTTAAATGCAATTCGGTAGTCTCAGCAAGACTACTTTGGTTGTTAATTGGATATGTACCGCCAAAAGTATATGAGGATGTGTGCACGAGGAGGGGGGGGGAGGGTTACCTTGTGGATTGAGGGATGGGGGGAGGGGGCACGGATTTAAATGCAATGCGGTAGTGTCGGCAAGACTACTTTGTTTGTTAATTGGATAGATAACGCCAAAAGTATATGAGGATGTATGCGCGAAGAGGGGGGGAAGGTTACCTTGTGTATTGAGGGATGGGGGGTTGGGTCACGGATATAAATGCAATGCGGTAGTCTCAGCAAGACTACTTTGTTTGTTAATTGGATATGTACCGCCAAAAGTATATGACGATGTGTGCGCGAGGAGGGGGTGGTTAGCTTGTGGATTGAGGGATGGAGGGAGGGAGGACGGATTTAAATGCAATGCGGTAGTCTCAACAAGACTACTTTGTTTGTTAATTGGATATGTACCGCCAAAAGTATATGAGGATGTGTGCGCGAGGAGGGGGGGAGGGTTAGCTTGTGAATTGAGGGATGGAGGGAAGGGGCACGGATTTAAATGCAATGCACTAGTCTCAGCAAGACTACTTTGTTTGTTAATTGGATATGTACCGCCAAAAGTAAATGAGGATGTGTGCGCGAGGACGGGGTGAGGGTTAGCTTGTGGATTGAGGGATGGGTGAGGGGGCACGGATTTAAATGCAATGCGGTAGTCTCAGCAAGACTACTTTGTTTGTTAATTGGATATATAACGCTAAAAGTATATATGGATGTGTGCGCGAGGAAGGGGGGGGTTACCTTGTGGATTGAGGGATGGAGGGAGGCGGCACGGATTTAAATGCAATGCGGTAGTCTCAGCAAGACTTCTTTGTTTGTTAATTGGATATGTACCGCCAAAAGTATATGAGGATGTGTGCGCGAGGAGGGGGGGAGGTTTAGCTTGTGGATTGAGGGATAGAGGGAGGGGGCGTGGATTTAAATGCAATGCGATAGTCTCAGCAAGACTACTTTGTTTGTTAATTGGATATATAACGCCAAAAGTATATGAGGGTGTGTGCGCGAGGAGGGGTGGAGGGTTACCTTGTGGATTGAGGGATGGGGGAGGGGGCACGGATTTAAATGCAATGCGGTAGTCTCAGCAAGACTACTTTGGTTGTTAATTGGATATGTACCGCCAAAAGTATATGAGGATGTGTGCGCGAGGAGGGGGGGAGGGTTAGCTTGTGGATTGAGGGATGGAGGGATGGGGCACGGATTTAAATGCAATGTGGTAGTCTCAGCAAGACTACTTTGTTTGTTAATTGGATATGTACCGCCAAAAGTATATGAGGATGTGTGCGCGAGGAGGGGGGAGGGTTAGCTTGTGAATTGAGGGATGGAGGGAGGGGGCACGGATTTAAATGCAATGCGGTAGTCTCAGCAAGACTACTTTGGTTGTTAATTGGATATGTACCGCCAAAAGTATATGAGGATGTGTGCGCGAGGAGGGGGGAGGGTTAGCTTGTGGATTGAGGGATGCAAGGAGGGGGCACGGATTTAAATGCAATTCGGAAGTCTCAGCAAGACTACTTTGTTTGTTAATTGGATATATAACGCCAAAAGTATACGAGGATGTGTTCGCGAGGAGGGGGGGAGGGTTAGCTTGTGGATTGAGGGATGGAGGGAGGGGGCACGGATTTAACTGCAATGCGGTAGTCTAAGCAAGACTACTTTGTTTGTTAATTGAATATGTACCGCCAAAAGTATATGAGGATGTGTGCACGAGGAGGGGGGAGGGTTAGCTTGTGGAATGAGGGATGGAGGGAGGGGGCACGGATTTAAATGCAATGCGGTAGTCTCAGCAGGACTACTTTGTTTGTTAATTGGATATTTAATGCCAAAAGTACATGAGGATGTGTGCGCGAGGAGGGGGGAGGGTTAGCTTGTGGATTGAGGGATGCAGGGAGGGGGCACGGATTTAAATGCAATGCGGTAGTCTCAGCAAGACTACTTTGTTTGTTAATTGGATATGTACCGCCAAAAGTATATGAGGATGTGTGCACGAGGAGGGGGGGATGGTTAGGTTGTGGAATGAGGGATGAAGGGAGGGGGCACGGATTTAAATGCAATGCGGTAGTCTCAGCAGGACTACTTTGTTTGTTAATTGGATATTTAATGCCAAAAGTACATGACGATGTGTGCGCGAGGAGGGGGAGAGGGTTAGCTTGAAGATTGAGGGATGGACGGAGGGGGCACGGATTTAAATGCAATGCGGTAGTCTCAGCAAGACTACTTTGTTTGTTAATTGGATATATAACGCCAAAAGTATACGAGGATGTGTGCGCGAGGAGGGGGGGAGGGTTACCTTGTGGATTGAGGGATGGGGGGAGGGGGCACGGATTTAAATGCAATGCGGTAGTCTCAGCAAGACTACTTTGGTTGTTAATTGGATATGTACCACCAAAAGTATATGAGGATGTGTGCGCGAGGAGGGGGGAGGGTTAGCTTTTTGATTGAGGGATGCAAGGAGGGGGCACGGATTTAAATGCAATGCGGAAGTCTCAGCAAGACTACTTTGTTTGTTAATTGGATATATAACGCCAAAAGTATACGAGGATGTGTGTGCGAGGAGGGGGGGAGGGTTACCTTGTGGTTTGAGGGATGGGGGAGGGGGCACGGATTTAAATGCAATGCGGTAGTCTCAGCAAGACTACTTTGGTTGTTAATTGGATATGTACCGCCAAAAGTATATGAGGATGTGTGCGCGAGGAGGGGGGGAGGGTTAGCTTGTGAATTGAGGGATGGAGGGAGGGGGCACGGATTTAAATGCAATGCGGTAGTCTCAGCAAGACTACTTTGTTTGTTAATTGGATATATAACGCCAAAAGTATATGTGGATGTGTGCGCGAGGAGGGGGGTTAGCTTGTGGATTGAGGGATGGAGGGAGGGGGCACGGATTTAAATGCAATGCGGTAGTCTCAGCAAGACTACTTTGTTTGTTAATTGGATATGTACCGCCAAAAGTATATGAGGATGTGTGCACGATGAGGGGGGGCAGGGTTACCTTGTGTATTGAGGGATGGGGGGAGGGGGCACGGATTTAAATGCAATGCGGTAGTCTCAGCAAGACTACTTTGTTTGTTAATTGGATATGTACCGCCAAAAGTATATGAGGATGTGTGCGCGAGAAGGGGGGAGGGTTAGCTTGTGGATTGAGGGATGGAGGGAGGGGGCATGGATTTAAATGCAATGCGGTAGTCTCAGCAAGACTACTTTGGTTGTTAATTGGATATGTACCGCCAAAGTATACGAGGATGTGTGCGCGAGGAGGGGGGGAGGGTTAGCTTGTGGATTGAGGGATTGAGGGAGGGGGCACGGATTCAAATGCAATGCGGTAGTCTCAGCAAGCCTACTTTGTTTGTTAATTAGATATGTACCGCCAAAAGTATATGAGGATGTGTGCACGAGGACTGGGGAGGGTTAGCTTGTGGAATGAGGGATGGAGAGAGGGGGCACGGATTTAAATGCAATGCGGTAGTCTCAGCAAGACTACTTTGTTTGTTAATTGGATATGTACCGCCAAAAGTATATGAGGATGTGTGCGCAAGGAGGGGGGGGGTTAGCTTGTGGATTGAGGGATGGAGGGAGGGGGCACGGATTTAAGTGCAATGCGGTAGTCTCAGCAAGACTACTTTGTTTGTTAATTGGATATATAACGCCAAAAGTATACGAGGATGTGTGCGCGAGGAGGGGGGAGGGCTAGCTTGTGGATTGAGGGATGGAGGGAGGAGCACGGATTTAAATGCAATGCCGTATTCTCAGCAAGACTACTTTGTTTGTTAATTGGATATATAACGCCAAAAGTATATATGGATGTGTGCGCGAGAAGGGGGGAGGGTTAGCTTGTGGATTGAGGGATGCAGGGAGGGGGCACGGATTTAAATGCAATGCGGTAGTCTCAGCAAGACTACTTTGTTTGTTAATTGGATATGTACCGCCAAAAGTATATGAGGATGTGTGCACGAGGAGGGGGGGAGGGTTAGTATGTGAATTGAGGGATGGAGGGAAGGGGCACGGATTTAAATGCAATGCGGTAGTCTCAGCAAGACTACTTTGTTTGTTAATTGGATATATAACGCCAAAAGTATATGTGGATGTGTGCGCGAGGAGGGTGGAGGGTTAGCTTGTGGATTGAGGGATGGAGGCAGGGGCACGGATTTAAATGCAATGCGGTAGTCTCAGCAAGACTACTTTGTTGGTTAATTGGATATATAATGCCAAAAGTATATGAGGATGTGTGCGCGAGGACGGGGGGAGGGTTAGCTTGTGGATTGAGGGATGGGGGAGGGGGCACGGATTTAAATGCAATGCTGTAGTCTCAGCAAGACTACATTGGTTGTTAATTGGATATGTACCGCCAAAAGTATATGAGGATGCGTGCACGAGGAGGGGGAGGGTTACCTTGTGGATTGAGGGATGGGCGGAGGGGGCACGGATTTAAATGCAATGCGGTAGTCTCAGCAAGACTACTTTGTTAATTGGATATATAAATCCAAAAGTATATGAGGATGTGTGCGCGACGAGGGGGGAGGGTTAGCTTGTGGATTGAGGGATGGGGGAATGGGCACGGATTTAAATGCAATGCGGTAGTCTCAGCAAGACTACTTTGTTTGTTAATTGGATATATAACGCCAAAAGTATATGTGGATGTGTGCGCGAGGAGGGGGGGAGGGTTAGTTTGTGAATTGAGGGATGGAGGGAAGGGGCACGGATTTAAATGCAATGCGGTAGTCTCAGCAAGACTACTTTGTTTGTTAATTGGATATATAACGCCAAAAGTATATGTGGATGTGTGCGCGAGGAGGGGGGGTTAGCTTGTGGATTGAGGGATGGAGGGAGGGGGCACGGATTTAAATGCAATGCGGTAGTCTCAGCAAGACTACTTTGTTTGTTAATTGGATATGTACCGCCAAAAGTATATGAGGATGTGTGCACGATGAGGGGGGGCAGGGTTACCTTGTGTATTGAGGGATGGGGGGAGGGGGCACGGATTTAAATGCAATGCGGTAGTCTCAGCAAGACTACTTTGTTAATTGGATATGTACCGCCAAAAGTATATGAGGATGTGTGCGCGAGAAGGGGGGAGGGTTAGCTTGTGGATTGAGGGATGGAGGGAGGGGGCATGGATTTAAATGCAATGCGGTAGTCTCAGCAAGACTACTTTGGTTGTTAATTGGATATGTACCGCCAAAGTATACGAGGATGTGTGCGCGAGGAGGGGGGGAGGGTTAGCTTGTGGATTGAGGGATTGAGGGAGGGGGCACGGATTCAAATGCAATGCGGTAGTCTCAGCAAGCCTACTTTGTTTGTTAATTAGATATGTACCGCCAAAAGTATATGAGGATGTGTGCACGAGGACTGGGGAGGGTTAGCTTGTGGAATGAGGGATGGAGAGAGGGGGCACGGATTTAAATGCAATGCGGTAGTCTCAGCAAGACTACTTTGTTTGTTAATTGGATATGTACCGCCAAAAGTATATGAGGATGTGTGCGCAAGGAGGGGGGGGTTAGCTTGTGGATTGAGGGATGGAGGGAGGGGGCACGGATTTAAGTGCAATGCGGTAGTCTCAGCAAGACTACTTTGTTTGTTAATTGGATATATAACGCCAAAAGTATACGAGGATGTGTGCGCGAGGAGGGGGGAGGGCTAGCTTGTGGATTGAGGGATGGGGGGAGGGGGCACGGATTTAAATGCAATGCGGTAGTCTCAGCAAGACTACTTTGGTTGTTAATTGGATATGTACCACCAAAAGTATATGAGGATGTGTGCGCGAGGAGGGGGGAGGGTTAGCTTTTTGATTGAGGGATGCAAGGAGGGGGCACGGATTTAAATGCAATGCGGAAGTCTCAGCAAGACTACTTTGTTTGTTAATTGGATATATAACGCCAAAAGTATACGAGGATGTGTGCGCGAGGAGGGGGGGAGGGTTACCTTGTGGTTTGAGGGATGGGGGAGGGGGCACGGATTTAAATGCAATGCGGTAGTCTCAGCAAGACTACTTTGGTTGTTAATTGGATATGTACCGCCAAAAGTATATGAGGATGTGTGCACGAGGAGGGGGGGAGGGTTAGCTTGTGAATTGAGGGATGGAGGGAGGGGGCACGGATTTAAATGCAATGCGGTAGTCTCAGCAAGACTACTTTGTTTGTTAATTGGATATATAACGCCAAAAGTATATGTGGATGTGTGCGCGAGGAGGGGGGGTTAGCTTGTGGATTGAGGGATGGAGGGAGGGGGCACGGATTTAAATGCAATGCGGTAGTCTCAGCAAGACTACTTTGTTTGTTAATTGGATATGTACCGCCAAAAGTATATGAGGATGTGTGCACGATGAGGGGGGGCAGGGTTACCTTGTGTATTGAGGGATGGGGGGAGGGGGCACGGATTTAAATGCAATGCGGTAGTCTCAGCAAGACTACTTTGTTTGTTAATTGGATATGTACCGCCAAAAGTATATGAGGATGTGTGCGCGAGAAGGGGGGAGGGTTAGCTTGTGGATTGAGGGATGGAGGGAGGGGGCATGGATTTAAATGCAATGCGGTAGTCTCAGCAAGACTACTTTGGTTGTTAATTGGATATGTACCGCCAAAAGTATACGAGGATGTGTGCGCAAGGAGGGGGGGAGGGTTAGCTTGTGGATTGAGGGATGGAGGGAGGGGGCAGGGATTCAAATGCAATGCGGTAGTCTCAGCAAGCCTACTTTGTTTGTTAATTAGATATGTACCGCCAAAAGTATATGAGGATGTGTGCACGAGGACTGGGGAGGGTTAGCTTGTGGAATGAGGGATGGAGAGAGGGGGCACGGATTTAAATGCAATGCGGTAGTCTCAGCAAGACTACTTTGTTTGTTAATTGGATATATAACGCCAAAATTATACGAGGATGTGTGCGCGAGGAGGGGGGAGGGCTAGCTTGTGGATTGAGGGATGGAGGGAGGAGCACGGATTTAAATGCAATGCCGTATTCTCAGCAAGACTACTTTGTTTGTTAATTGGATATATAACGCCAAAAGTATATATGGATGTGTGCGCGAGAAGGGGGGAGGGTTAGCTTGTGGATTGAGGGATGCAGGGAGGGGGCACGGATTTAAATGCAATGCGGTAGTCTCAGCAAGACTACTTTGTTTGTTAATTGGATATGTACCGCCAAAAGTATATGAGGATGTGTGCGCGAGGAGGGGGGGAGGGTTAGTATGTGAATTGAGGGATGGAGGGAAGGGGCACGGATTTAAATGCAATGCGGTAGTCTCAGCAAGACTACTTTGTTTGTTAATTGGATATATAACGCCAAAAGTATATGTGGATGTGTGCGCGAGGAGGGTGGAGGGTTAGCTTGTGGATTGAGGGATGGAGGCAGGGGCACGGATTTAAATGCAATGCGGTAGTCTCAGCAAGACTACTTTGTTGGTTAATTGGATATATAATGCCAAAAGTATATGAGGATGTGTGCGCGAGGACGGGGGGAGGGTTAGCTTGTGGATTGAGGGATGGGGGAGGGGGCACGGATTTAAATGCAATGCGGTAGTCTCAGCAAGATTACATTGGTTGTTAATTGGATATGTACCGCCAAAAGTATATGAGGATGTGTGCACGAGGAGGGGGAGGGTTACCTTGTGGATTGAGGGATGGGCGGAGGGGGCACGGATTTAAATGCAATGCGGTAGTCTCAGCAAGACTACTTTGCTTGATAATTGGATATGTACCGCCAAAAGTATATGAGGATGTGTGCGCGAGGAGGGGGGGAGGGTTAGCTTGTGGATTGAGGGATGGAGGGAGGGGGCACGGATTCAAAAGCAATGCGGTAGTCTCAGCAAGACTACTTTGTTTGTTAATTGGATATATAACGCCAAAAGTATACGAGGATCTCTGCGCGAGTAGGGGGGGAGGGTTAGCTTGCGGTTTGAGGGATGGAGGAAGGGGGCACGGATTTAAATGCAATGCGGTAGTCTCACCAAGACTACTTTGGTTGTTAATTGGATATTTAATGCCAAAAGTACATGACGATGTGTGCGCGAGGAGGGGGGGAGGGTTAGCTTGTGGATTGAGGGATGGAGGGAGGGGGCACGTATTTAAATGCAATGCGGTAGTCTCAGCAAGACTACTTTGTTTGTTAATTGGATATGTACCGCCAAAAGTATATGAGGATGTGTGCGCGAGGAGGGGGAGGGTTAGCTTGTGAATTGAGGGATGGAGGGAGGGGGCACGGATTTAAATGCAATGCGGTAGTCTCAGCAAGACTACTTTGTTAATTGGATATATAAATCCAAAAGTATATGAGGATGTGTGCGCGACGAGGGGGGAGGGTTAGCTTGTGGATTGAGGGATGGGGGAATGGGCACGGATTTAAATGCAATGCGGTAGTCTCAGCAAGACTACTTTGTTTGTTAATTGGATATATAACGCCAAATGTATATGTGGATGTGTGCGCGAGGAGGGGGGGAGGGTTAGTTTGTGAATTGAGGGATGGAGGGAAGGGGCACGGATTTAAATGCAATGCGGTAGTCTCAGCAAGACTACTTTGTTTGTTAATTGGATATATAACGCCAAAAGTATATGTGGATGTGTGCGCGAGGAGGGGGGAGGGTTAGCTTGTGGATTGAGGGATGGAGGGAGGGGCACGGATTTAAATGCAATGCGGTAGTCTCAGCAAGACTACTTTGTTTGTTAATTGGATATATAACGCCAAAAGAACATGAGGATGTGTGCGCGAGGACGGGGGGAGGGTTAGCTTGTGGATTGAGGGATGGAGAGAGGGGGCACGGATTTAAATGCAATGCGGTAGTCTCAGCAAGACTACTTTGTTTGTTAATTGGATATGTACCGCCAAAAGTATATGAGGATGTGTGCACGAGGAGGGGGAGGGTTAGCTTGTGGAATGAGTGATGGAGGGAGGGGGCACGGATTTAAATGCAATGCGGTAGTCTCAGCAAGACTACTTTGTTTGTTAAATGGATATGTACTGCCAAAAGTATATGACGATGTGTGCGCGAGGAGGGGGTGGTTAGCTTGTGGATTGAGGGATGGAGGGAGGGAGGACGGATTTAAATGCAATGCGGTAGTCTCAACAAGACTACTTTGGTTGTTAATTGGATATGTACCGCCAAAAGTATATGAGGATGTGTACGCGAGGAGGGGGGAGGGTTAGCTTGTGAATTGAGGGATGGAGGGAGGGGGCGCGGATTTAAATGCAATGTGGTAGTCTCAGCAAGACTACTTTGTTTGTTAATTGGATATGTACCGCCAAAAGTATATGAGGATGTGTGCGCGAGGAGGGGGGAGGGTTAGCTTGTGGATTGAGGGATGGAGGGATGGGGCACGGATTTAAATGCAATGTGTTAGTCTCAGCAGGACTACTTTGTTTGTTAATTGGATATGTACCGCCAAAAGTATATGAGGATGTGTGCATGAGGAGGGGGGGCGGGTTAGCTTGTGGAATGAGGGATGGGGGAGGGGGCACGGATTTAAATGCAATGCGGTAGTCTCAGGAAGACTACTTTGTTTGTTAATTGAATATTTTATGCCAAAAGTACATGACGATGTGTGCGCGAGGAGGGGGGAGGGTTAGCTTGTGGATTGAGGGATGGGGGGAGGGGGCACGGATTTAAAGGCAATGCGGTAGTCTCAGCAACACTACTTTGTTCGTTAATTGGATATAGAAGGCCAAAAGTATATGACGATGTGTGCGCGAGGAGGGGGGAGGGTTACCTTGTGGATTGAGGGAATGGGGAGGGGGCACGGATTTAAATGCAATTCGGTAGTCTCAGCAAGACTACTTTGGTTGTTAATTGGATATGTACCGCCAAAAGTATATGAGGATGTGTGCACGAGGAGGGGGGGGAGGGTTACCTTGTGGATTGAGGGATGGGGGGAGGGGGCACGGATTTAAATGCAATGCGGTAGTCTCGGCAAGACTACTTTGTTTGTTAATTGGATAGATAACGCCAAAAGTATATGAGGATGTATGCGCGAAGAGGGGGGGAGGTTACCTTGTGTATTGAGGGATGGGGGGTTGGGTCACGGATATAAATGCAATGCGGTAGTCTCAGCAAGACTACTTTGTTTGTTAATTGGATATGTACCGCCAAAAGTATATGACGATGTGTGCGCGAGGAGGGGGGGAGGGTTAGCTTGTGAATTGAGGGATGGAGGGAAGGGGCACGGATTTAAATGCAATGCGCTAGTCTCAGCAAGACTACTTTGTTTGTTAATTGGATATGTACCGCCAAAAGTAAATGAGGATGTGTGCGCGAGGACGGGGTGAGGGTTAGCTTGTGGATTGAGGGATGGGGGAGGGGGCACGGATTTAAATGCAATGCGGTAGTCTCAGCAAGACTACTTTGTTAATTGGATATATAACGCTAAAAGTATATATAGATGTGTGCGCGAGGAAGGGGGGGGTTACCTTGTGGATTGAGGGATGGAGGGAGGCGGCACGGATTTAAATGCAATGCGGTAGTCTCAGCAACACTACTTTGTTTGTTAATTGGATATGTACCGCCAAAAGTATATGAGGATGTGTGCACGAGGAGGGGGGGGCAGGGTTACCTTGTGTATTGAGGGATGGGGGGAGGGGGCACGGATTTAAATGCAATGCGGTAGTCTCAGCAAGACTTCTTTGTTTGTTAATTGGATATGTACCGCCAAAAGTATATGAGGATGTGTGCGCGAGGAGGGGGGGAGGTTTAGCTTGTGGATTGAGTGATAGAGGGAGGGGGCGTGGATTTAAATGCAATGCGATAGTCTCAGCAAGACTACTTTGTTTGTTAATTGGATATATAACGCCAAAAGTATATGAGGATGTGTGCGCGAGGAGGGGTGGAGGGTTACCTTGTGGATTGAGGGATGGGGGAGGGGGCACGGATTTAAATGCAATGCGGTAGTCTCAGCAAGACTACTTTGGTTGTTAATTGGATATGTACCGCCAAAAGTATATGAGGATGTGTGCGCGAGGAGGGGGGAGGGTAGCTTGTGGATTGAGGGATGGAGGGATGGGGCACGGATTTAAATGCAATGTGGTAGTCTCAGCAAGACTACTTTGTTTGTTAATTGGATATGTACCGCCAAAAGTATATGAGGATGTGTGCGCGAGGAGGGGGGGAGGGTTAGCTTGTGAATTGAGGGATGGAGGGAGGGGGCACGGATTTAAATGCAATGCGGTAGTCTCAGCAAGACTACTTTGGTTGTTAATTGGATATGTACCGCCAAAAGTATATGAGGATGTGTGCGCGAGGAGGGGGGAGGGTTAGCTTGTGGATTGAGGGATGCAAGGAGGGGGCACGGATTTAAATGCAATTCGGAAGTCTCAGCAAGACTACTTTGTTTGTTAATTGGATATATAACGCCAAAAGTATACGAGGATGTGTGCGCGAGGAGGGGGGGAGGGTTAGCTTGTGGATTGAGGGATGGAGGGAGGGGGCACGGATTTAACTGCAATGCGGTAGTCTCAGCAAGACTACTTTGTTTGTTAATTGGATATGTACCGCCAAAAGTATATGAGGATGTGTGCACGAGGAGGGGGGAGGGTTAGCTTGTGGAATGAGGGATGGAGGGAGGGGGCACGGATTTAAATGCAATGCGGTAGTCTCAGCAGGACTACTTTGTTTGTTAATTGGATATTTAATGCCAAAAGTACATGACGATGTGTGCGCGAGGAGGGGGGAGGGTTAGCTTGTGGATTGAGGGATGCAGGGAGGGGGCACGGATTTAAATGCAATGCGGTAGTCTCAGCAAGACTACTTTGTTTGTTAATTGGATATGTACCGCCAAAAGTATATGAGGATGTGTGCACGAGGAGGGGGGGGATGGTTAGGTTGTGGAATGAGGGATGAAGGGAGGGGGCACGGATTTAAATGCAATGCGGTAGTCTCAGCAGGACTACTTTGTTTGTTAATTGGATATTTAATGCCAAAAGTACATGACGATGTGTGCGCGAGGAGGGGGAGAGGGTTAGCTTGAAGATTGAGGGATGGACGGAGGGGGCACGGATTTAAATGCAATGCGGTAGTCTCAGCAAGACTACTTTGTTTGTTAATTGGATATATAACGCCAAAAGTATACGAGGATGTGTGCGCGAGGAGGGGGGGAGGGTTACCTTGTGGATTGAGGGATGGGGGGAGGGGGCACGGATTTAAATGCAATGCGGTAGTCTCAGCAAGACTACTTTGGTTGTTAATTGGATATGTACCACCAAAAGTATATGAGGATGTGTGCGCGAGGAGGGGGGAGGGTTAGCTTTTTGATTGAGGGATGCAAGGAGGGGGCACGGATTTAAATGCAATGCGGAAGTCTCAGCAAGACTACTTTGTTTGTTAATTGGATATATAACGCCAAAAGTATACGAGGATGTGTGCGCGAGGAGGGGGGAGGGTTACCTTGTGGTTTGAGGGATGGGGGAGGGGGCACGGATTTAAATGCAATGCGGTAGTCTCAGCAAGACTACTTTGGTTGTTAATTGGATATGTACCGCCAAAAGTATATGAGGATGTGTGCGCGAGAAGGGGGGAGGGTTAGCTTGTGGATTGAGGGATGGAGGGAGGGGGCATGGATTTAAATGCAATGCGGTAGTCTCAGCAAGACTACTTTGGTTGTTAATTGGATATGTACCGCCAAAAGTATACGAGGATGTGTGCGCGAGGAGGGGGGGAGGGTTAGCTTGTGGATTGAGGGATGGAGGGAGGGGGCACGGATTCAAATGCAATGCGGTAGTCTCAGCAAGCCTACTTTGTTTGTTAATTAGATATGTACCGCCAAAAGTATATGAGGATGTATGCACGAGGACTGGGGAGGGTTAGCTTGTGGAATGAGGGATGGAGAGAGGGGGCACGGATTTAAATGCAATGCGGTAGTCTCAGCAAGACTACTTTGTTTGTTAATTGGATATGTACCGCCAAAAGTATATGAGGATGTGTGCGCAAGGAGGGGGGGTTAGCTTGTGGATTGAGGGATGGAGGGAGGGGGCACGGATTTAAATGCAATGCGGTAGTCTCAGCAAGACTACTTTGTTTGTTAATTGGATATATAACGCCAAAAGTATACGAGGATGTGTGCGCGAGGAGGGGGGAGGGCTAGCTTGTGGATTGAGGGATGGAGGGAGGAGCACGGATTTAAATGCAATGCCGTATTCTCAGCAAGAGTACTTTGTTTGTTAATTGGATATGTACCGCCAAATGTATATGAGGATGTGTGCACGAGGAGGGGGGAGGCTTAGCTTGTGTATTGAGGGATGGGGGAAGGGGGCACGGATTTAAATGCAATGCGGTAGTCTCAGCAAGACTACTTTGGTTGTTAATTGGATATGTACCGCCAAAAGTATATGAGGATGTGTGCACGAGGAGGGTGGGGGGAGGGTTACCTTGTGGATTGAGGGATGGGGGGAGGGGGCACGGATTTAAATGCAATGCGGTAGTCTCGGCAAGACTACTTTGTTTGATAATTGGATAGATAACGCCAAAAGTATATGAGGATGTATGCGCGAAGAGGGGGGGAAGGTTACCTTGTGTATTGAGGGATGGGGGGTTGGGTCACGGATATAAATGCAATGCGGTAGTCTCAGCAAGACTACTTTGTTTGTTAATTGGATATGTACCGCCAAAAGTATATGACGATGTGTGCGCGAGGAGGGGGTGGTTAGCTTGTGAATTGAGGGATGGAGGGAGGGAGGACGGATTTAAATGCAATGCGGTAGTCTCAACAATACTACTTTGTTTGTTAATTGGATATGTACCGCCAAAAGTATATGAGGATGTGTGCGCGAGGAGGGGGGGAGGGTTAGCTTGTGAATTGAGGGATGGAGGGAAGGGGCACGGATTTAAATGCAATGCGCTAGTCTCAGCAAGACTACTTTGTTTGTTAATTGGATATGTACCGCCAAAAGTAAATGAGGATGTGTGCGCGAGGACGGGGTGAGGGTTAGCTTGTGGATTGAGGGATGGGGGAGGGGGCACGGATTTAAATGCAATGCGGTAGTCTCAGCAAGACTACTTTGTTTGTTAATTGGATATATAACGCTAAAAGTATATATGGATGTGTGCGCGAGGAAGGGGGGGTTACCTTGTGGATTGAGGGATGGAGGGAGGCGGCACGGATTTAAATGCAATGCGGTAGTCTCAGCAACACTACTTTGTTTGTTAATTGGATATGTACCGCCAAAAGTATATGAGGATGTGTGCACGAGGAGGGGGGGGCAGGGTTACCTTGTGTATTGAGGGATGGGGGGAGGGGGCACGGATTTAAATGCAATGCGGTAGTCTCAGCAAGACTTCTTTGTTTGTTAATTGGATATGTACCACCAAAAGTATATGAGGATGTGTGCGCGAGGAGGGGGGGAGGTTTAGCTTGTGGATTGAGGGATAGAGGGAGGGGGCGTGGATTTAAATGCAATGCGATAGTCTCAGCAAGACTACTTTGTTTGTTAATTGGATATATAACGCCAAAAGTATATGAGGATGTGTGCGCGAGGAGGGGTGGAGGGTATACCTTGTGGATTGAGGGATGGGGGAGGGGGCACGGATTTAAATGCAATGCGGTAGTCTCAGCAAGACTACTTTGGTTGTTAATTGGATATGTACCGCCAAAAGTATATGAGGATGTGTGCGCGAGGAGGGGGGGAGGGTTAGCTTGTGGATTGAGGGATGGAGGGATGGGGCACGGATTTAAATGCAATGTGGTAGTCTCAGCAAGACTACTTTGTTTGTTAATTGGATATGTACCGCCAAAAGTATATGAGGATGTGTGCGCGAGGAGGGGGGGAGGGTTAGCTTGTGAATTGAGGGATGGAGGGAGGGGGCACGGATTTAAATGCAATGCGGTAGTCTCAGCAAGACTACTTTGGTTGTTAATTGGATATGTACCGCCAAAAGTATATGAGGATGTGTGCGCGAGGAGGGGGGAGGGTTAGCTTGTGGATTGAGGGATGCAAGGAGGGGGCACGGATTTAAATGCAATTCGGAAGTCTCAGCAAAACTACTTTGTTTGTTAATTGGATATACAGTGAAAGCTCGTTAATTCGAACTTCAATAATTCGAATTTATGGATAATTCGAACTGTACGATTTGGTCCGGCCAAGCTCCATAGAAGTGTATGTATAAAAAAGTCCGTTAATTCGAACGCGAGAAGGTTCCCTCACGGATAATTCGAACTACGCTCACCTGGCACACGGCCAGAGAAAAGCGCCTACTGCCTACACACAAGGCTGCATTGCCTCCGAAACGGAGAGAACGGCGAGAGAAGGCAAAATCTGGAAAAAATCTAACCGACGCGGGGTCAGCCAGAAGGCAGTGGCGGCTGCCGCCTCTCCGTTCTACGTAACCTCCAAGACTTCTTGCCCGTTGCGAATCTCGGAGGCTTTGCAAATCTTGTACAGCTGCTAATGTTGTGCGGAGATGGCACGGCAAGCACCAAAACACAGCGAACCAAGTACGTCGCAGCTGCGCTTGCAATCAAGAACCAACGAATCAGGGCCTTCGCCACCTTCACATGTTCAGCGTCTTTGTCTCGGCAGTCTTCATCGGTTGTGCACCTCTGTTTTCAGCTTAGGAGGTATCGGCCGTCGCGAATCATTGTGATAGTGTTAAGCCTCGGCTAACGTTTGTTTCGGTGGACATCGGTGGTGTGGCACAGTCGGACCCAGAGCTTCGACTTGAAAATGGCGTGTGCCAGCGGCACACGCCATCACTTTCTGACATGCCCTACTGCTTCCAAATCGCAGTGTACTGTTGCTCTCCTTCACTTTCGTTAGTTCGAACTTTCGTTAATTCGAACTGAAGCGGCTTCCCCTTGCGGTTC
Organism: Dermacentor albipictus; assembly: GCF_038994185.2. NCBI lineage: Eukaryota > Metazoa > Arthropoda > Arachnida > Ixodida > Ixodidae > Dermacentor > Dermacentor albipictus. Next base: position 515,643,656 of record NC_091821.1, read on the forward strand.
GAATTAACGAGCTTTTACTGTATAACGCCAAAAGTATACGAGGATGTGTGCGCGAGGAGGGGGGGAGGGTTAGCTTGTGGATTGAGGGATGGAGGGAGGGGGCACGGATTTAACTGCAATGCGGTAGTCTCAGCAAGACTACTTTGTTTGTTAATTGGATATGTACCGCCAAAAGTATATGAGGATGTGTGCACGAGGAGTTAGCTTGTGGAATGAGGGATGGAGGGAGGGGGCACGGATTTAAATGCAATGCGGTAGTCTCAGCAGGACTACTTTGTTTGTTAATTGGATATTTAATGCCAAAAGTACATGACGATGTGTGCGCGAGGAGGGGGGAGGGTTAGCTTGTGGATTGAGGGATGCAGGGAGGGGGCACGGATTTAAATGCAATGCGGTAGTCTCAGCAAGACTACTTTGTTTGTTAATTGGATATGTACCGCCAAAAGTATATGAGGATGTGTGCACGAGGAGGGGGGGATGGTTAGGTTGTGGAATGAGGGATGAAGGGAGGGGGCACGGATTTAATAGCAATGCGGTAGTCTCAGCAGGACTACTTTGTTTGTTAATTGGATATTTAATGCCAAAAGTACATGACGATGTGTGCGCGAGGAGGGGGAGAGGGTTAGCTTGAAGATTGAGGGATGGACGGAGGGGGCACGGATTTAAATGCAATGCGGTAGTCTCAGCAAGACTACTTTGTTTGTTAATTGGATATATAACGCCAAAAGTATACGAGGATGTGTGCGCGAGGAGGGGGGGAGGGTTACCTTGTGGATTGAGGGATGGGGGGAGGGGGCACGGATTTAAATGCAATGCGGTAGTCTCAGCAAGACTACTTTGGTTGTTAATTGGATATGTACCACCAAAAGTATATGAGGATGTGTGCGCGAGGAGGGGGGAGGGTTAGCTTTTTGATTGAGGGATGCAAGGAGGGGGCACGGATTTAAATGCAATGCGGAAGTCTCAGCAAGACTACTTTGTTTGTTAATTGGATATATAACGCCAAAAGTATACGAGGATGTGTGCGCGAGGAGGGGGGGAGGGTTACCTTGTGGTTTGAGGGATGGGGGAGGGGGCACGGATTTAAATGCAATGCGGTAGTCTCAGCAAGACTACTTTGGTTGTTAATTGGATATGTACCGCCAAAAGTATATGAGGATGTGTGCGCGAGGAGGGGGGGAGGGTTAGCTTGTGAATTGAGGGATGGAGGGAGGGGGCACGGATTTAAATGCAATGCGGTAGTCTCAGCAAGACTACTTTGTTTGTTAATTGGATATATAACGCCAAAAGTATATGTGGATGTGTGCGCGAGGAGGGGGGGTTAGCTTGTGGATTGAGGGATGGAGGGAGGGGGCACGGATTTAAATGCAATGCGGTAGTCTCAGCAAGACTACTTTGTTTGTTAATTGGATATGTACCGCCAAAAGTATATGAGGATGTGTGCACGATGAGGGGGGGCAGGGTTACCTTGTGTATTGAGGGATGGGGGGAGGGGGCACGGATTTAAATGCAATGCGGTAGTCTCAGCAAGACTACTTTGTTTGTTAATTGGATATGTACCGCCAAAAGTATATGAGGATGTGTGCGCGAGAAGGGGGGAGGGTTAGCTTGTGGATTGAGGGATGGAGGGAGGGGGCATGGATTTAAATGCAATGCGGTAGTCTCAGCAAGACTACTTTGGTTGTTAATTGGATATGTACCGCCAAAAGTATACGAGGATGTGTGCGCGAGGAGGGGGGGAGGGTTAGCTTGTGGATTGAGGGATGGAGGGAGGGGGCACGGATTCAAATGCAATGCGGTAGTCTCAGCAAGCCTACTTTGTTTGTTAATTAGATATGTACCGCCAAAAGTATATGAGGATGTGTGCACGAGGAGGGGGGAGGGTTAGCTTGTGGAATGAGGGATGGAGAGAGGGGGCACGGATTTAAATGCAATGCGGTAGTCTCAGCAAGACTACTTTGTTTGTTAATTGGATATGTACCGCCAAAAGTATATGAGGATGTGTGCGCAAGGAGGGGGGGTTAGCTTGTCGATTGAGGGATGGAGGGAGGGGGCACGGATTTAAATGCAATGCGGTAGTCTCAGCAAGACTACTTTGTTTGTTAATTGGATATATAACGCCAAAAGTATACGAGGATGTGTGCGCGAGGAGGGGGGAGGGCTAGCTTGTGGATTGAGGGATGGAGGGAGGAGCACGGATTTAAATGCAATGCCGTATTCTGAGCAAGAGTACTTTGTTTGTTAATTGGATATGTACCGCCAAATGTATATGAGGATGTGTGCACGAGGAGGGGGGAGGCTTAGCTTGTGTATTGAGGGATGGGGGAAGGGGGCACGGATTTAAATGCAATGCGGTAGTCTCAGCAAGACTACTTTGTTTGTTAATTGGATATGTACCGCCAAAAGTATATGAGGATGTTTGCGCGAGGAGGGGGGGGAGGGTTAGCTTGTGGATTGAGGGATGGAGGGAGGGGGCGTGGATTTAAATGCAATGCGGTAGTCTCAGCAAGACTACTTTGTTTGTTAATTGGATCTTTAATGCCAAAAGTACATGACGATGTGTGCGTGAGGAGGGGGAGGGTTAGCTTGTGGATTGAGGGATGGGGGGAGGGGGCACGGATTTACATACAATGCGGTAGTCTCAGCAAGACTACTTTGTTTGTTAATTGGATATGTACCGCCAAAAGTATATGTGGATGTGTGCGCGAGGAGGGGGGAGGGTTAGCTTGTGGAGTGAGGGATGGAGGGAGGGGCACGGATTTAAATGCAATGCGGTAGTCTCAGCAAGACTACTTTGTTTGTTAATTGGATATATAACGCCAAAAGTATATGAGGATGTGTGCGCGAGGACGGGGGAAGGGTTAGCTTGTGGATTGAGGGATTGGGGAGGGGGCACGGATTTAAATGCAATGCGGTAGTCTCAGCAAGACTACTTTGGTTGTTAATTGGATATGTACCGCCAAAAGTATATGAGGATGTGTGCGCGAGGAGGGGGAGGGTTAGCTTGTGAATTGAGGGATGGAGGGAGGGGGCACGGATTTAAATGCAATGCGGTAGTCTCAGCAAGACTACTTTGTTTGTTAATTGGATATATAACGCCAAAAGTATATATGGATGTGTGCGCGAGAAGGGGGGAGGGTTAGCTTGTGGATTGAGGGATGCAGGGAGGGGGCACGGATTTAAATGCAATGCGGTAGTCTCAGCAAGACTACTTTGTTTGTTAATTGGATATGTACCGCCAAAAGTATATGAGGATGTGTGCGCGAGGAGGGGGGGAGGGTTAGTATGTGAATTGAGGGATGGAGGGAAGGGGAACGGATTTAAATGCAATGCGGTAGTCTCAGCAAGACTACTTTGTTTGTTAATTGGATATATAACGCCAAAAGTATATGTGGATGTGTGCGCGAGGAGGGTGGAGGGTTAGCTTGTGGATTGAGGGATGGAGGCAGGGGCACGGATTTAAATGCAATGCGGTAGTCTCAGCAAGACTACTTTGTTGGTTAATTGGATATATAATGCCAAAAGTATATGAGGATGTGTGCGCGAGGACGGGGGGAGGGTTAGCTTGTGGATTGAGGGATGGGCGGAGGGGGCACGGATTTAAATGCAATGCGGTAGTCTCAGCAAGACTACTTTGCTTGATAATTGGATATGTACCGCCAAAAGTATATGAGGATGTGTGCGCGAGGAGGGGGGGAGGGTTAGCTTGTGGATTGAGGGATGGAGGGAGGGGGCACGGATTCAAAAGCAATGCGGTAGTCTCAGCAAGACTACTTTGTTTGTTAATTGGATATATAACGCCAAAAGTATACGAGGATCTCTGCGCGAGTAGGGGGGGAGGGTTAGCTTGCGGTTTGAGGGATGGAGGAAGGGGGCACGGATTTAAATGCAATGCGGTAGTCTCACCAAGACTACTTTGGTTGTTAATTGGATATTTAATGCCAAAAGTACATGACGATGTGTGCGCGAGGAGGGGGGGGAGGGTTAGCTTGTGGATTGAGGGATGGAGGGAGGGGGCACGTATTTAAATGCAATGCGGTAGTCTCAGCAAGACTACTTTGTTTGTTAATTGGATATGTACCGCCAAAAGTATATGAGGATGTGTGCGCGAGGAGGGGGAGGGTTAGCTTGTGAATTGAGGGATGGAGGGAGGGGGCACGGATTTAAATGCAATGCGGTAGTCTCAGCAAGACTACTTTGTTAATTGGATATATAAATCCAAAAGTATATGAGGATGTGTGCGCGACGAGGGGGGAGGGTTAGCTTGTGGATTGAGGGATGGGGGAATGGGCACGGATTTAAATGCAATGCGGTAGTCTCAGCAAGACTACTTTGTTTGTTAATTGGATATATAACGCCAAAAGTATATGTGGATGTGTGCGCGAGGAGGGGGGAGGGTTAGTTTGTGAATTGAGGGATGGAGGGAAGGGGCACGGATTTAAATGCAATGCGGTAGTCTCAGCAAGACTACTTTGTTTGTTAATTGGATATATAACGCCAAAAGTATATGTGGATGTGTGCGCGAGGAGGGGGGAGGGTTAGCTTGTGGATTGAGGGATGGAGGGAGGGGCACGGATTTAAATGCAATGCGGTAGTCTCAGCAAGACTACTTTGTTTGTTAATTGGATATATAACGCCAAAAGAACATGAGGATGTGTGCGCGAGGACGGGGGGAGGGTTAGCTTGTGGATTGAGGGATGGAGAGAGGGGGCACGGATTTAAATGCAATGCGGTAGTCTCAGCAAGACTACTTTGTTTGTTAATTGGATATGTACCGCCAAAAGTATATGAGGATGTGTGCACGAGGAGGGGGAGGGTTAGCTTGTGGAATGAGTGATGGAGGGAGGGGGCACGGATTTAAATGCAATGCGGTAGTCTCAGCAAGACTACTTTGTTTGTTAAATGGATATGTACTGCCAAAAGTATATGACGATGTGTGCGCGAGGAGGGGGTGGTTAGCTTGTGGATTGAGGGATGGAGGGAGGGAGGACGGATTTAAATGCAATGCGGTAGTCTCAACAAGACTACTTTGGTTGTTAATTGGATATGTACCGCCAAAAGTATATGAGGATGTGTACGCGAGGAGGGGGGAGGGTTAGCTTGTGAATTGAGGGATGGAGGGAGGGGGCGCGGATTTAAATGCAATGTGGTAGTCTCAGCAAGACTACTTTGTTTGTTAATTGGATATGTACCGCCAAAAGTATATGAGGATGTGTGCGCGAGGAGGGGGGGAGGGTTAGCTTGTGGATTGAGGGATGGAGGGATGGGGCACGGATTTAAATGCAATGTGGTAGTCTCAGCAGGACTACTTTGTTTGTTAATTGGATATGTACCGCCAAATGTATATGAGGATGTGTGCATGAGGAGGGGGGGAGGGTTAGCTTGTGGAATGAGGGATGGGGGAGGGGGCACGGATTTAAATGCAATGCGGTAGTCTCAGGAAGACTACTTTGTTTGTTAATTGAATATTTTATGCCAAAAGTACATGACGATGTGTGCGCGAGGAGGGGGGAGGGTTAGCTTGTGGATTGAGGGATGGGGGGAGGGGGCACGGATTTAAAGGCAATGCAGTAGTCTCAGCAACACTACTTTGTTCGTTAATTGGATATAGAAGGCCAAAAGTATATGACGATGTGTGCGCGAGGAGGGGGGAGGGTTACCTTGTGGATTGAGGGAATGGGGAGGGGGCACGGATTTAAATGCAATTCGGTAGTCTCAGCAAGACTACTTTGGTTGTTAATTGGATATGTACCGCCAAAAGTATATGAGGATGTGTGCACGAGGAGGGGGGGGGGAGGGTTACCTTGTGGATTGAGGGATGGGGGGAGGGGGCACGGATTTAAATGCAATGCGGTAGTCTCGGCAAGACTACTTTGTTTGTTAATTGGATAGATAACGCCAAAAGTATATGAGGATGTATGCGCGAAGAGGGGGGGAAGGTTACCTTGTGTATTGAGGGATGGGGGGTTGGGTCACGGATATAAATGCAATGCGGTAGTCTCAGCAAGACTACTTTGTTTGTTAATTGGATATGTACCGCCAAAAGTATATGACGATGTGTGCGCGAGGAGGGGGTGGTTAGCTTGTGGATTGAGGGATGGAGGGAGGGAGGACGGATTTAAATGCAATGCGGTAGTCTCAACAAGACTACTTTGTTTGTTAATTGGATATGTACCGCCAAAAGTATATGAGGATGTGTGCGCGAGGAGGGGGGGAGGGTTAGCTTGTGAATTGAGGGATGGAGGGAAGGGGCACGGATTTAAATGCAATGCGCTAGTCTCAGCAAGACTACTTTGTTTGTTAATTGGATATGTACCGCCAAAATTATATGAGGATGTGTGCGCGAGGACGGGGTGAGGGTTAGCTTGTGGATTGAGGGATGGGGGAGGGGGCACGGATTTAAATGCAATGCGGTAGTCTCAGCAAGACTACTTTGTTTGTTAATTGGATATATAACGCTAAAAGTATATATGGATGTGTGCGCGAGGAAGGGGGGTTACCTTGTGGATTGAGGGATGGAGGGAGGCGGCACGGATTTAAATGCAATGCGGTAGTCTCAGCAACACTACTTTGTTTGTTAATTGGATATGTACCGCCAAAAGTATATGAGGATGTGTGCACGAGGAGGGGGGGGGGCAGGGTTACCTTGTGTATTGAGGGATGGGGGGAGGGGGCACGGATTTAAATGCAATGCGGTAGTCTCAGCAAGACTTCTTTGTTTGTTAATTGGATATGTACCGCCAAAAGTATATGAGGATGTGTGCGCGAGGAGGGGGGGAGGTTTAGCTTGTGGATTGAGGGATAGAGGGAGGGGGCGTGGATTTAAATGCAATGCGATAGTCTCAGCAAGACTACTTTGTTTGTTAATTGGATATATAACGCCAAAAGTATATGAGGATGTGTGCGCGAGGAGGGGTGGAGGGTTACCTTGTGGATTGAGGGATGGGGGAGGGGGCACGGATTTAAATGCAATGCGGTAGTCTCAGCAAGACTACTTTGGTTGTTAATTGGATATGTACCGCCAAAAGTATATGAGGATGTGTGCGCGAGGAGGGGGGGAGGGTTAGCTTGTGGATTGAGGGATGGAGGGAGGGGGCACGGATTTAAATGCAATGCGGTAGTCTCAGCAAGACTACTTTGGTTGTTAATTGGATATGTACCGCCAAAAGTATATGAGGATGTGTGCGCGAGGAGGGGGGAGGGTTAGCTTGTGGATTGAGGGATGCAAGGAGGGGGCACGGATTTAAATGCAATTCGGAAGTCTCAGCAAGACTACTTTGTTTGTTAATTGGATATATAACGCCAAAAGTATACGAGGATGTGTGCGCGAGGAGGGGGGGAGGGTTAGCTTGTGGATTGAGGGATGGAGGGAGGGGGCACGGATTTAACTGCAATGCGGTAGTCTCAGCAAGACTACTTTGTTTGTTAATTGGATATGTACCGCCAAAAGTATATGAGGATGTGTGCACGAGGAGGGGGGGAGGGTTAGCTTGTGGAATGAGGGATGGAGGGAGGGGGCACGGATTTAAATGCAATGCGGTAGTCTCAGCAGGACTACTTTGTTTGTTAATTGGATATTTAATGCCAAAAGTACATGACGATGTGTGCGCGAGGAGGGGGGAGGGTTAGCTTGTGGATTGAGGGATGCAGGGAGGGGGCACGGATTTAAATGCAATGCGGTAGTCTCAGCAAGACTACTTTGTTTGTTAATTGGATATGTACCGCCAAAAGTATATGAGGATGTGTGCACGAGGAGGGGGGGGATGGTTAGGTTGTGGAATGAGGGATGAAGGGAGGGGGCACGGATTTAAATGCAATGCGGTAGTCTCAGCAGGACTACTTTGTTTGTTAATTGGATATTTAATGCCAAAAGTACATGACGATGTGTGCGCGAGGAGGGGGAGAGGGTTAGCTTGAAGATTGAGGGATGGACGGAGGGGGCACCGATTTAAATGCAATGCGGTAGTCTCAGCAAGACTACTTTGTTTGTTAATTGGATATATAACGCCAAAAGTATACGAGGATGTGTGCGCGAGGAGGGGGGGAGGGTTACCTTGTGGATTGAGGGATGGGGGGAGGGGGCACGGATTTAAATGCAATGCGGTAGTCTCAGCAAGACTACTTTGGTTGTTAATTGGATATGTACCACCAAAAGTATATTAGGATGTGTGCGCGAGGAGGGGGGAGGGTTAGCTTTTTGATTGAGGGATGCAAGGAGGGGGCACGGATTTAAATGCAATGCGGAAGTCTCAGCAAGACTACTTTGTTTGTTAATTGGATATATAACGCCAAAAGTATACGAGGATGTGTGCGCGAGGAGGGGGGGAGGGTTACCTTGTGGTTTGAGGGATGGGGGAGGGGGCACGGATTTAAATGCAATGCGGTAGTCTCAGCAAGACTACTTTGGTTGTTAATTGGATATGTACCGCCAAAAGTATATGAGGATGTGTGCGCGAGGAGGGGGGGAGGGTTAGCTTGTGGATTGAGGGATGCAAGGAGGGGGCACGGATTTAAATGCAATGCGGAAGTCTCAGCAAGACTACTTTGTTTGTTAATTGGATATATAACGCCAACAGTATATGTGGATGTGTGCGCGAGGAGGGGGGAGGGTTAGCTTGTGGATTGAGGGATGGATGGAGGGGGCACGGATTTAAATGCAATGCGGTAGTCTCAGCAAGACTATTTGTTTGTTAATTGGATATATAACGCAAAAGTATACGAGGATGTGTGCGCGAGGAGGGGGGGAGGGTTAGCTTGTGGATTGAGGGATGGAGGGAGGGGGCACGGATTTAACTGCAATGCGGTAGTCTCAGCAAGACTACTTTGTTTGTTAATTGGATATGTACCGCCAAAAGTATATGAGGATGTGTGCACGAGGAGGGGGGGAGGGTTAGCATGTGGAATGAGGGATGGAGGGAGGGGGCACGGATTTAAATGCAATGCGGTAGTCTCAGCAGGACTACTTTGTTTGTTAATTGGATATTTAATGCGAAAAGTACATGACGATGTGTGTGCGAGAAGGGGGGAGGGTTAGCTTGTGGATTGAGGGATGCAGGGAGGGGGCACGGATTTAAATGCAATGCGGTAGTCTCAGCAAGACTACTGTGTTTGTTAATTGGATATGTACCGCCAAAAGTATATGAGGATGTGTGCACGAGGAGGGGGGGGAGGGTTAGGTTGTGGAATGAGGGATGGAGGGAGGGGGCACGGATTTAAATGCAATGCGGTAGTCTCAGCAGGACTACTTTGTTTGTTAATTGGATATTTAATGCCAAAAGTACATGACGATGTGTGCGCGAGGAGGGGGGGAGGGTTAGCTTGTGGTTTGAGGGATGGGGGGAGGGGGCACGGATTTAAATACAATGCGGTAGTCTCAGCAAGTCTACTTTGGTTGTTAATTGGATATGTACCGCCAAAAGTATATGAGGATGTGTGCACGAGGAGGGGGGAGGGTTACCTTGTGGATTGAGGGATGGGGGGAGGGGGCACGGATATAAATACAATGCGGTAGTCTCAGCAAGACTACTTTGGTTGTTAATTCGATATGTACCGCCAAATGTATATGAGTATGTGTGCACGAGGAGGGGGGGGAGGGTTACCTTGTGTATTGAGGGATGGGGGGAGGGGGCACGGATTTAAATGCAATGCGGTAATCTCAGCAACACTAGTTTGTTTTTTATTTGGATATGTACCGCCAAAAGTATATGAGGGTGTGTGCGCGAGGAGGGGGGAGGGTTGGCTTGTTGATTGAGGGATGGAGGGAGTGGGCACGGATTTAAATGCAATGCGGTAGTCTCAGCAAGACTACTTTGTTTGTTAATTGGATATATAACGCCAAAAGTATATGAGGATGTGTGCGCGAGGAGGGGGGGAGGGTTGCCTTGTGGATTGAGGGATGGGGGGAGGGGGCACGGATTTAAATGCAATGCGGTAGTCTCAGCAAGACCACTTTGTTAATTCGATATGTACCGCCAAAAGTATATGAGGATGTGTGCACGAGGAGGGGGGGAGGGTTAGCTTGTGGAATGAGGGATGGAGGTAGGGGCCACGGATTTAAATGCAATGCGGTAGTCTCAGCAATACTACTTTGTTTGTTAATTGGATATGTACCGCCAAAAGTATATGAGGATGTGTGCGCGAGGAGGGGGGGAGGGTTACCTTGTGGATTGAGGGATGGGGGTGGGGGCACGGATTTAAATGCAATGCGGTATTCTCAGCCAAACTACTTTGTTAATTGGATATGTAACGCCAAAAGTATATGAGGATGTGTGCGCGAGGAGGGGGGGAGGGTTACCTTGTGGATTGAGGAATCGGGGGAGGGGGCACGGATTTAAATGCAATGCGGTAGTCTCAGAAAGACTACTTTGGTTGTTAATTGGATATGTACCGCCAAAAGTATATGAGTATGTGTGCACGAGGCGGGGGGAGGGTTACCTTGTGGATTGAGGGATGGGGGGAGGGAGCACGGATTTAAATGCAATGTGGTAGTCTCAGCAGGACTACTTTGTTTGTTAATTGGATATGTACCGCCAAAAGTATATGAGGATGTGTGCATGAGGAGGGGGGGAGGGTTAGCTTGTGGATTGAGGGATGCAGGGAGGGAGCACGGATTTAAATGCAATGCGGTAGTCTCAGCAGGACTACTTTGTTTGTTAATTGGATATTTAATGCCAAAAGTACATGACGATGTGTGCGCGAGGAGGGGGGAGGGTTAGCTTGTGGATTGAGGGATGCAGGGAGGGGGCACGGATTTAAATGCAATGCGGTAGTCTCAGCAAGACTACTTTGTTTGTTAATTGGATATGTACCGCCAAAAGTATATGAGGATGTGTGCACGAGGAGGGGGGGGATGGTTAGGTTGTGGAATGAGGGATGAAGGGAGGGGGCACGGATTTAAATGCAATGCGGTAGTCTCAGCAGGACTACTTTGTTTGTTAATTGGATATTTAATGCCAAAAGTACATGACGATGTGTGCGCGAGGAGGGGGAGAGGGTTAGCTTGAAGATTGAGGGATGGACGGAGGGGGCACCGATTTAAATGCAATGCGGTAGTCTCAGCAAGACTACTTTGTTTGTTAATTGGATATATAACGCCAAAAGTATACGAGGATGTGTGCGCGAGGAGGGGGGGAGGGTTACCTTGTGGATTGAGGGATGGGGGGAGGGGGCACGGATTTAAATGCAATGCGGTAGTCTCAGCAAGACTACTTTGGTTGTTAATTGGATATGTACCACCAAAAGTATATTAGGATGTGTGCGCGAGGAGGGGGGAGGGTTAGCTTTTTGATTGAGGGATGCAAGGAGGGGGCACGGATTTAAATGCAATGCGGAAGTCTCAGCAAGACTACTTTGTTTGTTAATTGGATATATAACGCCAAAAGTATACGAGGATGTGTGCGCGAGGAGGGGGGGAGGGTTACCTTGTGGTTTGAGGGATGGGGGAGGGGGCACGGATTTAAATGCAATGCAATAGTCTCAGCAAGACTACTTTGGTTGTTAATTGGATATGTACCGCCAAAAGTATATGAGGATGTGTGCGCGAGGAGGGGGGGAGGGTTAGCTTGTGGATTGAGGGATGCAAGGAGGGGGCACGGATTTAAATGCAATGCGGAAGTCTCAGCAAGACTACTTTGTTTGTTAATTGGATATATAACGCCAAAAGTATACGAGGATGTGTGCGCGAGGAGGGGGGGAGGGTTACCTTGTGGTTTGAGGGATGGGGGAGGGGGCACGGATTTAAATGCAATGCGGTAGTCTCAGCAAGACTACTTTGGTTGTTAATTGGATATGTACCGCCAAAAGTATATGAGGATGTGTGCGCGAGGAGGGGGGGAGGGTTAGCTTGTGGATTGAGGGATGCAAGGAGGGGGCACGGATTTAAATGCAATGCGGAAGTCTCAGCAAGACTACTTTGTTTGTTAATTGGATATATAACGCCAACAGTATATGTGGATGTGTGCGCGAGGAGGGGGGAGGGTTAGCTTGTGGATTGAGGGATGGATGGAGGGGGCACGGATTTAAATGCAATGCGGTAGTCTCAGCAAGACTATTTGTTTGTTAATTGGATATATAACGCAAAAGTATACGAGGATGTGTGCGCGAGGAGGGGGGGAGGGTTAGCTTGTGGATTGAGGGATGGAGGGAGGGGGCACGGATTTAACTGCAATGCGGTAGTCTCAGCAAGACTACTTTGTTTGTTAATTGGATATGTACCGCCAAAAGTATATGAGGATGTGTGCACGAGGAGGGGGGGAGGGTTAGCATGTGGAATGAGGGATGGAGGGAGGGGGCACGGATTTAAATGCAATGCGGTAGTCTCAGCAGGACTACTTTGTTTGTTAATTGGATATTTAATGCGAAAAGTACATGACGATGTGTGTGCGAGAAGGGGGGAGGGTTAGCTTGTGGATTGAGGGATGCAGGGAGGGGGCACGGATTTAAATGCAATGCGGTAGTCTCAGCAAGACTACTGTGTTTGTTAATTGGATATGTACCGCCAAAAGTATATGAGGATGTGTGCACGAGGAGGGGGGGGAGGGTTAGGTTGTGGAATGAGGGATGGAGGGAGGGGGCACGGATTTAAATGCAATGCGGTAGTCTCAGCAGGACTACTTTGTTTGTTAATTGGATATTTAATGCCAAAAGTACATGACGATGTGTGCGCGAGGAGGGGGGGAGGGTTAGCTTGTGGTTTGAGGGATGGGGGGAGGGGGCACGGATTTAAATACAATGCGGTAGTCTCAGCAAGTCTACTTTGGTTGTTAATTGGATATGTACCGCCAAAAGTATATGAGGATGTGTGCACGAGGAGGGGGGAGGGTTACCTTGTGGATTGAGGGATGGGGGGAGGGGGCACGGATATAAATACAATGCGGTAGTCTCAGCAAGACTACTTTGGTTGTTAATTCGATATGTACCGCCAAATGTATATGAGTATGTGTGCACGAGGAGGGGGGGAGGGTTACCTTGTGTATTGAGGGATGGGGGGAGGGGGCACGGATTTAAATGCAATGCGGTAATCTCAGCAACACTAGTTTGTTTTTTATTTGGATATGTACCGCCAAAAGTATATGAGGGTGTGTGCGCGAGGAGGGGGGAGGGTTGGCTTGTTGATTGAGGGATGGAGGGAGTGGGCACGGATTTAAATGCAATGCGGTAGTCTCAGCAAGACTACTTTGTTTGTTAATTGGATATATAACGCCAAAAGTATATGAGGATGTGTGCGCGAGGAGGGGGGGAGGGTTGCCTTGTGGATTGAGGGATGGGGGGAGGGGGCACGGATTTAAATGCAATGCGGTAGTCTCAGCAAGACCACTTTGTTAATTCGATATGTACCGCCAAAAGTATATGAGGATGTGTGCACGAGGAGGGGGGGAGGGTTAGCTTGTGGAATGAGGGATGGAGGTAGGGGCCACGGATTTAAATGCAATGCGGTAGTCTCAGCAATACTACTTTGTTTGTTAATTGGATATGTACCGCCAAAAGTATATGAGGATGTGTGCGCGAGGAGGGGGGGAGGGTTACCTTGTGGATTGAGGGATGGGGGTGGGGGCACGGATTTAAATGCAATGCGGTATTCTCAGCCAAACTACTTTGTTAATTGGATATGTAACGCCAAAAGTATATGAGGATGTGTGCGCGAGGAGGGGGGGAGGGTTACCTTGTGGATTGAGGAATCGGGGGAGGGGGCACGGATTTAAATGCAATGCGGTAGTCTCAGAAAGACTACTTTGGTTGTTAATTGGATATGTACCGCCAAAAGTATATGAGTATGTGTGCACGAGGCGGGGGGAGGGTTACCTTGTGGATTGAGGGATGGGGGGAGGGAGCACGGATTTAAATGCAATGTGGTAGTCTCAGCAGGACTACTTTGTTTGTTAATTGGATATGTACCGCCAAAAGTATATGAGGATGTGTGCATGAGGAGGGGGGGAGGGTTAGCTTGTGGATTGAGGGATGCAGGGAGGGAGCACGGATTTAAATGCAATGCGGTAGTCTCAGCAGGACTACTTTGTTTGTTAATTGGATATTTAATGCCAAAAGTACATGACGATGTGTGCGCGAGGAGGGGGGAGGGTTAGCTTGTGGATTGAGGGATGCAGGGAGGGGGCACGGATTTAAATGCAATGCGGTAGTCTCAGCAAGACTACTTTGTTTGTTAATTGGATATGTACCGCCAAAAGTATATGAGGATGTGTGCACGAGGAGGGGGGGGATGGTTAGGTTGTGGAATGAGGGATGAAGGGAGGGGGCACGGATTTAAATGCAATGCGGTAGTCTCAGCAGGACTACTTTGTTTGTTAATTGGATATTTAATGCCAAAAGTACATGACGATGTGTGCGCGAGGAGGGGGAGAGGGTTAGCTTGAAGATTGAGGGATGGACGGAGGGGGCACCGATTTAAATGCAATGCGGTAGTCTCAGCAAGACTACTTTGTTTGTTAATTGGATATATAACGCCAAAAGTATACGAGGATGTGTGCGCGAGGAGGGGGGGAGGGTTACCTTGTGGATTGAGGGATGGGGGGAGGGGGCACGGATTTAAATGCAATGCGGTAGTCTCAGCAAGACTACTTTGGTTGTTAATTGGATATGTACCACCAAAAGTATATTAGGATGTGTGCGCGAGGAGGGGGGAGGGTTAGCTTTTTGATTGAGGGATGCAAGGAGGGGGCACGGATTTAAATGCAATGCGGAAGTCTCAGCAAGACTACTTTGTTTGTTAATTGGATATATAACGCCAAAAGTATACGAGGATGTGTGCGCGAGGAGGGGGGGAGGGTTACCTTGTGGTTTGAGGGATGGGGGAGGGGGCACGGATTTAAATGCAATGCAATAGTCTCAGCAAGACTACTTTGGTTGTTAATTGGATATGTACCGCCAAAAGTATATGAGGATGTGTGCGCGAGGAGGGGGGGAGGGTTAGCTTGTGGATTGAGGGATGCAAGGAGGGGGCACGGATTTAAATGCAATGCGGAAGTCTCAGCAAGACTACTTTGTTTGTTAATTGGATATATAACGCCAACAGTATATTTGGATGTGTGCGCGAGGAGGGGGGAGGGTTAGCTTGTGGATTGAGGGATGGATGGAGGGGGCACGGATTTAAATGCAATGCGGTAGTCTCAGCAAGACTATTTGTTTGTTAATTGGATATATAACGCAAAAGTATACGAGGATGTGTGCGCGAGGAGGGGGGGAGGGTTAGCTTGTGGATTGAGGGATGGAGGGAGGGGGCACGGATTTAACTGCAATGCGGTAGTCTCAGCAAGACTACTTTGTTTGTTAATTGGATATGTACCGCCAAAAGTATATGAGGATGTGTGCACGAGGAGGGGGGGAGGGTTAGCATGTGGAATGAGGGATGGAGGGAGGGGGCACGGATTTAAATGCAATGCGGTAGTCTCAGCAGGACTACTTTGTTTGTTAATTGGATATTTAATGCGAAAAGTACATGACGATGTGTGTGCGAGAAGGGGGGAGGGTTAGCTTGTGGATTGAGGGATGCAGGGAGGGGGCACGGATTTAAATGCAATGCGGTAGTCTCAGCAAGACTACTGTGTTTGTTAATTGGATATGTACCGCCAAAAGTATATGAGGATGTGTGCACGAGGAGGGGGGGGAGGGTTAGGTTGTGGAATGAGGGATGGAGGGAGGGGGCACGGATTTAAATGCAATGCGGTAGTCTTAGCAGGACTACTTTGTTTGTTAATTGGATATTTAATGCCAAAAGTACATGACGATGTGTGCGCGAGGAGGGGGGGAGGGTTAGCTTGTGGTTTGAGGGATGGGGGGAGGGGGCACGGATTTAAATACAATGCGGTAGTCTCAGCAAGACTACTTTGGTTGTTAATTGGATATGTACCGCCAAAAGTATATGAGGATGTGTGCACGAGGAGGGGGGAGGGTTACCTTGTGGATTGAGGGATGGGGGGAGGGGGCACGGATATAAATACAATGCGGTAGTCTCAGCAAGACTACTTTGGTTGTTAATTCGATATGTACCGCCAAATGTATATGAGTATGTGTGCACGAGGAGGGGGGGGAGGGTTACCTTGTGTATTGAGGGATGGGGGGAGGGGGCACGGATTTAAATGCAATGCGGTAATCTCAGCAACACTAGTTTGTTTTTTAATTGGATATGTACCGCCAAAAGTATATGAGGGTGTGTGCGCGAGGAGGGGGGAGGGTTGGCTTGTTGATTGAGGGATGGAGGGAGTGGGCACGGATTTAAATGCAATGCGGTAGTCTCAGCAAGACTACTTTGTTTGTTAATTGGATATATAACGCCAAAAGTATATGAGGATGTGTGCGCGAGGAGGGGGGGAGGGTTGCCTTGTGGATTGAGGGATGGGGGGAGGGGGCACGGATTTAAATGCAATGCGGTAGTCTCAGCAAGACCACTTTGTTAATTCGATATGTACCGCCAAAAGTATATGAGGATGTGTGCACGAGGAGGGGGGGAGGGTTAGCTTGTGGAATGAGGGATGGAGGTAGGGGCCACGGATTTAAATGCAATGCGGTAGTCTCAGCAATACTACTTTGTTTGTTAATTGGATATGTACCGCGAAAAGTATATGAGGATGTGTGCGCGAGGAGGGGGGGAGGGTTACCTTGTGGATTGAGGGATGGGGGTGGGGGCACGGATTTAAATGCAATGCGGTATTCTCAGCCAAACTACTTTGTTAATTGGATATGTAACGCCAAAAGTATATGAGGATGTGTGCGCGAGGAGGGGGGGAGGGTTACCTTGTGGATTGAGGAATCGGGGGAGGGGGCACGGATTTAAATGCAATGCGGTAGTCTCAGAAAGACTACTTTGGTTGTTAATTGGATATGTACCGCCAAAAGTATATGAGTATGTGTGCACGAGGCGGGGGGAGGGTTACCTTGTGGATTGAGGGATGGGGGGAGGGAGCACGGATTTAAATGCAATGTGGTAGTCTCAGCAGGACTACTTTGTTTGTTAATTGGATATGTACCGCCAAAAGTATATGAGGATGTGTGCATGAGGAGGGGGGGAGGGTTAGCTTGTGGAATGAGGGATGGGGGGAGGGGGCACGGATTTAAATGCAATGCGGTAGTCTCAGGAAGACTACTTTGTTTGTTAATTGAATATTTTATGCCAAAAGTACATGGCGATGTGTGCGCGAGGAGGGGGGAGGGTTAGCTTGTGGATTGAGGGATGGGGGGAGGGGGCACAGATTTAAAGGCAATGCGGTAGTCTCAGCAAGACTACTTTGTTCGTTAATTGGATATAGAAGGCCAAAAGTATATGAGGATGTGTGCACGAGGAGGAGGGGAGGGTTAGCTTGTGGAATGACTGATGGGGGGAAGGGGCATGGATTTTAATGCAATGCGGTAGTCTCAGCAAGACTACTTTGTTTGTTAATTGGATATGTAACACCAAAAGTATATGAGGATGTGTGCACGAGGAGGGGGGAAGGGTTAGCTTGTGGAATGAGGGAGGGGGCACGGATTTAAATGTAAAGCAATGCGGTGGTCTCAGCAACACTACTTTGTTAATTGGATATTTAATGCGAAAAGTACATGAGGATGTGTGCGCGAGGAGGGGGAGGGTTAGCTTGTGGATTGAGGGATGGGGGAGGGGGCACGGATTTAAATGTAAAGCAATGCGGTGGTCTCAGCAACACTACTTTGTTAATTGGATATTTAATGCCAAAAGTACATGAGGATGTGTGTGCGAGGAGGGGGGAGGGTTAGCTTGTGGATTGAGGGATGGGGAAGGGGGCACGGATTTAAATGTAAAGCAATGCGGTGGTCTCAGCAACACTACTTTGTTAATTGGATATTTAATGCCAAAAGTACATGAGGATGTGTGCGCGAGGAGGGGGGAGGGTTAGCTTGTGGATTGAGGGATGGGGTGAGGGGGCACGAATTTAAATGTAAAGCGATGCGGTGGTCACAGCAACACTACTTTGTGTGTTAATTGGATATATAATGCCAAAAGTATGACGATGTGTGTGCGAGGGGGGTTGGGGGTGTTAGCTCGTGGAACGAGGGATGGGGGAGGGGGCATGGATTTAAGGGCAAAGCAATTTGGTGCTCAGCAACACTGCTTTGTGGGTTAATTGGATACGCAGCGGCGACAGTATACGTGGATATGCGTGCCATTTTTTGTATTTCAGTTTGCTTGCAGTGCGCAAAATGAATTGCAGATGTATGATTGGTGTTAAAGCTGCTTTTTTATGAAGTGAGATAAAAATTACTTTTTATTTTTCTCTAAGGTTCTGTATTGTATTGAAAGCTTTATGTTGTGTATGTATTAGCATTCTTTTCAATGCTCCAAATGGACTGCATACCACGTTTGTTTTATTTTGGGGGTAGAGGGCATGGATGTATATTTAAGTGCAAAGCAATGTGGTGGTCTCAGCAAGACTGCATACTAAACTGTGTGTTAATTGGAAACGAAATGCCAAAATTATACGTGGATGTGCGTGTCATTTTTCGTCTTTCAGTTTGCCTGCAGCGTGCAAAATGAATGGCAAATGTATGATTGGTATGAAAGCCGCTTTTTTATGAAGTGAAATAAGCATTACTTTTTGTTTTTCTCTAAGCTTCTGTAGTGTACTCATAGCCTCATGCCTTGTGTTGTGTATCAGCATTCTTTTTATTGCGCCACATGGACTGCACAGTGTTTTATTTTGTTGGAATGAAATAAATATGGAATTCCATTGAAAGCTTATCCTAGCATCTCTTTTCTGGAATGGCACTGTTGTACAAACCCTGTCTGACAACTGCCTTTCCGTATATTTTCACATCCTACAAAATGCTGCTTCCCGCCCTAAGCAGCGCGCGCCTGTAGAAATAAAAAGCACGCGCAATAATAGTGCGAAAAGGGGATCAGCGCAGCAGGCGCCACGTGTACCAGCTAGTATTCAAAACGCGCTCGCACAAAACTGAAACCGGAAGTGTGCTTCAGGTTTTAACATCGACGGCTTGGTGCGCTGCAGTCAATTCGGCCGCTGGGCTCTATGGGAGTGTCCCCTCTTATTGTATTCCTTTCTCTATGGTCCCGCTATCTGTCTGCACACTTGCCGTGAGCCGTTTGCCACTCCTTTGCCGGGCGCGTAAGGGCGAGCCTCCTTTTGCGGGCACTATACTTCTATCCTCGATCGAATGCGAACAGAGTACATGTGGCACGTTCTTGCACCGACACTTTCACTCAAACGAATACGTTAGAATACAACAAATTAAATAACGAACATTTTTATTTGTTTATCTGTTTTTCGTTTTGAATGTTAGAAATTTCTGATGACAAACGGAGATCGAGCACATTATTAAATTTTGCACTTCTTGCCGCGAGTGGCGACAGTGAGGCGAAAGCTCACAAGCGGATACATTGAAGAGCGTGCGTCTAAATGTCGTACGAAAATCCCTCACGTGACCAGATCCTAGGCGCCAAGGGACATGATCTTTTAGGGACTTTTGAGAAGGCGCGATGATATGGCGCGAAGTGATGCTGCCAAAGTTGATTTGTGCTGTGTTGAATCTTCGGCCCACGCCGACCGCTGATCGTATGGTGTCTCCGCAGTGGGTTCAGTATTTGTTGGCGAGTAGTCGTGCAGTAGTAATGGTGTGGCACATCGGCTTTTAGTCTCGGTGAACGCGCATGGTGGTGTGAGACGCGTATTTCTGTAGAATTCAGTGGTGCTGACGATCGAAATTTTCAAGTGGTGTAGCGCCTCGGCAATGCAATTTGTGAACCGGCGTTGTGCAGCAGCGTCGTCACATCGCACATGCACCTTTACTTGACGGGCGTCATAGGCGAAGGTATGGTACGTGCCCTTCACCACGACTTACGTTACATAAGTAACATAATGCTTAAGGTGGTGTTTGCTCACAACTGTTCGTGCGTCCTGAAATGGGGCAGCGTACGTTTTCAATTGTGTTCAGCGCTAGTGCGCCATCCGTGACTTCATGTGATTTACTTTTATTCTGGGCTTTACGAGAGTTATCGCCTAGAGCTGTGAACTTAACGGAGCTTTAGTGACATCACAATGCCTGCCAGAATTCCACGAACTGAAATGCACAGTAGATGTTTAATATTATTCGTACCAAGGGCACAATAAACACGGTGAGGTGGAGCCTAATACTGTCCCGTTATGTTCAGCTGTATCTCTACCCGTTTTCCGTGCTCTTAGTTTTAGCAATGAGATGCAAGCTTCTGTGTAAAGTTGGGACGAATAAATGTGTATATGTGCGTCTTCAATAGCTTCACCGCACCACTTTTGCGTAATGCGATGAAGCAAACAGTGCATTGCGGTGACGAGATGCATGGCAGCCCTAGTTCCAGATTTGATGTCCGCGTTACCGATAAGCTACTGCCCCGCCCATTCTACTATTATCTAAGGTGCTATTGGACGCTCTATTTGCCGTTATTTTTATTTCACATGCTGAATGGCCCGACCGCGCTACAGATATGTAGTGAGGTGAAGCTTATCAAGGTTACCAAATGCTTTGACAGTGTCAGACCTAACAGTTTTAGAATAACATGTCCAATACAACAGTCCAGACATTCACTTTAACCATTTTATTAGGACTGTCAAACTAATCTTACAGTACAACAAAAATATTGTAAGCAACTCAAGGGTTGATTAGCAAGTAATACTGGAAAGCACATGACTTGCGTCAAACGATGTGGTGAAGTGCTCTAAACATTCAACCGACACACCTGTAGTGCTTAAAAATTTCTAGCATATTGATGCAGGTTGATCAGACTTAATGCGATATTGGCTGCTTTACAATGAAAGTAATAGGATTGGATAAGAGGATGCAAATGACTTGTGTGCTGCTTGGTTATGCAAACCACATGGGCCCCAGAAAACCCAAACAGGCTTCTTGTTTACGCATGCAGCTTGTGTCCACTAATATAAAGCTCTCTCATGTCAGTAGCATAAAGAGAGGCTATAGAAATAGGGCTTTGAACTTCACAACTACAATTGTGTTTCTTCTATACTCATACAACCTAAAGACTATGCTTTCCTGACAGCACCTGCCCAGCTCACTGCCATATTTTGCGACAAGAGCAGTGATCGCTCAGTTAGATTTGCCTGTCCTAATATTGCTCCAACAATTTTTTAAACAGTTCATTTTTTAGGCACGGATCGTGTCATGCCCAACTAGAAAATTAACCACGCAAGAAGCTACTACAATCAACTAAAAATCAGCAGTCTTCTGAAAGTAGCTTGATTTGCAGCTCCTCAGATTGGCTGGTATTGAATTTGGAGAAGGAAAGAACAGCTTACACAAACATGTCTCATCAGAAAGTTGTGGTGGTGTGCAGCAGGCTAAGGCAGTGAAAGGAAGCCATTCTGGCATTGGTCTACCACTGTCCCGAAAACAGGGACTGCAGCCGAGGCGACTTCACTTGGCTTTGACATCTTCAAGTTTCTTTAGCGAGCACAGAATACTCAGTCAAGGTGAGCTCAATGCACATCACCCGCATTGGGAATGCAAATACGTATGGCCAAGAGGATGCAACTTTGACAAGTACACATCACAGACCTCAAATTAAAAAATGACACCATCTATCCCAACTGCCACACCCTCCACTAAAAGCAGCATGGGCAAGTGGTGCCTTCATCCAGAGTGTCAGTGCGACTCTGTCCCAAGAGGCAGCGATCCAGTATAGCACTTGATGTAGGTGTGAAAATGTACCACATTCACAAAATCGGGCTTTCAGGCTGGGACCATTTCCGTGATGCACTTCAGTCTGCAGAATGTGAAGGTGTTGAAGAAATGCTAGCAACACACATCCTTTACAAACTGCAAAAAGAGACATGTGAATTAGAGCTTACTGGGGCAACATACAGCCCTGACAAGCACCTGCTGCAACTTTGGGGTGAGCAAGCACGCAAAAAACTCTGATCAAGGTTTTGCACAAGACTGAGCAGACAAGATGTCATAGTAACAAACTTGCCAGAGACTAGTCGATGGACCACTGCATGTCATTTGAATGCATAGGTCTCAGTAAGATGTGACACATTCTCGGCTATAACAGGCTGAACCAAATACTGCAATACTATTGAAAACACGCTGCTCAATCTTTCATGCACATCTGAATAATTTGAGGAACAAGCTGCAGTTGCTTTCCCCGACCCCCTCTCAGTGACTAACCATCACCAGAGTTGCACTACGCACCTTAATGATTACTTGCCAAGGAAGCAATAGCAAGCGTCTTTAAGATGGCAGAACCTGTTCTTGCCTTCGAACATGTCAACACTTAAAACGCACGTGGCAAATATGGAGTCATTTTGCAGATGTTGATGAATCTTGCCGAAATTAGGAAGCAAGCACTATTCCTTGTAATCAATGAATTCTGGAATATTGGAATTCCCCACAGAGTGGAAACACTTCCGAAACCACGCAAGAAACCCGACGCCATAGCCAACCTTTGATCAGTCTCACTCACATTGACACTGTGTAAATTGACTGAAGGAGTATGCCTCGCGAGGCGGAACCAGCACGTGGAAGGACAAGACTATTTCCACCTGTGCGAGATTGGTTTCTGGCGTAAGCCTGACACGTGCGATAATAGCCTCTTTCTGCATCAAAGCATCGCCGATACCAGCCGCTTTGGAGGAAAGATGTATGGGTTGTTAGTCACAGTCGAACGAAAAATAATGTCGAGCACAGTCTGCAACGAGGAGGTACTGGTGGCCTTTCATGAAGCCTGCCCAGCATTAGGGTTGCCAGTGTTGCCAAAGCCTCTTATGCAACCAAATGTTTAAAATATGAAGTTACAGTAAACAGCCAAAGAACTTTTACCAACTGCACAGGTGGAAATGCAGGTGTAACCCGGACAAGGAGATTTGGTTGCAGGAGTGATTCGCTGATGAGTTAAGATGACTTACCAGTTAGTGACACGGTATACCGAAATGTGCAGTATGTGTATGTACTTTAAGACCGAAAAAGATTACTTTTCTTCAAAAGCTCATCTATTTTGTTTCAGGATGCCACTGCTGTGCTTTAGGCTTGTGTGGACAGGGTTATACAAAGCTGCGTAGACAAAATGCTACTAGATACAGCTATGAAGCGTAATATTCTTCCAGGCTGAATTCTCGCTCCTTGAACTCATTCGAGATCATTAACTGTAGCACCAAATTAGAGGACCACTACCAGAGCAAAGGCATGTACTGTGCCCATCTCAATTCTTGTGTTATGCCAGTCTTTTTTTTACAGCAACAGCTGCTATGGGCAAACTTCCTTGGTTGTACTGATGTCTACTGGTGTTGTTACTGAAACTCCCAAATTTCTTGCTAGAATATTGCTGATAGTTCTCATTGTGCTCCGAGGATTCAAACATATCAAAAGTTTGGCAGTCCACAATTATATATTTCACCCACCCTGCTGAAGGTACAGTAGTGGTGAATACTGATCCTGGAGAGCGAAATCAAGCCAGCAGGTGCCATGATTGGCTAACACCTGCTCAATGTCCGCGTGCTGTATATAAAGCTGGCGTTCACGCCTTCAAGTTCTGACACATCACCTTCCCACTTATGAAGGCAGTCCTATGGTAATTTTTCCTATTACATGTAATGGCAGTGATTGCGTGCATCTGCTTCATTAATCTTTTTATAGTGCTTGGCACCTCAGATTTACTGGACGGAGCTGTTGGGGTCCCATTTTCTTCAAACACAGCGCGAGACATGGCAATGGGTAGCCCAAATATCGATTTGAGAAAATCAAAACAAATTCAGCACTAAGGAGCTAAAGGGTTCTTTTGGTGGAGACCAGTGGCCAAGTCCAGATATGAAAGAAGAGGAAGAAAAGTCGAGTCTTTCCACTTTAACACTGTAAGGCACAACTCCCACAAATAAATACGACTCCAACTTATTTTACTTCCTTGAAGGAGATTACTGACTTCCATTGGCAAGTGTTCACTTCAACAAACACTGCATGAAGCAACCTTCCTCCTAATATTTCACCAGCTACTGCATAATTGTTTTGCGTTATGAGGGAAACTGCAATTTTCCTTATGCCAGAACATGCCAAATTTTGTTTCTTGCAGCAGGATATTAGATGTGCTATACCACACCTAAAAACTTGTGAATAGTTGTAGAGAGAAAAATAAAAGTAATAAAGCAGTGGCTTTTTTGTGCGTAGACTACGCATACACCTGGTGCTCTCATGGCCATTTCTTACCTATCTGCTAAACCAGTCTAAACAAGAAAAGCTTATACACGATTATTGTGCAAAGTCAGACCACAACTAAACCGGAAATATCCTTCGTAAGCAAAGTATATTGATGTGGTGACATTTTCTGTAGCCCTGCTATTGGGCTTTCTTTCCTGTTCAGATATGCAGGTTCATTATGAAGTGACGACAAAAAATGACAATTTTAATCATTGAAAGACTTAGTGAAACCTCTCTTGGGTTGTTTTTTCTGGGTTTCAGACTCTGCACATTGCATTTTGAGAATATTTTCTTTGTTTTTGCTTTTGTTTAAGCTAGTTTATGGGGAGGGCATGTAAACATATTTTACACCATGTCAAGTACGTGGTGCCATACAGTGTTCTTGGATGGAGTGCTGCCCTTTCATTCTGTAAACTATAATGTCTGTTTTCTGTGTCCAAGGCCATTTTAAATTTGAGTTTGAGTGTAGCATTTTGCTATGTTTTTCCTCTGTCACCCAAGCTTGGAAGTTTGCTGCCCACTGCTGGTGGTGGCATGACACATGACATTTTTTTTAAATAAAAGGAAGTCTGTCGCTTGTCCTGTGCACTGGTTGTCTTTGTCTTTTTGAATTACAAATTTGTGCCTATTTTTGCTCTTTTGTTGCATTTCACATTAGTTGACTTCATTTAACCACATTGCGCTCAGTATGGATATGTACTGACTATGGTGACAATACATTATTATAATAAATAGAAGTTAATATTTCACAAATAGCGTCTTTGCATGGTTGTGCAGTGATGGATTGTGGCTATAAGGCACCAGCGCTGTAGGTAGCGTTGCTTCTGCAGAATATTGTTCAACTCTAAAAATAAAGTCTGCTACCTTTTAGGAGCAGTTTACAGGCCTCCGAATTCACCTGCCACAATATTTGAACAGCTTAACCAGTATATGCATCGCCACGTAAAGCCTGAAGACAAACTGATTCTGGCAGGTGATTTTAACCTTCCCAATCTGCTCTGGAACACCTTTTCGATAACCAGTGTTAAAAGTGTCGAGAATGAAATATTAAACATTGTGTTCAACTTCGACCTCTTGCAAGTTGTAAATGAGGCAACCAGAATTCAGAACGGCTCTGAGTCAGTCCTTGATCTGTTCCTTATAAGTGGGAATATTAAAGACAAAGTGATCTGCAGCGTCAACTCCGGCATTTCAGATCACAAAGCAGTAGTCTTGACGTTAGAGGGCATCGCATTGGAACAGCGAGGCAATGTCAAGTTGTTTTCTAATTTTTCTAAAGCAGAAGACGAGTCTATTCTTGATACTCTCAATTTTAATTATGACTCTTTCAGAAACAGCACTTGTTCGGTAAATGACTTGGGGCTTTTCTTCAAGGGGGTTATTCACGAATGCGTTCAGCGTTTCGTGCCAAGGATAGCTAAAAAACATAACTTTCGAAATCCATGGATAAGTCGAGTAACGCTGCAGCTGCAGCGAAAATTGAAACGCCTAAAGAAGGGCGCGAGAACGACAAACAGGTCTGACTTGAAACTAATGGTCGAACAGATATCGGAGGAGGTGAAGAACAAGATTGCGCATGATAAGAAAAACTATTTCGATATAACACTGCCATCCATTATCAAAAGGTCACCTGAAAAATTTTGGAGATTGGTGAGCCCGAAGTCTCGCTCTAACGACGGACGTGTAGTTTATGGTGGCTGCGTGCAGGATGATGCAGGGGCTTCCATGTCATTCAATAAAAATTTCAGACACATAATTACGCAAGATGATGGCCGTATTCCGCTTTTTGAAGTGTCCGTACCTCCTATTCCTGATGTCGTAATAAGTGAACATGGCATTTTAAACCTGCTGTTGAACCTTGAGGTCAAAAAGTCGCCTGGACCAGACAATATACCAAATGCTTTCTTGAAACGTTATGCTGAGTGGTGTGCAAAATACTTACATGTTCTGTACACTCGGTGTTTAAACGAAGCTGCAGTACCTGATGATTGGTGGGATGCCAAAATCGTGCCCTTGCACAAATCTGGTGACAAAACACTCATTCAGAATTGCCATCCAATTTCGCTAACCTCAACGGCTTGGAAAATATTACAGCATGTTATTCACAAACATATAACTGCTTTTATTGAAGAACATAAGCTACTTACCTGCATGCAGCACGGCTTTAGGCGAGGATTTTCAACTAATACTCAACTTGCAGAAATCATTCATGACTTTGCAGCAGCCATAAACGAGGGTAAACAAACAAACGTAATTTTCATGGATTTCCGTAAGGCGTTTGATAAAGTCTCGTATAACAAATTGTTGCATAAGCTAAGCTACATTCTGCAAAATCACAAACTACTCGCCTGGATAAAGAGTTATTTGACTAACCGACGTCAGTTTGTAAGACTGAATTCAGCCAGTTCAGATAAGGTGCCCGTTGATTCCGGCGTCCCCCAAGGATCAGTTCTTGGTCCGCTTCTGTTTTTACTTTACATAAATGACATTGTGGATCAGATTTCTATGGGTATTAGGTTGTACGCTGATAACTGTGTTCTGTACGAAAAAAATTCCTCTGTCGACGATCAAATTAGACTGAAAGATGCCTTTAAAAGCATAGTAACATGGTGCAATCAGTGGCGAATGGAAATTCACTTCGATAAAACTGTCTTTATGAGAATATCGTTAAAAAACAAGCCTTTCTGGTACAACTACCAGGCCGAAAATATCATGCTTTCTGAGGTAACTGCATATAAATACCTTGGCCTCTGGATTACTAACACTCTCTAGTGGAACAAACATGTTGACATTGTCACGGCAAACTGCCTTCGAAAACTATTTTTCCTAAGACACTCTCTAAAATTCGCTACGCCTCCTGTGCGTTTTCTTTCTTACAGTGCCATCATTCGACCAATGTTGGAATACGCAATTGTCATATGGGATCCCTTTACTAAAAGAAACATTACTAAACTAGAAAAAGTTCAAAAAAGGGCAGTACGATTCATATATAATTCGCATGGCCGCACTTCAGTTACGGAGCTTCTCAAGAGAAGTGGATTGCCACCTGTAACACAAAGGAACCAAACGTGCCGTTTAAAGTTTTTATGTCAGCTCATAAAGGGGCACTACAACATTGATACATCACGCTTTATCACTTTCTCTACTGGTTATGCTACACGTCATCGACACTCACAGACAATAACACCGTTAATTACTAAAAAGAATTGCTTCAAATTTTCCTTTTTCCCCAGAACTATTGTTGAATGGAATAATCTTACTGATGACGTTGTAACTCAATGCTCATTGCCATTATTTGAGTCGCACCTATGTTTATGTAGCGAGTGATTTACTGTGTGTTATTCAGTAACTGCTTGCATTTGTACATCGCGAGTGACCTATGTTATATATCGCTGTATATTTGCTTGGATGTTTTTCACTTTGTATGCACCCTGCTAAGGTCCTGGAAACAGGACCGCAGCATCAATAAATAAAATAAAAAAAACTGCTTTCAAACATCATTGTTCTTATGTGCATTTGCATAGCTCCAGTTCTTGTAAACAACAGACATCTGGTGGAAGAATAGCTTGCACCTGCTGTTGGGCCCAATGAATAGCCAAATTTCTGCCCGTTTTCATGTTATTAGCATGTTAGTAAAGGCAATCGCTTTTATAGTGACCTGTTTGCCCAGTGCAGAAGCTGCTGCGGGGTGTGAGAATCTTGTACACATCCTCAGCTTTGCAAGGGACACAGCATCTGGCACATAGTTTGTCACAGGCCATGTCTTCGGGGCAAGTTGAGTTGACTCACTTGCATAGGGAGAA
Source organism: Dermacentor albipictus (assembly GCF_038994185.2). Taxonomy (NCBI): domain Eukaryota; kingdom Metazoa; phylum Arthropoda; class Arachnida; order Ixodida; family Ixodidae; genus Dermacentor; species Dermacentor albipictus. Next base: position 515,671,615 of record NC_091821.1, read on the forward strand.
CCAAGCTTGTTGGATATGAAGTAGACCGCCTGTACACTCAGTGGCCTTCTTCATTTTGTGTGACATGTGTGCTTGTAGCGACCCTTGCTTTATGCACTTCTTGTCCAGCAGCGGTCTTTGGCTTTTGAAACACTCAGGATAGCTTTCAGCAAGCTGGACAGGAATACCACTGAAAAACCAGATGTTAATCATTCACTTATCATGCAAAGCTTCGTACAATATGATGAGGGCTTAAATAAATGAGTGTGTTCCTCAAAGCTTTGTACCACATGTCATGAGTTTGGAGGAATATGGTGTACAGCACTTTTTTGATTGCATGCTATAGATTCAGCAGGTGCGGCCGTGGTTTAGGTGCAGCGCAAGGTCAAGAAAACATATCTATGAGCAGCACCCTGGTAGGAGTGGCAGCGAAAACTAGTGGGAAGCCTGTTGAACATCTGGTTGACCAGGGTGCTGGCTTCATCAGGCAAGTGTGAAACAAGAGAAGGAAGTCATGAACATATCAGAAGGTTTTTGCATATATATACACTGTGCTAATGTTCTCAGGCAGGTCTCTGTCATAACACGACAAGTCAGCCTGCAGGCTATGCACGACCAACTACATATACCTTCGGTTCGGACAAAGAACTGCTCATTGCACCTGACGAGGATGGAGTAGGAAAAAAACAAAAACAGCAGCTCTATTAATCTGGTTTCACTGGTATCAGCAGTCATTTGTAAGTGTGCACCGCCATACTCCCGAATGCTTTCTTGCGTGACACCAGCAAGGACCAGCTTGAGGCAAGGGGTAATAGACGTCTTTACAAGCTAAAAATGCATGCATGCATGGACAGCTAATTGTGTCCAAAAAGTAGGCCCTTCACAGGGGCACGGGAGAAGGAGCAGAGTATTGATAGTGGGCAAAGACAAGCTTCTCTGCTACAGACACCCAACATTGTTGCCATGTAATAACCGCTGAAACAATCCCTCTGAGAGATAAAATCATCGTTGTGCATCCATAAAAAGGGCAGACAGGCAAAGCCCCTTCAGCAATGCTACCAACTTCAAAAGGCCCACTTCGCACCATCCTAAATGCTTCCTCCTTAGATTTTTCTGGGTGCGAGCATTCTACTCTCCAAACGTTGTCATTGAGATGACTGTTGGCATGGTGGCAATATAGTTCAGAAGCAATTGCAAGAAACCTCTCCCTAGTTAGTCTGGAGGCTAACGGTACTCATGGAGCGACCCCATGAGACAAGCAACCTGACTGGATGTCTCCAAGCCCTTGTTCGCTTATCACATTGTTCTGTCAGTAACAACCATGAGACCTCAAAACGAACAAGCTCAAGCTCAGCACTCGCGTGGTTACTGAAGAGGATCCATAATAAAAAGCACAAAAACAGAAAACTCAAGGGAAAAGATAAAGCTCCATTTAACACTTAGTAATGCTGCAGCCCACCCCTTTCTTTTATTTTGTCTGGTCATGCTATATATAATTTTACTCTACAAAGGCATGAACTTCTCCTGTTTAAGTGATGTTCCCAAGCTCAATCAGTGCCTGATATTTATACACATTATGTGCTGGCTCAAAGAGGCTCGAAACAGTTTAATAAAAGCTTCTAGTAGAAAAGGTGCCTGGAATAAAAAAAAATGCTGTGCTGCAGCTACCCTAGCAACATCTTGTCCCCTTAATAAAAATTGTGTTTCCATATCAACTTCAGCCCTCCAGTTTAGACTAACGTACCAGTGTACTTATGAACAACGAGTCAGTTCTCAAAGAGTATATGCAGTCGAGCCAAAAGCATGGGCATGAATCCGAATTATGCTCTTGCATTGAAGGTGAATAATGTATTTCATAATGGTGAATGCGTTTCAGTAAGCTTCCCTGCAATATGAATTTGAAGTGTACAAAGGATTGTCAATGAACTTACCACGAGCACAGATGCACTTGCAATTTGTGTCACAATTGAAAATAATGAGCGCAGTGTAAACCTATGTGCACATCCACTCTTAGTATGCATTACTGCACCATGCTTATTTCCACCCCTGTATTGTGGTGTAGCAAGCCACAATATAAACGTTGCATAATTAGGCTTTTTAAGATTACCTTTCTTGCAATACACCAATGTTTCGCGGCGAAGCCTAAGCAACATACTGCGGTGAAGCATACCAAATATGGAAAGGGGCCATTGTCAATGGACATAATAAGTGTTCTTTAATTATACACTCATGCACGCGCCACCTCTCAGGTCGCGTAAGTGGACTTACTATGCTGGGTGATAGCGGCCTCCTCGCACATTTAGTGTGCTTCAAGCGTAACTAAAATGTACTGCGGCAAAGAAGCTGTGGAAAAACAAATGGTTTTTACAACAGTACAGAAATAAACGCGCACCATGCGTCAGTCTACCGCACGGAAAAGCGTCGCAACAAAAGGTAGCTGAGACACGCAGGCCGTGTAGCCCACTTATTATTCGGGAAGGGTATTATGTGTACTTCAAAATTTCAGACACACAGAAATATGTCTATATGCTTACGTTCGCACTCCTTGCGTAATAAGACTGCCAGAACATCCACAATAGAAAGTAACTTACAAAACACAAACGCAAAGAACACAGACATATGCCTCGTTTTCAACTCTATCATCATGCAAATGACATATAGCACGGGAAAACGTGAACAAGCTTTGTGTCAGCATCGTAAACTTCATACTCCGCAAGGAGTACACCAGAATCCCACGACATCCGCTAATGAGACCAAAACGCAAGCACATGTCTGTGAACGCGCAAATGGAGCCCCTAAGCCACTCTGCTTCACCACCACCTTCACTGCACGGCTGCAACACTCGTTTCCAGCACAGCACACCACGCACATTCAGCACTGAACAGTGGGCGTTCGACGCAGTCACATATACATGACTTGTAGCTAGCAGCACATCCCACGATGTCCGTTAAGCAAAGTCTGACACGGCGAAGCCACATTGCGGTTCGCAGAACTTCGCTGCCGAGGCGCTAGGCCGCTTAGACACCACCGCCGGGTTCTCTAGGAAGCACGGGTCACAAAACGCAGATTCTGTACGGCCAGAGCTCACCGAGGCCAAAGCCGCACTGCCGCACCAACACTGATCACGGCTTTCTGCCAATTAACACAGAGCCTACAACCAACACACAAGCAACGCAAGCACAATCACATGAGCAATGTTGAACAACGCGCTTTCCAGAGAACGATCAGGCCGAGGACGAACACAGCACGGTGTCGCTCGGCAGCACCATCGCGCCTTCTCAAAAATCCCTAAACGATCCTGTCTCTAGGCAACCAGGATCAGGTCACGTGAGGGATTTTTGTACGACATTTAGACGCACGCCGCACGCACGAGGGAGTTCATACGATAAGAAGTCGCCTAGGGGCGCTGCTGTGCTATTCTCCATAAAGTCAGGCTTCACCACTCTTTTTCTATTAGCGGAATAGAAATGGCGCGCCGCGGTATGGCTGTTCATTGCAGGCGCTTCACTAGGCTATTAAAGCCCCCGCTTTATCGACTAAAATCGACACATTAGTCATAGATACGGGAGCAACGGTTGTTGCTGCAAATTGGCGGTACGTTATTTTAGGGTCCATAGTGACGCAGTTCAGTGAAAATGTACCAGTTTATCTTTGTGCGCGAAGCCTCTGCGATACATTGCGAAGAAGTGCGTGCTTCCCCGCGACACAATTCATCGCTTGTCATCGTTTGCCCAGTGAAAGTGCCTCTGAGCGCATGTACGCAGTATTTGAGTGTGTTGTGCAGTCCACGGTGCTTGCGGAGAACCTCTGCTGGAGCCAGCAGCGATCGCAGATGGATATCGTAACGACACCGCAGCAATCCCATTTTGGCAGGTGAGGGCTCTTATGTGCAGTTCGAAATGAGACTTCGAACGGAGAAAGGTGTTGGAACTGTTCAGCGCACAGTACTTGTGATGAAGAAATGCCATTGTACTGGGTCTAGAAGAGCGAGCGATTCTCGGACGCTGATCGTGCTTACGACGCTCTGGCTGCGGTACATCTCCGATGATAGAGCAGCCATCTCAAACGACTGCTGCGATACCCACTCCTCAGCATCGTCATCCCCCTCGGTGCATCGATGCTTTGCAAGCAGCTACAATGAGGTGGCGATAATTATTTACTGTACGCTACGTCGTCACAATGCAGGCGATGAAACCGTGTTGTGGGGCCATCTAAGCCCGAGATGCATGCGTAAGCCAGCGACAGTCAACGCTTTCTTTATAGTGGTGCTCAGTACATCCAGAGATGACAGTGCGTAGTGCGTCTTTCATCTCGGCCGTCAAGATTGTTGATGCCTCTGAGATCGACATCGCGTCACCGTTGCCGAAAGATAAGTTGGGCGTGGCCCAACCGTGGTTGGTGCGTGCACAAGAGTTACATGCCTCGCGCGGGGCGTGACCTCTGCTTTTGATTGAGAGGCGAACTCATGCTAAACTCGTACATCGTGAAACGCCCTGCGAGTTCCACTCGGGAACATGGCGGTGGCAGCAGCAGCCTGTGCCAGTGCATCCAGTGGCAGCAAGCGTCGGTATGACCGTCTGGACCCGTTCACCAACATGACCGACGTGGGGTCATTTTCGCTCGTCGAAGACATCAGTGCGCTTGCTGTGTGACGAGCTAGGCGAAGACTCGTCTGCGCAGACAGCGTGGCGGGCTTCATTCGCTCAACGTCATAGAGCAAGTCCTCTGCGCCCTCCGTTTCTACGGGACTGGGGATTTTTCAGGGAAGCCTCGGCGCCGAGCGTTACATTGAACGTCATCAAACTACTGTTAGCCGCTGTGTCAGACATGTGTCTGACGCGCTTATCGATGCGGCCGTGCGTAAGCGGTGGCTAGCTTTCCCCAAGACTGCGGCTGAGCGGGCATATGCAGAAAATGTTTCCTACTTCGCGGGAACATTACGAACGTAGTCGGGTGTGCCGAGGGAACGTAGGTAGAAATAAGGGCGCCTTCAATGCCAGCGTTACTGTGATTAGCATTGAAGCAATGTCTAGACACGCCATATTGCCAAATTTGTCACTTCTGTGTAGCCAACTTAAGTTTTTTTTATCTACATTTCACATGCGGCTGCCTATGATACTGATTTTCTCGCTGATGGATGACTTTTTGCCGATTGTTCTACTTGTCTGTGAGGGTGCTTTCCAAATGGCTCACTTTCTTGGGAAAGAGGTCAATTAAGTATAAATGGGTAAACGGATATCACAAATTGTGTGAAGTATCCTGTGAATGCTAACATTATAAAGAACTTGGGGTTCTTCATTGGTGAAGTTACTTAGTATGCATAATGCTGAATTTTGGTCATGTGTCGTCTATCGGCCGCACTATGAAATATCGAGGCATTACTACATTTTTTGGAGCACGAGATGTGGATGCTGCGCCAAGCCGGTTCTGCCTATGCATTTTTGGCGAAATGAAAATGCATTGCGAATCTTAGTGTGCTGGCTTGCATGAACAAAATAGCCTAGATTCTTTTTTCTGTTCACTGTTGATGCATGTCCCAGATGTTCGGTGTATCTTCTTTTTTTTTGGGGGGGGGGGGTAGGCAGCGTTACTCTGGTTACATAAATCATATATTTTCCTTTCATAATAGGGCACGAACTTTTAAGAAGTAGAACAATGGAGATCTAATGCTCTGCAGAACTCGATGTGCGTGAAGATGTCTTGCACCACCAAGGCAAAATTACCTATCGGGAGAATTGTGGTGCAGATGCCACTGAAAAGTGGGGGTTTAACCCGCATTGATAAAAATAAAAAGTGCGGAGCAAATAAAGCTTTCGTACAGCTTCAGAGCAATGTTTACACAAAACGAGATATGCTCAAACTAGTAAAAGCTTGCCGCAATGACAAAGTAGGATGAGCGACATGCAGAATATTTTGGCATTGAACATGTCTTGTAACCGCTGTATTTATTGTTATCCTCGCTGTCACACCTTTCCCTCCGGCACTCCTTTTACTGAAACGTAGCACTGTATTTCCATTGGTGTTATGATGGTGATGGTAACAGTAGCAGTAAGGCTGGTTAATGCTTGTCCCTTTGATTCCTGTGAGTTTAGTGGTAAAGAATATGGCACGTGCATAGACCTGCGCTGAAAAATTGAACACTTGTGATTTTTTGCGAGCTAATTTGTGTTGGGACATTTCGAAAATGTGCACAATTGTGGCCTAATAACTAGAGCATTGGTGAGGTTGAAGACTGGGTGTACCGGTATAGAAGCTTGAAGCTGAATTGCACATCAATTCGACGGGACAAAAAGACGAGAAAGACAGACAGCAGAACGCTCTGCTGTGTGTTACTCTTCTTTGTGTGCCGCCGAATTGTTGTGCCATCCAACTTCAAATAGAGCACTGGGCTTCTTTGGTGCAGGACCGAAGAAGTGATCTGTTCGACAACATGCCAATGCCTTGCCCCACAATTATGGAAGTCTTAAGATTTGCAAGCAAAGCTTTGCTTTCAAATCTGCCTGCTCATGTTATACAACACTTATTGAAGGGACCGTCATACAAAAATTAATGGGGAAATCATTGGTCTGTGAAAAGTGTAATTTGTATAGTGACACTGTTGACATAATAGGTCCCATACCGGCCTCAAAATAGTACTGGACTGAGAAGTTTGTTTCCTATGTGAAACACAAGCTTCCATTACATGCTGTGCAGATAACCAAGCTCAGTTTAACGTGATACACAACACTCACTGTAATCTGTTTTTCATTCTAAAGAAGTGCCAAACACCACTCTCTTTTTCTTGGACGTCATGGGAATATTTGGCGAGACTTTTTTACAGCCCCTCATAATGGAAGTGTGGCCAGCCAGCTTTGCTTGGATGCCTTTTATAGATTTCTGTTCCTGATCATTGTGTGCTATCAAATCGCTAAAGTCAATGCAACTGGTGCAAGGCATTACGTGATTCTATAGTCGGATACAACTTTAGGAGGCGACGAAATCTGCACTTTAAAGGCAGGTGAACACAAGCCTGCACCAATGGGCAAGCACACTAGACTGACGTCGTGCCGCCGGATGCACCAATACCCGCTCGTTGGAGAGGGACTTTTTTCTTTAGACGTGGCGGCAATCGGCTGCTGCGCTTTGGTTATCTGGGCGGGGCCCCTCCTGTTTTCTGAAATTGTGTCTGACGGTAGAGGATGCCGCTTTTCATGAAACACAAAAGGACAACGTCTACAATTACTTGGCCTATGAAATGGATACATCAGAAGTAAGCTCTGCAAGGGCTTAAGCTGTGTGAAACTTAGTACATGAAAACATATGACATTGCTCAAGAATATGTGGTTTCGAACATGCATGTAATGGCACGTTTGAATTGAGAAGTGTTCCAGTCATTTGCACAGTCTCAGTATGCATAGGTGATAGCATTATTAAGCTCCTGCTGGTTTTTCTCTTTTCATTGTGAAATACACAAACCATTTATCTTGTGGCTAGTCAACATGCGCTGTATTCTTGCACATAGAAAGAACAAACATCACAGTGACGTGTATGCTGCATTAGTGTGTTTTCCACTTACATGGTCCAACAGTGGCATATGTTGTCTTACGTTCTTGCCTATTTTGAAGAGACAACAAGCGCATGTTACAGGGGTCCTAATGCGCTCAGCACAATGTTTACTCCAATAATTTTATTCATGTTTTTTAATAATAAACGAAATAATAAACTGAAAGCTCCTTTATAGGGTGTATTCTGGGGGCTCGACTGGAGAGCAGTGAGGGCACCGATGCTACTGTTGCCGAGCAGCCCTCTGGATCTCTGCCACACTCTCAAGAGCACGTGCCTGGCGCTCACCTACTGCTATCAGGCGGTTGAGTGCCTCCAGCAGCGGAATGTTTTGCTCCAAAAAAAAGTGGATTATTTATTATATATATTTATTTATTAATGCGTCAAGGGTCCAAAATAGGACATTACATGAGGGGTGGGCATGTAAAAGGCGGGATTGATGATGTGGAAATTAGAAAGATCAGTCGGAACACTCAATGGCAGATCTAAAGCGTGCTGTATCGCGGATGAGTGCAGTTTGTCTGGGAAGGCCATTCCAGTCTCGGGCAGTTCGGACGAAGAATGACTGCAGGAACGTAGTGGTGCGGGCTTGTGGTGGGATTACGGAGTTCGGATGGCCTGTTCGACGAACACGATGAGGCAGCTGGACCAGCTGGCTGTCAGGAGGTATGGAATAAAAAAACCTGTGGTAGAGGCATAGGCGAGAGATGTGACGACGAGAGGCAAGAGGCGATAGATCTAGTTTAGATTTTAGTGATGAAACGCTAGTGTGATATGAGTAATCTGAAAGAATAAATCTAGCAGCACGGTTTTGAACGCTTTCAAGGGCTTTAGTGAGATTAGTTTGGTAAGGGTCAAAGATAGCACATGCATATTCAAGTTTTGGTCGCACAAGCGTTTTATAGGCAACTGATTGCATGGGTGGTTGTGCCATGAAGAGATTACGGCGAAGAAAATCAAGAATTTTGATAGCTGAATTAATTAGGTGGCTTGCGTGATTTGTCCAAGACAAATCTTTGGACAGGTGAATTCCTGAGTACTTTAAGGCGTCAGTAGTAGATATAGTGCAGTTGTTAATCTTGTAGGCAGGGGGAATGTAGTTAGGTCGACGGTGAAATGAAATATGCACAATCTTACTAACGTTTAGGGACATGAGCCATGTAGCACACCAGTCTTGAATATGAAAGAGGTCCTCCTGAAGAGTAGAGACGTCTGCGACGGTATTGATAGGGCGGTATAGGACACAATCATCAGCGAAAAGACGTATTGCAGAGGTTACAGTGAATGGCAGGTCATTAACGTAAATTAAAAATAGGGGTGGCCCAAGAACAGTGCCCTGAGGTACACCAGATAGAACGGAGGAAACGAAAGATGTAAGGTTGTTAGCATATACAAACTGTTTTCGGTTAGTTAAAAACACTGGACTCAGTTAAGAACAAGTGGGTGGATGTTTAGGCGTGATAATTTTAGTAAAAGGCGAGGGTGTGGAACCTTATCGAAAGCCTTTTCGAAATCTAAAAACAGGGCGTCAGTTGGAATGTTAGAGTCGAGGTTTAAATGAATATCATTAATAAATAAAGCTAACTGCGTTTCGCATGAGTTATCTTTCCTGAAGCCATGTTGATTAGGGTGAAAGAACTTTACTGAAGTTAGGAAGTTAGCAACATGAGAGTAAATGACATGTTCCATGATTTTGGAGCATACGCTGGTGAGTGAAATGAGGCGGTAGTTACCTGGGGAAGAGCGATCACCTTTCTGGAATGACCTTCCCTGTTTTCCAGTCTCTTGGTACAATGCCTGTGTCAAGTGATTGCTGAAAGATGATACAGAGGATCGAACTACAGACATACTTCGTATTTTTTAACACTTTGGCATTAATGCCGTCGGTCCCACAGGATGATGAGCACTTCAGGCCATCTATTGCCTTAACGATGCCTTCCGGCCTAAAATTAATACCTTCCATTGGTGTAAAATCGAAAAATGGTAAATATGGTAGTTCATTGGCAGGTTCTTTTGGAAACATTGAACAAATTCCAAGGTACAAGGCATCAGGAAGATTTGAGTCAGGAATGGGTGAGCCAGAATTATCACATAGAGGAATAGAGCTATTAGTTTCGGGTTTTATCGTTTTCCAAAAACGCCGCGGGTTAGAGTGCAACTTGTTTAGGACGGTAGAAGAAAAGAAATTACGTTTTGTGTGTGCTTTTAATGAGTTATATTCTTTAGTAGCTTTCTTAGATTTTTCCCAGGCAGAAGAAGAACCTGAGTACTTTACTACTCGAAATAATCGTTTTTTCTTATTGTTTAAGCGCTTTAAGGTAGTGTTGAACCAGGGGGAACGCGCTCTTCCATTTATCGTGATAGTTGGAATGTAAGGAAATATTAAACGCAGCATTTCTGTTTTGAAAAGTGCCGAGTTACTCTCAGTCGACCGCTGCTGATATGTAAGGTATGCTGATATGATATGATATGTGATATGTAATATGTAAGCTGCTCATGAAAGATAGAAAGTTCGCGATTAATGCTTGAATAATCGGCTTTATCATATAGTGTTAGTACTTTCTTTGATATTTTACTTTTGAGTATATTGCAAGGAAACGTGGCATGAATGACGGTGTGATCGCTAAGACCACTGACGTACGTAAGAGGAGGCATCTTATCGGGGTGCGACGCTAAGACGAGATGTTGGATGTTTGATGAGTGTTGAGTTATTCGCGTAGGTTTATTAACAAGCTGCGATAGACCGAACAGCAAGGAAATGTTTATAAATTCGCTAGCCATGTTTGTTTGTGTGAGACATGATGCAACGTTACTCCAATCTATAGTTGGAAAGTTGAAGTCCCCGAGTAACAATATGGGGGTGTTACGATAAGCCGTTGTTAGTTCAAACAACGCATCGTGAACAAACGAAAGAAAGGAGCTATCAGTGCAGGGTGGACGATAGCAGCAGCCGATGAGCGTGCGCGGTGAAGTGGCGTGGCAGCACGTCCAAATCATTTCTAGGGGCGTTCTTATATTTACAAAAGAGCACTTAAGTTGGCGATGAGTAGCAATAGCCACACCGCTTCCACGGGTTCCATCGCACCTGTTTTTGCAAAAAAATAATAAACTCTGGTAGATCAGGAAGAATTTCGCAATCAAGTATTGTGGAATTTAACAATGTTTCCGTTAGTTCAACAATGTTACTGGATGAAGAGGAAATGAGGCTGCATAACGAATCCCGTTTGGGTATGAGGCTGCGGATGTTAGTGTAGAGCAACGATAGATTGTGCTTAACACGCTGAGTCGGCCTCAGTGGCTTTTGCACTTGCTGCTAGGATTGAGGTTCAACGACAGACTGTTTAGCGTGATCGCAAACGTAGGTTTTTCGGCCTGAGATAAGTTTGTCGTAACGGAGCTTGAATGGATACTGCTGCGCTTTTCCAAATTCGATGAGACGTCTCCTGGCGAGACGCGTTTCTGAGGAGAAGTCTTCGCTGATGCCGTATTCGCTGCCCTTCAGCTTACCGCTTGAGAAAAGGACGCCTTCTTTATCTTTAAAGTGGGAGAATTTTACTATTATTGGCCTCCCTTTTCCCTCTTGAAAAGTGCCAAGTCTGTGGGCACGCTCTATATCACGCTTTTGAATAGTTACGCCGAGGTTTTTGTTGCAGTGCACAATTATTAATTCCTCAGAAACACGCCACGACTCATTTCGCGCATCGCTGAGTCCGTAAAAAACCAAGTTACATCTTCGTGATCTGTTTTCTATCTCATTAATGCGGTCAGTGAGCACAGTTACCTGAGCAGCGCTGCTAATAGTGACGCTTTCTATGTGATTTACTTGGGACTTTATATTCGAAAGTGACAATCGGTCGGATTCAATCTTGGTCAACCGTGTGCCGAGTTTGCTGAACGTTTTCTCATGATCAGCAAGGGTTGACCTAATTGAATTTAGCTGCTAAAGCATGGCCGACTGCCCGATTTGCAACGTCTTCAGAACATCAAGCATATCAGCAGGAAGTAAAGTTGGATAATTTCTAGGTCCAGGATTAGTCTCAATATCTCTTGCCAACAAAAGCAATTTCAATAGCATGCGAGCACAGTCAGATACTATACAAAGAGAGCGCCGTGGGCTCGTCACCACGAGTACTGTTCGGTAACCAGTGCGTTTAGCGAAAAGGCAACAGCAATTTGTTACCTGCGTAGCGAAGAAGTGAAGTCGGTTAGGATGGCCCATCACTGACATGCCGCCGAGCCCACTGAGCGTGGCGATGGTTTGTCTAGGCTTTATATAGGGAATCCGAGGGAAGATGGCGCTATCAATCGAAGATAGTGTGCCAGGGAGCCAGGGCGTCAGCCGATGACACCGCAGCGACAGAAGTGGCGTAATCTGTGATGCGCATTTCGGTGTTCCGTAGAGGTAGGTGGCAATGCGGGGCGTCCTCATCTGCAGGCAGTGCAATCCAGGCAGATTGTTCCAAGCACGGTGTTAGCTTCAGAATCCAAGACAGCACCAAGTACTGCGTAGCGAAAAAGTGAAGTCGGTTAGGATGGCCCATCACTGACATGCCGAAGAGCCCACTGAACGTGGCGATGGAATGAATGGAATGAATCAACCGCATATAAACCATTATTTACAAAGAAAAATGCTCGTTGCACTATCGGTACTAAGTGCCCTTAATTGTGGATACCTTTAGTATAGTATGCATAATAAAACAATGTGTCGGGACAACGTTGCTTTATTTTTCATACCTGTAGTTTTTTCACAGCCAGTTGTCATGTTGCTTAGTGTGCCAGCAGCGGAGTTGTCCCCGCACCTTCACGAGTTTCTACTGTCAGCACCACAAACCTATTTTGGTTCACTTCAAAACAAATGCTTCTTCTTACATTCCCATCTTATCCGAGCTGATTGCCTCCTATGCCTACAAACATCATATTTTTTCCCTTTACGCAACTTTCTACCATCCTCGGCTGAAGTTCTCTCTCCTTGACATCCATTCTGTCACGCTTATGTAATCACCTGTTATGAATTGGCAACAAGAGATTGAAGACGTGCATGGCCTGGCTGCCGATTCCATTTTTGTTTCTTAATATCAATTAGCATGTCAGTTGCCACGGTTTACTACGCCACTATCTTCCTGCCTTAATGCTATCTCCAACAATTCTTGTTACTTCGCTTTCAACACAGTCCTCGACTTCTCAAGTTTCTTTGTTAACCTCCAGCTTTACGTCCAATATTGCATAACCGGTAGAATGCAATGATCCTAAACTTTTTTTCAAGGATATAGATAACGTAGCGATCACAATTCGGTAATGCCTTGCATGTGCTGTTCAACCCATGACATTTTTGTATAAGTTTCTGCTTTATATCAGTACCTGTTATTGATATTTCCTCTGGATAAAGATACTCTTCCATAGATTCTGCGGGCTGAATGTCACTCATGAATTTCGGTTATCTCTCCAAGTTAGTGAAGGCTACCTTTATCTTTTATATATTTTAGTGGTCCCACATGCATGTAAAATCACAAACGCTTATTGGTTCTCAATGCCTTTTTTAAACTGCTGGACATTCAGTTCGTTACTACAAAAGTGACTTAATCAGTGCACTATTATTATGCTAAATATGAAACAGGAGAAATATTGTCACATGGTGGTGACGTTCAAGAACACAGTAGCAATACTGTGAAAGACAAAACTAACTTTTATAGGGCGAGCCTGTGCCCACAAAAACAGGCTACACTTATAGCACAACGATAACGGCGAACATCGTCGGCGATCGTCGAAAATCTGATCAGCGGATCAAGCGCGTCGGCTTTTATACAGCAGTCGTCGAATGTTCCAGACCAATAGTTCGGACCCGCATGCCTTCCACAAAGTTCTACACCATTCGCGTCATGCGATGAAATCAGCTAACATAAGGTTCGGCGACAACAGACAGCCGGGTAGAAGCATCGATAACTTTCCAGAAACTTCGGATACATGCAGGCGCGTCCCGCGCTGTGCGATTACATTTGTTATGCGGCGAAACGTCGTCGCCCGATAAAGATAAGTACACGTGTCAATACCCGCCTCTTAAAAAGCATCGACCCGATGCTGCAAACAAACGAAAGTAATATACAAAAACACTCGTAGCAAAGAAAACAACAAAAATACGAAGTTCGTCAACGTCCCTAAAAGGGTTTAAGGCGCACCACGTGGACCACTTCAGATAGTGCGCGGCACCGCTGTGAATGCGAAATCCCGTCTGGCACGGCCTCATAGTCCAGTGCGCCAATACGTCGAATGACCTTGTAGGATCCGAAACAGCGGCGCAATAGTTTCTCACTCCGCCGTCGTCGGCGTATCGGTGTCGACACCCAAACACGGTCGCCGGACTGGTACTCGACGAAGCGTCGTCGGAGGTTTTAGTGTCGGCTCTCGGTCCTCTGTTGGTTCTTGATCGGTAGGCGGGCGAGCTGTCTTCGTCATTCATTCGACATTCTCTTCGTCAGTGACATGGGGCAGCATTGCGTCGAGCGCCGTCGTCTGGTTCGTGCCGTAAACCAGCTTAAACGGCGCGATCTGTGTTGTTTGTTGCACCGCCGTGTTGTAAGCGAAGGTTACATACGGCAGGACCACATCCCACGTCTTGTGCTCGATGTCGACGTACATTGCTAGCATGTCGGCGAGGGTCTTGTTCAGGCGTTCCGTGAGACCATTCGTCTGCGGATGGTAGGCAATTGTCCTCCTGTGACTTGTCTGGCTGTACTGCAGAATGGCTTCGGTGAGCTCTGCCGTAAAAGCCGTTCCTCTGTATGTGATGAGAACTTCTGGGACGCCATGTCGCAGCAGGATGTTCTCGACGAAAAATTTCGCCACTTCGGCTGCGCTGCCTTTTGGTAGAGCTTTAGTTTCAGCAAAGCGGGTGAGGTAGTCCTTCGCCACGACGATCCACTTATTCCCGGATGTTGACATCGGAAACCGCCCCAACAAATCCATCTCTATCTGCTGGAATGGTCGGCGAGGAGGTTCGATCGGCTGTAGCAATCCTGCTGGCCTTGTCGGTGGTGTCTTGCATCGTTGACAGTCTCGGCATGTCTTGACGTAACGGGCGACGTCGGCGGTCAGACGCCGCCAGTAATACCTTTCCTGTATTATCGACAGCGTCCTGGAGAATTCGAGGCGCCCAGCGGTTGGATCGTCGTGTAGGGCGTGCAGTATTTCTGGACGCAGTGCTGACGGTACAACGCGAAGATAGCCGGCGCGGACGCGCTTAAATACCCGAGGGACAACCTCGGTGTTCCCTTCCAAATACTCGACGAGGCTTTTTAGCTCCGGGTCTGCTCGTTGCTGTTTAGTGAAGACTTCCGCGCTCATTATCCCAAGGAAGGCGTCGTCATCCTCGTCGTCTTGCGGCGGGAGATCGATCGGGGCACGCGATAAGCAGTCGGCGTCGGAGTGTTTTCTTTCGTACTTGTATATTACCGTGACGCCATATTCTTGCAGTCTGAGGCTCCACCGCGCCAGCTGTCCTGAAGGGTCCTTTAAGTTAGCTAGCCCACACAACACGTCATGGTCACTGACGTCTTTGAATGGCCTCCCATAGAGGTAAGGGCGGAATTTAGCTGTAGCCCAAATGATGGCGAGGCATTCCTTTTCAGTCGTAGAATAATTGCTTTCCGCTTTTGACAGCGACCGGCTAGCATACGATATCACCCGTTCACGTCCTTCTTTCCTCTGGACTAGGACGGCACCGTGGCCTAGGCTACTGGCGTCAGTGTGGATTTCGGTATCCGCGTCCTCATCGAAGTGTGCAAGTACCGGCGGCGACTGCATGCGTCGTTGGGGTTCTTGAAATGCCTTGGCCTGCGGCGTTTCCCACTTGAACTGGACATCACATTTGGTTAGATGTCTTAGCGCCTCCGCGATGCGTGAAAAGTCCTTGACAAACCGCCTATAGTACGCACACATGCCAAGGAACCTGCGCACTGCCTTCTTGTCGGTTGGCTGCGGGAATTTTGCGATGAGAGCTGTCTTCTGTGGGTCGGGGCGTACTCCTGATTTGCTGATGACGTGGCCTAGGAACAAAAACTCATCGTAAGCGAAGCGGCACTTTTCCGGTTTCAGAGTGAGCCCTAATGACTGAATGGCCTCTAACACTGTCGCAAGCCGCCTAAGGTGATCGTCGAAATTTCCGGCGAAGACAACGACATCATCCAAGTGAACAAGGCACGTCTGCCACTTCAGTTCGGCTAACACCGTGTCCATGACGCGCTGAAACGTTGCAGGCGCCGAGCACAGTCCGAATGGCATGACCTTGAACTCGTAGAGGCCGTCTGGCGTGATGAAGGCAGTCTTTTCGCGATCTCTCTCGTCGACTTCTATTTGCCAGTAGCCAGACTTGAGGTTCATCGACGAGAAGTATTTAGCGTCGCAGAGCCGATCCAATGCGTCGTCTATCCGTGGAAGGGGGTACACATCCTTCTTCGTGATCTTGTTCAGTCGACGATAATCGACGCAGACGCGTAGGGTTCCGTCTTTTTTCTTCACCAGGACTACAGGAGAGGCCCGCGGGCTTTTCGATGGCTGGATGATGTCGTCGCGCAGCATTTCGTCGACTTGTTGCCTAATAGCTTCACGTTCTCGCGTCGAAACTCGGTAAGGGCTCTGACGGAGTGGTTGAGCGCTCTCTTCGGTTATTATGCGATGCTTTGCAACTGGTGTTTGTCGAATCCTCGATGACGTCGAAAAGCAGTCTTTGTATCGTCGTAGAAGAATTCTAATCTGTTGCTGCTTACTCATAGGAAGACTCGGATTCACGTCGAAGTCTGGTTCGGGGACTATGCTCATCGGGGTAGATGCGGCTGAATCCGAGAGGACAAAGGCATTGCTGGTTTCCGCAATTTACTCGATATATGCGATTGTCGTGCCCTTGTTGATGTGCTTGAACTCTTGGCTGAAGTTGGTTAGCATAACTTCCTCTTGCCCCCCGTGAAATCGAGCGATCCCTCTTGCAACGCAAATTTCAGTGTCGAGCAGTAGATGTTGGTCGCCCTCGATGACGCCTTCTACGTCAGCGGGTGTTTCAGTGCCGACGGAAATAATAATGCTAGAGCGCGGCGGGAGGCTCACTTGATCGTCGAGCACACTGAAGGCGTGGTGACTACGACAGCTCTCCGGCGGTATCGCTTGATCTTGCGACAGCGTTATCGATTTCGACTTCAGGTCGATGATAACGATGTGCAATTTGTTAATGTCTCCTTCACTGTGTTGGTTGCGAGATCCTTCGTCGGCACCACCTCCTTGACTCATCGTAGCTATATAGGCTGTCTTTCTTTCGCACACACTATGAAATATTCGTGACGCTCGCAGTCACGCAGAGTGGAGGAACTGAGCGTACTCACAGAAGCAGCACCGGAAAAATTGTTTCTTCAGCATTACGGCGTGAACAGTAGGTGCGCGTTGCGATCTCTAAAATCGCCGAAGCTATTAGCAGTCTTACGGGGTGCACGGAAAGATTGCTCACGGAGGAACAGAACTATCGAAGAAATAGTGGTCATCGTTGAGCCTGATCACTACGTCACGCACTGCAACGTCGTTGTACGAGTTTTTTTACAATGGGCCTCTTCGATGTTTAGCCGCCATGCTCGCCCGGCGAATGGATGTAATGACGCCACCACAGCGCTCCCTCGTGGTATAATGCGAAGCGTACTAAATTACAAATTAGTCTAATACACATTCAGTATACATCTAGTAAGATTTATGATGCTTCTAAACAACGCTAAATTAACTAATAATATTCTACTAAATGTATTTCTTTTATAACTTGCTTGTGCGTGTAATGCATTCGGTGGAACGACAAACAAGTGAAAGAAGGCACGACCATGCAACAACGGTATGATCACGTGAGCCCCAGTATGTCGACCGCCCAGAAGGCAACGCCCAAGGAATGATAGCCACCCAGAATGAATCTAGTTAAACCAATGACACTGGAGGCTTGTCGAAAGATAAGCTGTGTCTCGGTATTATTTGTGCTTTCATCTTGGTGTCGCCAGAGCTCGTGACGATCCCGAGTTTTGCCAAACTCGGCGCATCCTGCATAGCACCCCAGAAACGCAGCTCTTAGAATGCTAAACGAGGATACGCTGATAGCCTTTTTCGCAGAATCCGGAACATCTCGTTCCGGAAATCATGTGAGCTGTGACGAAGCGGATGTGATTGCTACACTACAAGGGATTCCAGATGTACTTTTAGTCGCCCTATCGCTTCATGCACTGCGGCCGGCCTGCACAGGATACCAGAAATGCAGCGCTTACAATCCGAAACGCGGATATGCTGATAGCTTTCGCCACAAATCCGAAATATCTCGTTCCGGCAATAAAAAGAGCGTTGACGAGACGCGAAATGTCGCTGCACTGCAAGGGATTACAGATGTACTCGTAGTCGTCCAATCGCTTCGCGCACTGCTGCCAGACTGCAGTAGAGACCAGCGGGAGTATACCGTAACAGTCAACCTAGTGTTCTGTTAATTTCGGTGGCTACGGACTGGATGCAGCCGTAGGAGCGAGGAGGAGACGAGTGGCCCCAGCCAATCAGCAGCGGCCGAAATGGACAGTCCATTAGGTGGACTCCTACAGAATACCACATCACAATTCCAGCGCTTACAAAGCGAACCCAGGACACGCTTACAGCTTTTTGCACCGAATCTGGCATATCTCGTTCCGGTAAGCAAGTGAGCTGTGACGAGGCGCCGGTTGTCGTTGTACTGCAAGAGACGGCAGATGTGGTTTTATTCGCCCAATGTCTTCGTGCACTGCTGCCGGACTGCACAGTAGAAGAGAATGCCAGTGCTTTTAAAGCCAACCGAAGATAAGCTAATAACTTTCTGCTCCGAATGCGACATATCTCGCTCCGCCAGTCAAGCGAGCTGTGACGAGGTACTAATTGTCGCTGCACTGCAAGGAATCGCAGTTGTTCTTTTTTCGCCGAATTGCTTCGTGCACTGCGGCCGGACAGCACAGGAGGTAAGTATTGCAGCGGTTACAAAGTCAATCGAGGATAAGCTGATAACTTTCTGCGCCGAATACGAGATTTCTCGTTCCAGCAATCAAGCGAGCTGTGACGAGGTGCCATCGCTGCCCTGCAAGGCATTACCGGTGTAATTTGAGTCGCCAAATCGCTTCGTGTACTGCTGCAGGAGTGCACAGCAGTCCATAATTCCAGCGCTTATAAAGCCAACCACAGATAAGCTGATAACATTCGACGCCAATCCGGTGTGCCTCGTTCCGGCAGTCAAGCGAGCTGCGACGAGGCACCAATTGTCGCTGCACTGCAAGGGATTGCAGATGTACTTTTAGTCATCCAGTCTCTTCGTGCGCTGCTGCCGGACTCCACAGAACATAATTACAGTGTTTTTAGGCGAAGCGAGGATAAGCCCATAGACTTTGGCGCCTAATTCAGGACATCCTTCTGGCAATGAAATGAGCTGTGACGAGGCGCCAGTTGTGGCGAGAGTGCAAGGGATTACCGATCTACTTTATTCGCCCAATCGCTTCATTCCCGAATGCTGAACTGCAAAAGAGCTCATAATACAAACCGAGGATAAGATGATAGCCGTCATTGCCCAATCCGGGATATCTCGTTTGAGCAATCAAGCAATCTGTCATGAGGCGTGGGTTTTCGCTGCAATGCGAGGGTTTATGATGTACTTTTTGTCACCCAATCGCTTCATGCACTGCTGTCGGACGGCTCAGAGTACCCAAATCCTAGCGCTCATAAAGCCAACCGAAAATAAGCTGATAGCCTTCTGCGGTGAATCCGGAATATCTGTTTCCGGCATAAAGCGAGGTTTGACGAGGCGCACGCTGTCGCTGCACTGCAAGTGATTGCCGATGTAATCTAAGTCGCCCAATTGCTTCGTGCACTGCTTCTGGACTGTACCGGAGACCATACTTCGCGCGTTTATAAACGCAACCGAAGATAAGCTGATAACATTCTCCACCAAGCCGGGGTATCTAGTTCCGACAGTCAAGCGAGCTGTGACGAGGCGCCAATTGTCTCTGCACTGTAAGGGATTGCAGTTGTACTTTTGTTCGCCCAATCGCTTGCCGCACTGATGCCGGACTGCACAGAAAATCCAGAATGCGAGCGCTTATAACGCCGACCGAGAATAAACTGATAGCCTTCTCCGCATATCCGGGATATCTCGTTCCAGCATTCAAGTGACCTGTGACGAGGCATCAGTTGTTTGGCACTGCAACGGATTGCTGATGTACCTTTATTCGCACAATCTCTCCGTACACTGCTGCCGCAATGCACAGGAAAGCATAACTGCAGCGCTTTTAAAGCCAACCTAAATTAAGCTGATAACTTTCTGAGCCAAATTCGTGAAATCTCACTCCGGCAATTAACGGAGCTATGGCGAGGCGCTAGTTGACGCTGCACTGCAAGGCATTGCAGATGTACTTTTACTCGCCCGGCCATTTCTTGCACTGCCGCCTGACTGCACAAGAGACCAGAATTCCAGCACTTATAAAGCCAGCCGAGGATAAGCACATAGCCTTCTGCGCTGAATTCTGGATATCTCGTTCAGGCAATCAAGCTCACTTTGACGAGGCTTCAGTTGTCGCTGCATGGAAAGGGATTACCGATGAACGTATAATGGTTTCCAGCAGGTACGAACGCGAGCACAAGTAAGTAGAAACGGACAGGACAACGCTGGGCTTACAATTGAGTCCAGTGTTGTCCTGTCCGTTTCTACTTACTTGTGCTCGCGTCCGTACCTGCTGGAAACCATTATACGTTCCCCATGCACCAACTGGCCCAGCAAACTACTCTACTAAAAGACTACCGATATATTTTTAATCTCCCAATCGCTTCGTGCCATGCTGCCGGACTGTACAGGAGACCGGAATTCAAGCGCTTACAAAGCCAACCAAGGATAGGCTGATAGCCTTCTGCGCCGAATCCCGGATACATCGTTCCCGTATTCAAGCGAGCTGTGCCGAAATGCCACTTGTCGCTGCACTGAATGGGATTGCAGGTGTACCTTTATTCGCCCAATCGCTTTGTACACTGCTGCCGCATTGCACAGGAAACCAGAATTTCAATGCATATAAAGCCATCAAAGGATAAGCTGCTAGCCTTCTGCGCAGAATCTGGCATATCTTATTCCGGCAATGAAGCGAGCTACGACGAGGCGCCAGTTGTTCCTGCACTGTAAGGAATGGCAGATGTACTTCTATTCGCCCAATCGCTTCGCGCACTGAGCTACACAGAACATCCAGAATTGTAGCGCTTATAACGCCAACCGAGAATAAGCTGATTGCCTTCTGTGCCATATCTGCCATAACTCGTTCCGGAAATCAAGCGACCTATGACGAGGCGCCGGTTGTCGCTGCACAGCAAGTGATTGAAGATGTACTCTTAGTCACCTAATCGCTTCATCCACTGCTGCTCGACTTGGTATCTCGAAGAAGTTGGTGTCCTGAAAAGAATGCTTAGGGACAGTTCATCTCATAGTAATAGTGCTGAAAAGACCAGGAGTCGACGCCGTCATCGACGGAAGCATACAACGCAAGGTGCAGTTCATGCACCGATTTCCGACGACAGCAGCCTCTAGTACAAGCAGAATCGAGACCCCAAAAAGGCCTCAAACGGAAAACAATTATTCTTTAAGGGACTGGCCGGCGCTCCCGAGTGTCCAGCCTTCCAAGGAGCGTTTACGCTTGATACTTCCACATCCTGATGCGCACACAGTAGACCGCCAAATCATTCCGATTCCGCATTCAATTATCCATGTCACCAGAGTAATGTTCGTCAGCTTCGAAACTCCATCCTATTGATGAGGACTGGAAGTGCTGGACGCGCAAAGCCCAACCCGGGAGTGAACCATGGCTAACAACCACCAGTCATTTCGTAAGGAGGTCAGAGATACATCGATTATTCAGTGGAACGCCAGAGGCCTATGGTCTCGCATTGTTTATTTTGCCAATTTGTGCACGTTAGCCGTTTACTACTTATCGTTATCTGCGAACCAAAATTAGCCATCCGATCAAGTTATCCGGCTACGAGTCAAATACGTCCTCAAGTAAAAACGAAAGTAGCAAGGTCGTCGGCTTCATTCGCCATTAGCTTGCTTACGTGGTCCAGTATGTGCAACGTCATGACGACAGTCAGTACGTCTGCCGAAAATTCAAAAAAAAGAAAGCTAGCGATTACACGCGTAGGTGCTTACTTATCTCCATCATGCCCGTTTGATGTCAAAAGACTAGAAGACATAATAAAAGCATATCCTTGCGCTTTAAATATTACAGGGGGATTTAATGCCCATCACACAATTTGGGGGATCTCAAGCGTTAACACAGCGGGATGAAGACTCGTTTTATTTGTCTCTAATGATGGCCTCTTGCTGCTGAAAGACACTGCATTTCTACGGGGTACGGCGCACAGCAGCTACCTGAACTTGACCTTTGTACCATACCGCTTTGCCACGCTTAAGTGGTTTTATGCGAAGCATATTACGAGAGCTCAACCCAGCTCCTCAGGCGCGGCGGTGTCGCCTTCAATACCACGTGACACCGTGACGTCACGACAGAGCAGAAACGGGGCTCCAACTCGCGCCGTCGCCCCCCGCATCGGACGTGGTGATCGTCGAGCAACGCAGCGTTCGGCGCGACAACGACTTATTCATGAGGTGCAACGCCGCAGACACCGACACCGACGACACCGGCTTTTCTGCGACACGATCTCCTTAACGCTGTCGCGTTAAAATAAAGGCTAGTATGCTTCGCATCCTGGGCGTAACCTTAGCTAAGCCACAGCCATTTTTTTTTGGACATTGAGACACATGGGAGCGACCCTATTCCCACTTACTTTAACATTGACGGGATGTCTAACACTCATCCGCCTAACACACTACAAAGAATAGATGGGACAGTGTCTAAAAAGCTACTGGAGAACGCTTGTCAGAAAAGTATCTACTCTGGACAGCAAGAAGCTATACATAAAGCGTTGCAGACTGCTATGCGCACGTTCATGCGCTCACCGAAGAACTCGTAATTCGATCTGGAGCTGGAGATGGTGCGACTCCGCGCGATTCGTCGTCTCGCCAAACGAAGATACTGACGCACGAAGTCAATTCCTGATCTAAGCAAAAGGAACTCAAAGAAAAATACAACGTCGCATGAATAAACAGGAATCCGTTAATGGAGAAAATATTGTGAGTCCATTGGCTCCCGAAAACCATTGTCTCTTATATGGAGAACTGTGAGAGGCCTACGTTATGTTCCGGAACAACGCCTCCCATTCAAGGCCACATCCTTCTTCCAACGCCGGCAAGACCTCAATGTAGTGAAAATTTTTGTGCTACGACTACATGCGAGTCCACGGGCACAAGATCCCTTACGTTTAAATAGGTTCCTGGCACACGTTTTACGCACGGATCTGTCATTCACCACTCAAGAGCTCGATGTGGCAGTTGCCCTATGTAATGAGTCATCATTACCTGGACCAGTCAGTATATCTTACCTTATATTGTGCTACCTCGGGGAACGGGCGCAATGTCCATTGCAGCCCACCATCAATGAGTCCTGGCAGGCTGAAGACATTCCTCAAGAAGGGAAGACCAATGGTCTGATACCGCTCCTGAAACCTGGCTGGTCTCCTATATAGGTTACTTCTTACCACTAAATCGTGCTGGCTATTTGCATTGGCAAAGTGACTAAAGGAATGGAGGGGGGGATCTTTGCCAGACTTGAATGGTACCTTGAACGCGTTGAAGTTTACCCAGACACCATGGCTGAATTTAAACGTCACCGATGCCCCGTGGACGTCATTGATTTAGTTATGTACGTTGAACATCAAAAGACGTGTAAGCGATTATCTGTCGCCATGTTCCTCGGCATCAAAGGAGCATAAGACAATATCCTGCATGAGGCTTCATTAGACGCTGCGGAAATGGTTGGCCTTGGCGGTCGCCTCTATCACTAAACACACTGTTATTTACATATGTGGTCTCTCTGTTAATGCCGACGACGGCCCAACTTCTCGACATTGTTACACACCGCGTAGTACCAAAAGGAGATTGGTGTGTTGAGCCCCACTCTCTTCAACTTTTCGCTTATTGGTCTCGTAGAATGTCTACCAAATACAGTGAAGTTGCGAATCTATGTCGATGACATCTGTGTCTCGGCATCTGGTGGTACGCGTCCTCAAGTGCTTGCAAGGCTGGAAAAATCTGCGACGTTGATATCGACGTGCCTTAGGGAACAAGGTCTCAGAATTTCTCCAGATAAATGTGCATTGGTGGCGTTTAGCCAGAAGCCAATGGCGCCTTGCGCCATATCCATCCATGGACCAATTATCATCGGGATCTACCGTGAACTCAATTATCGACCGTGACCTCTGTGTGAGTCCCGCTGTGGCCTACCAAAAGAAGCGCCTGACAACCATCCCTCATCTTTTCACGTTTCTTTAAGGAAAAGCATGGGGTGCTTCAGTGCACGTGATTATGTAACTGTGCCGGACACTGTTTCTCGACTATCTGAGGTACAGGTTGGCAGTGCTAATACCTACAGAAGTAACATCCCTACACTCAAAAGCGCTCAAGCCCAGGCACTTGGGCCCATGCCAAGGGCTGCAGCGATGTGTACCAACATCCGAAAATATTGCAACTGCGCATCATTACCCAGCCAAGATTCAGATTTTTATGGAAGCGCTCAGAGCATACGTCAGGCACCTAGCACGCACCCCTCCCCACTGTCCCGCCTCACTGCCAGAAGACCGCCCACGCGCCCCTCTTATTGTCAGACTATACTATTTTATCGTGCATACCTGTCATCAGATTACACAGCTGCAGCGAGGGTTTAGCTTCGCCCATGGTCCTAGGCCCAGCCACTGGGTCGACTGATGGTACCTGGGATTCAAACGAAGGCACAGCTCTCGTCACTAGCTCACCAACAACTTTGGTTGCTCTTGCTGTACGAACAATAAAACGATCATACCCATATATACACTGATGGTTCAACCGCCGTGAATAGATCTGCAGGATCAGTAATTTTTCCTGCGAAAGTCACCTCCTTCAAGTTTAAGATACCGCATCAGACTACATCCACAGCCGCTGAGCTTGCAGCTCTTTCTAGCGCACTACGCATAATTCGACAGAAACTACCTCAAAAGGTAAAATTTTCAGCGACTATAAGGCAGCTCTACATTGCTTGCTTTCCGCCTTAGGCCGTTGACTCTGCGAACAACCAGTGCTACAAACCTGAGAGCTCTATCATTGCCTCGTCGAGCAAGGACAGGACAGTGGCTTGGAGGCCTCAGGTGAGCACCTGAGATAATAGTAAAGACTAGAAGGGTGGTCGGGTAAGGTTTACTGTTTTTATAATAACGCGCTGCTTACACTGCGTTTGTGCGCAAATTCTCACTCGCTTCACGGCAACGCACCAAATGCTTCGCCCCATTACCCAGACGTCGTGTGCTGAAGCCATTACAAATTACCATTTTCTTTTACCATAGCTGAAGAATCGTAGCAAGCTCGGTGTTTTAATAGAGTTTTCCTCTTGGTCTACGTTTTCTTTCAATGAGTGAGGAGACAATTACGTGTTGGCCACAAGCTTTTCCTTGACGCAAAGCCGCTATAAGAAAAATTGGAGGACGCTTAAGCTTCGCCTTCAAGAGTGGAACGCGACAGCATTCCCGTCGACCCGCCAAGGGGTGTAAGACAATGCGCGACGGCGCAGCGATCACTTACGAGGCGCCCCGCATCGGACACGGTGAGCGTCGAGCAACGCAGTGTTCGGCGCGGCAACGAAATGTGCGCCTGAGCAAACGGAACGAACCAAAGAACTCGGTGTCTCGGAGGAGGAAACGATCTACGCCAGCCGAACGTCGTGATCGGCACGGGCATAGAGATAGATAGATAGTAATCTAAAGAAAGGAGCGGCGTTTGAGTCTGCAACCGGTGTGGGAGAACGGCGAAGCGTCGTCAGGGGAGAGGGAGTCGGGGCATGCGACGCGCCTTGCACCGGTCCGCGCACAGCCGTGGCGCGCCACCTGTCGGGGCAGCGCCGTACATTGAAAGGAGGGGGTCTTTTGTGTTTGCCGCAAGATGGCTCTGCGTGTGCGGTAAGCACAGAAGAAATGTTGCGGAAACGTACTGCGCTACTCATGTAAATGCGACTTCTGTAAGTTGCATGCTCATAATTACCGATATACACCGCAGTATAACTTTCTACGGCACGTTTCTAAGGCAACACCGCATTCACTAGAAACGCTTTTGTACTTCTCTCACGCATCAAACTCGTGGCTGAGTGGTAGCGTCTCCGTCTCACACTCCGGAGACCCTGGTTCGATTCCCACCCAGCCCATCTTCGAAGTTGCTTTTTATTTATGAAGTGCCCGCAGTGATTTATCGCTCACGGTCAACGCCGCCGACGCCGACACCGCCGCCGACGGCACCGGCTTTTCTGCGACACGAGCTCCTTAACGCTATCGCGTTAAAAGCCACACGCGTTGCAGCAGGAAAGTGCTCATGGTTAGAAGCATGCTTTTAACGCATATGGACGCACATCCGCAAGTGTGTGAGCGCTTCTCATTCCGCGTTCCATGCACTCAGTCCCTCTCTTTGGCGTCGAAAAATTTTGGACAAGAGTGCGCTCGGCGTAACGTACGCGGCGTTATGTCTTACCTGATCGTACTAGCGTTCTCGGAAATGTGCACTCCTAACTGCAACAAAAACCTACTCTGTGTCGTCGTTATTGCTGTGATCTCAACACATGGAGGAAGGGAAATTTAGGAGGGGCTCTGACGTCACTCATTGTGAAGCTAAGTGAAGCCGCAAGTTGGCGTTGCTCCTCCATTATGTTGGGCCAGTACTCGCTTGTTCACATTTCTCGCGAAGCTACGCCACGCTTCGTGAAACCGGGCTGCTCGGACGCGCGCGCTCCACAGGAATACTAAACAAAAGTATGTAATTGCCATGTCTCATTGCATTGCCATAGCCGAAGTCATGTTTAAAGAACTCCATAATGACCTTCGAAAATTGGGCCTTTGAGGTCAAATCGGCTGCTTCTACCGCCTTTTATGAAAATAAACAATCTTTATAAGGCAAGCCAACTGAACCGTTTTCATCAACCGCAGGTACCGACCGGTGCCAAGTTCTTCCGTCTTTTTTTTTTTTTTTCTAGAAAGGTCACCTTTATCGCTGGCTACTTCTTGCTTTCCTCTTCTTGGGCCTCCTGGGGCTTTCAGACGGACTTCCGAGCTAGACGTCTGGCTATACGAAAAAAAAAATGTACTCATTCTCATTGCACTGTAACAATGCACTGGAGACGCGTACGCCACACCGACCCATTTGCGATCCATTTGGATTTGATGAGCACAAACATATTCTCACTGTGGATTGAGGAATCGTCGTGCTTTATTGAACAAATTTTGGATGGCCGCGCATCACTACGAAAGTGCCTCGGCGAGGAGGCAGAATGTCGTTTCTGACCCCGCGTTTAGATTAATTGACTGCGGCCTGACGTGTCTTCTTCCCGCGTTAAGTGAAGCTTTAAGGAGCCAAAATCCAAAGTTTTGCGATAGCCGGCATATGGTGCAGAACAATACGCGTGTAGAACTGACCTACGGGCTACCACGGAACAGCCGCGTGATGTGTTCGCAGGCGTACGTTATGTGGAACATTGCTCACTACTGCAGCGCATCCGCTAGCCTTCTCTTCCCTGTGTTTCTCTCGCGCGCAGATAAAATACGCCTGTGGCAGGAAGGATTCGTTCCTTAGGTCAAAGCAGCCGCTTCTTTCCCATCTTCCTGGATGAAGCGTCGACTTGCCGGCGCACGGTGCCGAGGGCAGCAAAATGCACATATTTTGCGTAACGCTGATCAGCACCTGTATTGTGGGACACACGTGCAGGTGTGCATGAACCCCGAACGCGCTTTGCTTAGAAGACTTCGTGCTCTCGCGAGTACAGCGAGAGACAAGCTACAGCTAAGCAACGTGTGTTTCAAAACACGCCAAGGCAAGTTGTTACTGAACACGAATATTCTAGACCCGTCGTGGTTGCACAGTGGCTATGGTGGGCTGCTGAGCACGAGGTCACGGGATCGAATCCGGGCCATGGCGGTCGCATTTCGATGGGGGCGAAATGTTAAACACCCCTGTACCTAGATTTAGGTTCTCGTTAAAGAACTTGAGATGATCGCCATTTCCGGAGTCTTCCACTATGGCATGCCTCATAATCAGAAAGTGGTTTTGGCACATAAAACCCCATAACTAACATAAAAAGGAATGTTCGAAAACCAGGACTATGCCTTCTTGCATAACGTCCGTTCTACGTGCGGCAAATGCACCATGCCCTGCCAAAAGCAGGAATCATTGACCTGCAAGGTGTTCATTGTACAGTTTCTGAAACGCATCGGTTTTGACTTGCGATGGGACGTTAACATGATTCCCCCCCAGGGGCAAAATTTCCCGCGGATATTCCTTCGTCCGTTGCTATTGCCGTGGCGCCTTACATTGCGTACAGCGTTGCATGCGCTTTGATTTCACGAGCTTTAGTTCCTTCTGTCCCACCTGGCCACAACAACGTCCGGGAGAGCACGGTCCAGATAAAATAGCGCAACAAAACACGGAGACTAACGCAAACCTGCCCATGCGACGCCTTTTCTACGGTACGAAACCTATGGAGCAACATGCGTGAGTGCACAGAACCATAACAAAGCCGCCGTTATGGCCCGAACGCACATGCGCTACAGCAAAACAAAGAAAAAGAACAGCAAGAAAAGAGAACTTACTACGTCATTTCCTCCACACTTTTCTCCTAGCTTGCGAAGGGGGTAGGGCCTCTCCTCAGTTTTCCTTCCTCCATTTCTCAACACGTGGTGCCATGATCATGTCGCCAGCCTCTTACTCTTCGGTGGGGCGCTTGTCCACGTTCCACGTGAATGATGTTTCAGCGTCGTTGAAAACGGAGCGATGCGGCTTTCAGCGGCGAGTTGTGGCGTTGTCAAAGGCCTGCACACAACCTTTGCGTAACGTCGCGCATGCGTTTCCTGAAGCATTTCAAGCGAAATGGCAGTAAGACATGTTACTATCGCCTAATGGGAGTCAGTACCCACTCCTGCATCGCGTTCACCGCAGCGGAGCCCAGCGCAAGAGCGTAAACAAACCTAAATCTCGGAAGCAATGACGGAGGTTGCCGCCCTGAGCGCAGCCATGCTAGCGGAAGTGGCCTGCTGCGAGAACCAATAGGCGTGCAGCTCTGACCATCCCCCCCACCGGAGCCTAGGAGATATGTTTTCCTTATACGGCTTGGGCAACCGGCGCCGCTACTATCCGAAAAGATGTCAAAGGGCGAAAAATTGGAAGAGCAGGTTGTGAGAGAAAACTTGAAGGCAGAAACTGAAAGGCAGAGTGAGAGCTAGCTTAAGCAACTCTCTCCCTCTCAAGGCTTTTGGTCACGTGATAGTACGAAGTGTCGAGATGCCGCCTGGGCCGTCGATGCGTCGGGAAAAAGATCCCAAATTGAAATATTGTTTTCCTTCCCTTTAGCTGTCGCGGCGCCATTTAACACTGACGGGTGCAGCTACGCTCTCGCTCTTTCGTATTTTATATTTCTTTTTTCTTACTTGCTTTCTGTCCCATTTTCTCTCATATGCATCACGGAAACATGGCTTTATGAGGATAACACTAACATGTTTGAATTTCCCTCTTGTCTTTCAGAATACTGCTCCCGTTCAAATGATTATCACGGAAGATAAGCTTTTTTTTTCACTAATATTACTTACACTAGCAGCCGTGACATTTCTATGTCCATTGCGCAGTGTGAATCGGTAGGGGCTGAAGGAGATCGTTCGTTTATATCCGTTGACTCTGAAACCGTTCGTTTCTATCCGTTGACTCCAGACCCTGAAAAATTGGTTCCTTGTGTTACCGCTCGCCGTCATCATCTTCATCTGAATTTACGATTCATCTTGATAAGATATTCAACATTTGAGTTTCAAAACACTTTTACTTGGGACGACGTCTCCTTCCGCCCCCGCACCACAAACTAAACAGGCTGCAGGGGCGAACGCCAAGCTTTTTACAAAGAAATACCTATCCCAACGCCGTCACGGTACACATCATCTACCTGGACGGCTACCGCGACGATGCGTGCCCCTCATGTGAGGTCACGGCGACACTCGCACACGTAGTCTCGGAGTGCAGAAACGCTCCGCCCGACTCTACCTCGGGCAAGTGGGAGAAGACCCTGCGAAGCCCACTCGTACATGACCAGCAACAACCCGTCCAGCAGGCTCGCGCAGCGGCCGCCATGTATTCCCTGTTGGTCCCGGCGTGGGAGACGCACACTGCGCGCCGACGTGCGTCCTGCAGGACCGTTATTAAAGTTTGTCCAGTCAAGTCATAGTGGTTAATATTATTATCAATATTATAGATATCGACAGTAATCAGTGAGTAGCCTACGCTGACTGCTTTACTGGATTTTGGTATGAGCAACTCATAACATCACCAACAAGATGTACTACTCATGAACCAGGAAAACGTCTAGGTCATGCATAAACTAACATAACTCCTACACCTAAATCAAGCGTTATTAAAACTGACGTTAGTGATAATTATCCTATTTTTGCCATTTTAACTCATTGCATAGCTCGCATTGTTCACGGTACTTAGCCAAAGTATTCAATAAGAATAAATTTATAGAAGGCGTAAATAATGTTGACTGGCCCGAAATTGATCAGGTGCGAGGCCCTGAAAGCACACTTGAAAGGTTTTGTGACTTGTTTCGGGAAGCCGTGTCTGGGAACACTGTTAATAGCAAATGTAAATGGCGGTACCATTCCCCTCGATGTCCATAGATAACCGAGGGGCATCTTGAAAGTATGCGTAAAGAAAGGTGGCTTATACAAAAAAACAGCCATTCAATCTAACTTTCACATTAAGATAAAAAATACTGCCACATTCTAAATTTTTTACTGAAGAAAGCTAAGTGAAGTTATTATGATAAGGAATTTGTTAGCGGCCAGAACAATTCTGGAAACAATGGGAATTACTCAACGCATTCTTAAGCCGAACAACGTGTCAGACTCCAATCTCTAAAATTAGTTCTAATGAAAGTAAACGCGAAGAAGAACTTCAAACTGGTAGTGCTTTTGGTGAATTCTTTTTTCGAAATTTACAATCGGCATCACGCGGGTGCTGATTGTAGCATGCATCGCGTTCATTTCTCGTTTATTTTCTTTGTCCCTGTAATACCAGAAGTTTTCACTGAGATTATAAACAGCAAAGACACCTCGCCCGGATTAGATGGCATTCAAGCACGGCACATAAAATTGGTAGGTCAGTTAATATATCGAACGTTCGCCAACGTAATTAATAGAATATTTAAAACTGCAATTTTGCCGTGCACTCTTAGGAACTCTACAGTCATACCCATTTTTAAGAAAGGCTATAGGTCCATTATTTCTAATTTCCGACCTATTTATATTGCTACGGGGAAGTATTCCCGATGACGAAGAGCCGAACAGGAAGAAGACGAAGACGACGATTGGAAGCTAGCGCGGGCTGTTGCCTCTTGGTCAACTGCGGCGTATTGCCTTGTAAATATACTTGTAAATAGCTTTTCGTCGGTGTCTTCCTACGTAACATATTTGGTGGAGGTGGACGTTCCCTGTACCTCGTCACGGAGCTTCGCAGTGGACGGTACGTCGAGCCTACCTTCATGGCTCCCGGCGACGCCAACCCGACTCCACCGGCTCCGACACCTGCTGCCACTTCGACGACCTACATCACCCTCTCCGCTCCCCGTGATCCTGGCGTATTCTCGGCAAAAGATGGGGAAGACGTCGAGGACTGGATCAGCCTTTACGTACACGTCAGCCGCAATAACCGGTGGGACCCAACTATCATGCTCGCCAACGTCGTCTTTTACCTCGATGGCACACCTCGAGTTTGGTATCGGACGCACGAAGATGAGCTGACCAGTTGGGATTCGCTTAAGCAAAAGCTTCGAGACTTGTTCGGCAACCCCTACGGTCACCAACTTGCCGCGCAGAAGGCGCTTTCCGGTCGTGTGCAGACGTCAACGGAGCCCTACGTCACGTACATTCAGGATGTCTTGGCTCTATGCCGCAAAGTTGACGCACACATGACTGAGTCCGACAAGGTCTCCCACATCCTCAAAGGCCTTGCCGAGGACGCCTTCAACTTCCTCGTATTTAACAACGTCGCGACGGTGGATGCAGTTATAAAAGAGTGCCGTCGCCTGGAATTCGCTAAAAGCCGACGTATCGACCAACAGTTTGCCCGTCTGCCCAACACCCCAGCGACATCTTCCTGTGCCGACGCTCCTCGTCCCAACAACACTGGCGATGTTACCAGGATTGTCCGGTGTGAGATCGAGGCCGCCAATCCGGATGCGTTCGACTCCAGCCTCTCCAATGCACCTGCAGTCACTGTTTCCCTGATCCAGGAAGTTGTCCGCCAGGAGTTCGCCAACATGGGTATTCACACCATCTGCTCGGCCCATCGCCCTGATCCTCACCCGGCATCTTCGATTCCACCCCGTCCCGCACCTTCGTAACCACCACGTTTCCGCAACCCCTCTGAATGGCGCACTGCAGACAACAAGCCAATTTGTTTTCACTGCCATCGAATTGGGCACATTTCTCGGCACTGCCGCAGTCGCTGGAGTTCCCTGAACCAGTCTACATATACTGCCTACTCTCGCCCCCCAGGTGGCCTTTCTCGTCCCTATGCTGCCGGCTCAGATAATGCCGCCACCGATTCTCCTGCGCCGAACCGCCCCTATTCTCGTTCGCCTTCGCCCCAACGACGACAATCTCGCTCTCCCCAGCCCCGTCATTCCTATTCGCCGACTCCCTTCGGACGCCGCTCCCAGCCGGAAAACTAGCCGATGCAGCGCCTCGAGGGGACGCTGCATGGCTCCCTACGCCGCCAAATCCTCTCCTGACGTTGCCCACTCATCTGAACCTTCTTGACGTGCAAGTCGACGGTGTTCCTGTATCAGCTCTCATAGACACTGGGGCGCATTTGTCGGTAATGAGCGCGGATCTTCGTAACCAGCTGAGGAAAATAATCACCCCCGCCACGACGCCTGTTGTCCGTGTCGCCGATGGCGGAACAGCCCCCGTAATTGGTATGTGTGCCGCCCGCGTCTCCTTCGCCAATCGCTCCACTACCGTGCTATTCACAGTCATCGCTCACTGTCCCCACGACATCATCCTCGGCCTCGACTTCCTCTCCGCACATTCTGCTCTCATCGATTGCTCCGCCAGTACTCTCCGCCTCGACCTGCCTGTTCTGGATCCCGCTGAACAACACCTTCCTCGCCTCAGTTCCGTCGACCTCGTTCGCTTGCCACCTTCGGCACTGACTTACGTTGACTTTGTGTCATCCCCACCCGTGCCTGACGGTCACTACATCGCGGTTCCTATGCAAGACATCCTCCTTACACACGGGATCACACTACCTCATACTATTTTATCTATTACGGCGAATTGCGTCTGCCTGCCAGTGGTCAATTTTGCCTTGACGACACAAGTGCTGCCACGCGGGATGTCTCTGGCCTAGCTTTGCTCATTCGAGGATCACTCAGTAGGATCCATTATAGTAGACGACACTTCATCTGATACTCCTCTACCATCGCAGTCGGCTAATTGTACCATCGCCAACTTACAGAAAATGATTGCACCCGACATGCCGTCCGAGCACACTCGTGCGCTCTACCACGTTCTGATTTCCTACCAAGATATTTTTTGACGTAGTAGTTCTGCGGAAACCCGCAAGGTGGAGAGATGTAATGAATGAAGGGAAAAAAAAGATATTTTTTACTTTAACGATCGTCCTTTGGCCCAAACAACAGCTGCTAAACATCGCATTAATACCGGCGATGCCCCTCCTATTCATCGCCGCCCGTATCGAGTATCACCGGCTGAGCGTCAAGTGATTCACACCGAAGTTCGCCAAATGCTTGCCAAGAACATTATTGAACCGTCATGTAGTCCATGGGCGTCCCCGGTTGTGCTGGTAAAAAAGAAGGATGGCTCATGGCGCTTTTGCGTGGATTATCGGCACCTTAACAGGGTTACCAAAAAGGACGTGTATCCCCTACCTCGGATTGATGACGCCCTTGACTGCCTCCACGGTGCTCGTTATTTCTCCTCTATTGACCTTCGCTCCGGATATTGGCAGATTGCCGTGGACGATCTCGACCTCGAGAAGACTGCCTTTGTAACACCCGACGGTCTTTATCAATTCAAGGTGATGCCGTTCGGCCTATGTAACGCTCCTGCCACTTTTGAACGCATGATGGACTCCCTTCTTCACGGTTTCAAATGGTCCACGTGCCTGTGCTACTTGGACGACGTTATAGTATTCTCCCCAACATTCGCTACGCACCACGAGCGCCTCTCAGCAGTCCTGGACGTTTTTCGGCGAGCCGGTCTGCAACTCAACGCATCGAAGTGCCAATTGGGCCGTCGCCAGATTACCGTCCTTGGACATCTCGTTGATGCGAACGGAGTGCAACCGGACCCAGGCAAGATCCATGCTGTTACGCACTTCCCTGTTCCGAAGTATGTCAAGGATGTGCGCAGCTTCATCGGCCTTTGCTCGTACTTCCGCCGTTTCGTCAAAAATTTCGCGGCCATAGCACGACCACTAACCGAGCTTTTGAAAAAAGACGCCCCTTTCCAGTGGGGCGATAACGAGGCCTCTGCATTCTCGCTTCTCATCGATCTTCTCACAACACCTCCCTTTCTGGCCCATTTCGATCCTTCTGCGCCTACCAAAGTCCGTACTGATGCCAGCGGTCACGGAATTGGCGCAGTACTGGCACAACACCAGCGTGGCCACGACCGTGTTATCGCTTACGCCAGCAGGCTCCTCTCGCCCGCGGAGCGCAACTATTCCATCACTGAGCGTGAGTGTCTGGCCCTAGTTTGGGCGGTTGCGAAGTTCCGCCCATACTTATATGGCCGACCCTTTTCCGTTATCTCAGACCATCACGCGCTTTGTTGGTTATGCTCATTGAAAGACCTTTCAGGACGACTTGGTCGCTGGGCCTTACGCCTCCAAGAATATTCGTTCTCTGTCACCTACAAAT
The DNA here is from genome assembly GCF_038994185.2 of Dermacentor albipictus. NCBI lineage: Eukaryota > Metazoa > Arthropoda > Arachnida > Ixodida > Ixodidae > Dermacentor > Dermacentor albipictus. The sequence continues at coordinate 515,706,231 of NC_091821.1, forward strand.
CTGGCCGAATACACAAGGACGCTGACTGCCTGTGTCGCTACCCGGTAGACGAGTCTGACGACGCCGACAGTAGTACCGCCAACGGCATTTTCTCGGTGTCTGCCTTCACTAACATCGCCGATGAGCAGTACCGAGACCTATCGCTGCGAGTACTCATCGAGCGTCTGCGCTCTACACCTACCGACGCATCCGTTCGCCGATATGTCCTCCAGGGCGGCATTCTGTACCGAAGGAGCTTCCTCCCTGATGGCCCTGATCTTCTTCTTGTCGTGCCAAAACATCTACGACAGACTGTGCTCTTTGAGATGCATGACGCACCCACTGCAGGACATCTTGGCGTAACCCGCACGTACGACCGCGTCCGCCGCCGCTTCTATTGGCCTGGTCTTGCTCGCTCCGTCCGACGCTATGTTGCTGCCTGTGATCCCTGCCAGCGTCGGAAAACGCCTCAGGTGCTACCTTCCGGTCATCTCCAGCTGATCACCGTCCCTGTGGAACCGTTTTTTCGTGTTGGATTAGACCTCCTCGGTCCCTTTCCCACGTCATCCTCTGAGAACAAATGGGTAGCCGTCACAACTGATTAGGCCACCCGATACGCTATCACGCGGGCTCTACCTACCAGTTGCGCCACTGACGTCGCGGACTTTCTCTTGCGTGACATTATCTTAGTGCATGGCGCCCCGCGACAGCTGCTTACTGACCGTGGTCGTAACTTCCTCTCGAAAGTTATCGCCGACATTGTGCGTTCCTGCTCTATTCAACACAAGCTGACTACCTCATACCATCCTCAAACCAATGGCCTGACAGAGCGCTTAAACCGTACTCTTACCGACATGCTGTCCAAGTACGTTTCGAAGGACCACCACGACTGGGACGTTGCCCTTCCTTATGTCACCTTTCTTACAATTCTTCCAGGCACAACACCGCCGGATTTTCTCCATTTTATCTACTCTACGGTCGCAAACCAACCTTGCCCCTTGACACGGTACTTCCTCCTGCTGCGACCTGAACAATCGAGTATGCGCGCGACGCCATCGCCCTCGCCGATCATGCACGCCAGCTTGCTCGTGCTCGACTGAAGGACTCGCAAACCACGCAGCAGCGTCAGTACAACGCCCGCCACCGTGACGTACAGTTTTCGCCTGGTGCACTCGTGCTCCTCTGGTCGCCCTGTCGTCACGTTGGACTTTCCGAAAAGCTCCTTTCGCGATACACAGGGCCCTACCGCGTGCTGCGCCAGGTGACGCCTGTGACTTATGAAATTGCTCCTGTGAGCTCAACCTCGTCATCTACTCTGGCGTCTAGTGATGTCGTGCACGTCAGTAGGCTCAAGAGCTACTACACTGCTTCAGAGTCCAGCCTTTAGTCGCTCCGGGACGGCGCTTTTGCCGCCGGGGGTAGTGCTACGGGGTAGTATTCCCAATGACGAAGAGCCGAGCAGGAAGAAGACGAAGACGGCGATTGGAAGCTAGCGCGGGCTGTTGCCTCTTGGTCAACTGCGGCGTATTGCCTTGTAAATATACTTGTAAATAGCTTTTCGTCGGTGTCTTCCTACGTAACAATATAATTACGATATCATCGAGCGATGCTCAAGAGACGAGCCGCCGCGAGAACGACGATGAAGTTGGTCGCTGCCCTTGGCGCGAGCGAGTGTGGGCCTGGCTCCAGTGTTAGTAGCCTGTGAATAGCATCTTTCGTCTGTGTGTTTCCATACGTAACAATATCTTATCCTCTGTTAGCAAAATAATTGAGAAGCTATTTGTTGCGCGCTTGAAGAATTATTTGAAAAAGTTTAATTTATTCAATAACTCCCAATTTGGTTTTCGTTTAGGTCGCTCAATTGAATTGACGTAATCTCGTTAACTGACTACATTAGGAATTGTATTGACAAAGGACTTCTAGTTCTATATTTTTTATTCCTCGAAAGCTTTTGACACAATCACGACATGCTACAAAAAAGTTAGATGCCTCTGGAATAAATGGTCAACTGTCAGTCCTTGTGGAACATAAAACCAACAGTTTATATATCGGGCAATTATTCAGACACCAAAAACAATTATTCAGAGGGCACAACAGGGCTATATTTTCGGACCATTATTAATTAGCTACATAAGTGACCTTCTGCAACACGCTTCACCTTCACAATGCATGTTATATGCTGATGACACAGCTATCTCAGACTCAAATGTATCTTTAGCATCGTTAACTCATAAATTTAACAGTTCGTTAGCTAAATTTGTTACTTGGTGTCGCAGTAATCACTTGATTTTCAATCCAAACAACACTGAATTGATGGTTTTTCGCTACCCTCAATGAAGACTACCATTTTCACCTTGACTCACACTTTATTTCTACTAGTGACTGTGAATCATTTCTTTGTATCTACCTCAATCAACAACTAAATGTTCATAAAGATATCGCACAAGCTAAGAAAAGAACTTCTTACGGTGTACGAGAGTTCTTAAAAGCTCGCCTCTTCTCTGTCTACTACGGCTCTCCTTTCACTTTATTATGCACTCATTCATAGCAATACTAATTACGGGATTGATGGTTATCGCAACACGTATCAGTGCCACTTAATGTATGTGTAGCACATAGAAAACCAAGCTCTGCGTATTATTTCTAACTTTAGCCGAGATAATATTCATATCATACAACTGTAGGATAAATTGCTGACAACTACTAAATTATTCGCACTCACCTTAGAACTAAGCTTTTAAGATTGATTAATAAAGATCTCACACACAATTTTATTTCCTTTGATTCCTTGGAAATTATTAAGCCTACTCGTTTTGCTTACAAAAAAAAGTTCTTGTTGCCGAATGCTCTTACTAATTAAGGTAAGATGACAGCAGCATCCTGCGCTCATAAAATGTCTAATTCACTTCCCTACCCTACTAAACATAATCTCTTACTGCATTATTGAAACACTTAAAAGCCATCTTTTAAATAAATAATTCTGTTATGACTAGGTTATTATATTTACTCTGTTCCTTTGTTTGATTCTTTTTTTCTTTCTTTCTTCTTTCTAATTTATGTTTCTAGTTATTTTACATAATAACGATGCACTGTTACGCTTCATGTTAACTTTACATACATATTTTCAGCGTTAATATGAATTTATATTTCTCTATCAAATATTTATGCCATCACAAAGCTAAGTTATGTATATATAAACCTCGCTTTCTTTACCCATTTCTTCGTTTGGCTTGGTTAATTCTATATTTCTCTGCTAATTTCGTGATTTGTATACAATAACCTTGAACAGAGGGTCACGGTACGGTCTTGTTACCTTGGGGTCCACTTCTGGATATGCTTCTTGAGTAATTGTGCGAAAATTACTCGTCAATTTCGGTCAATTTTCTGCATGTCACAGTTATGCTATCGCAAGGTAAACTACTGACAAAACTTTATCGCCAACCTACTGATAGAAACCAGCTTCTGCATTTCCGGAGCAGCCATTGTTAGATATGGGGCTGTTTCCTGCGCCTACTTCGAGTTCCCCAGACTACATCGAATCGCAGCACAACTAATTGAGAAGCGCAGAAACACGGAAAGCACATTCCAGAGGAGCGCTCGAGCAAACAAGTTGAAGGCCCCAACTTCGTACCGCCGGGAGTAGGTTGGCCCTCGGACAATGGGGCCCAAGCGTCCCCCCTTGTCCGCCTTTGAAGAGTACATTACAAGTCAGCAAGGCAAGACCGCAGGGAGCCGCCGGGTGTGACACCGCCGCACGGGCGCCTACCAATGGCCGAAAATGGCGTCATCTGAGCGGACTCTCCCATTGGCCGAACATGACGCAACTTCCCAACCTCGAAGGGTTTAAAAGACGCAGACCGGGAGCAGCAGGAGAGCAGTCCCTGATTCACCTCTGTCGAACTTCTTGCGACGGGCCGCAACGTCCGAGTTGCTGCCAGCCCGTAATGACTGTACGACTGTTACTTGACTCTCACCTCTCTGTATATAATGTAAAGTAAAACCTCTCAAGTTTGTTTTCATCCCGAAGTCCGTCCACAACGCCTACAACTGGTAGGCAGCGGTGAGATCGCCTCCGAATGCAACAGCTGGTGGCAGCGCTACGGATCAACCTTCGTCGAGAGAGATCCTAAGGAACCGGGAAGAGGCAAGAAGAGAGAGCCTTCGTCGAAAAAGGTCCGAAGAAGCTGGGAGTGACGATGAAGAGCGAGCCTTCGACCCAGGGAGTCCGGAGGAACCGGGAACAGCGGACAGATGAACCCGATGGCAGGGTGCTGCAACCGTAAGTGAGCGCGTGGTTTTTTTCCTTTTGATTCGCCAGACTCAAATGTTGTGTGTTCATTTTGATAGTTCTGGGAATCGGGAGTTTGTTCCACTGTGTGTTTGCAAAAATTAAGGAAAACAGTTCTAACCACCTGTCGGGGCAGCTGCCATGGATCTGAGAAGGTTGACGAGGTTATACTTGTTTTTGGTGTGCGATGATTTGGGAGTTGAGGCGGACGAACGGATGAAAACGCCAGCTATAATAAAGGCGATTAACGATAGCTGCAATGATGGCAAAAGCATGAAGCTTGCTTGGGAGGTGATACAGGAACCACGGGAGCGTGAGCGTCGTGAACGTGAGCGAGAGCGTAGTGAACGTAAGAGTGAGCGTAAACGTGAAGAACGCGAGAATGAACGGAAGCGTGAACTTCAAGAACTTACTCTTAGCTGTGAGCGTCATGAACGGGACAATGAACGCGAACGTGAATATCAGGAACGTAGGCGTGAGCGTGAGCAAAAGTATGAGAGAGAGAAGGCAGCACTGATCAAAGAGATACAGTATTGTGATCAGTTAATGGTACAGACAACGGCTGTCTGAGAATTCTGTAGGTAGTACAGAGCGAAAGCATGAGGCAGCATCGAGCGGATTTTCGCCGAAAGCCGACGAGAAGAGTAGTGCCTGTGAGGTTGGCTGCAGATTCATAAGTTAAGGGAAAAGGCTAGCTGCTAACGATGCCTTAGTGGCAACAGAGGCCGTTAAAGGCCGCAAGGAGAGCGACGAGGTGCTGTGCCAAGAGATGACTGTAGAGACAGCTAGGCCAGCTGCGAACAAATTGGCACAGTTACCGCGCGGGTGCGTCGCTTGTAATATTATCGAGGTTGCTAGCGAAGAAAAAGGTACTGCTGACCCGACAGACGCAAGCGCCCATGTAGAGCCAGATCTGCGTGCAGAAGTTAAGTGCGAACTGGACGATGCAGTTGAGAGTAGTTCTCGGGATGGCGAGCTCCGTAGTTCATGAGAGAACAACTGCATTGTTCAGGATCGGTGCGGCTCTCCGCCAGTCTAGATAGCCTACATAGGGATGATTCCGTTGTTAATCATTCGGAGTGTGTGCGTGAGACAGCGATCGATACCGACAGGCTGTGTGCCGAAGTACAGCGTGAGCTGGGCAATGCAGTAGAGGGCAGTTCGCAAGAGTGCGAGTTGCATAACTCGAGTAAAGCCTGCTGCCTTGTTCCAGACTCGGTTGGGCTGTCCGCCAGTCGAGGCAAAGTGAGGGTAGATTTAAATGTAAATCACTCAGACTGTGCGGGTAAGAGACCGATCCGGGCTGACGAAATGTGTACCGGCCAGCACGAGGCACGAGAAGGCGACAGGAAAGCGAGTGCAAAGAGAAAGCGCCGTAAAAAGAAGCGCGGTAAAGACAGAAAGACGGTAACTAAAGTAGCGCCGCCAAAGATAGCGAGAAACCCAAAAGGGCAGGGCGCGAGGAAAAAGGTGCGGTCGTCACGGACGATGTTGACGCATCCAAAACGTTCGAGCCACAGGTCAAAAAGAGACCGCGAAGTATGTTCTGCACGGACGCGGACAAAGGGCACGGGGCAGTTAAACACCTCGTCGTTCCGTAGTTCTTTTCAAAGCTCAGCGTGCAGTACGATGAAGCGCAAGGTGGCAGGACGAGATCAGGTGGGGAGTAGCGACGCGGTCCACCGAGTTTGTGAGGAAAGCGTGGTGCCAGGACGCAAATTGGCAGGAGACCGTAACGTCTTGGGGGAGCTGATAGTGAATCAGCCCTTTTGTTGTTCCTCGATAGCCAGAGTAGCTTTCAAACCGCGGCCACCTCGGGTACGGCTCAAAATCATGAGTCAGTTGAAAATGCTTGGAACGGGATGCCAGGAGAGCTTCCGTAGAAGTAAAGCACGTTGTATTTTTTTACTTTGAGCATCGGAAAGTTTTCGCGATTTGAGACTAGGATTTCTTTCAATGTGTAAGGTTTGAGCTTTGTTTGTCTTTTCGTTGGAGAAGCTCCGAGATTTGAAAGATGAGGTTTATGTAAACGTGTAGTCTCGCGAGTGTTAGTTAATGAGTATATAGGCTCTTTTTTGTGTGTGAATGAGTAACCTGAAGGGCAAGGTTATTGTTGAGAGGCCTATCGTAACGCGCGTGTGTTTTAGTTGACCTTCATTTTTTATAAGCGTTTTCTTTTTATTTTCTAAGGTTAACCGCATAGTTTTCAGTGAGTGCATGATTTGCACTGAGAGGCGTTCTTAGTTCCATTAGCGCGTGTTCTGTGTGGACGGAAGGAAGCAGATTTATGACTAGGTTGCTCGTGTGCTGAGGGCAGCCTATTCTGATTTCTCTGATAAGTATGAGTTGAACAAGTTATTAAAAGACGCATTATATTAAGGGTTCTGTGGAGTGTGTAAGTCCCGCAAGTTTAATTGTTCGTTTAAGTCACGTGTCCTGTAGGACTTTCAGGCAAGAAACGTGAGTAAGCGTAAATGAAAAGTTTGCCTACAACGCAAGTACGCGTTCTGTTTAGTGACCACAAGGCTAGTGCACTCGTGATTACGTACTCGTGAGGTTGACCAGATTGTTCAGTGGCACCAATACGTGCGATAAGTACGCCACTGCGATAGATTGGAAACACGCTGTTCGTGTAGTTAGGCCACTTAAGTTATGTTCGGCTGTTTTCAGTTGTTGTTTGCAACGTCAACGACCCTTTGTTTTGCAACAACAATCTTATTGTGGTCTTGTCGGCATTCGGGGAGAAATGGATAGCAGTTTGGAAGGGTGGTTGGAACTGCTTTGTCAAAATTGGGGAAATAAAACATCAGGGTTCATTTTGACTCAGTAATAGCCTGGCGAGTCAGGGGTGAACAGCGTGCGCTTACGCGTGGTGCAGCACTGTGTTGTTTTGTTTGTTTGACGTATGTTCTCCAGGGCCCAGGATCCCGAAGTTCGTCAAACGAGGCTCGACACCAATACCCTGCAGGTTCTTTCAGCGTTCCTCATGGCCAGCGAATTGAGTTCACCGGCCATTCAGAACATCCGGGGCGAGGACGAGCTGTTAGATATGGGGCTGTGTCCTGCGCCTACTTCGAATTCCCCAGACCACATCGAATCGCAGCACAACTAATTGAGAAGCGCAGAAACACGGACAGCACATTCCAGAGGAGCGCTCGAGCAAACAAGTTTAAGGCCCCCACTTCGTACCGCCGGGAGTAGGTGGGCCCTCGGACAATGGGGCCCAAGCGTCCCCCCTTGTCCGCCTTTGAAGAGCGCACTGCAAGTCAGCAAGGCAAGACCGCAGGGAGAAGGTGGGCCCTCGGACAATGGAACCCAAGCGTCCGCCCTTGTCCGCCTTTGAAGAGCGCATTGCAAGTCAGCAAGGCAAGACCGCAGGGAGCCGCCGGGTGTGACACCGCCGCACGTGCGCCTACCATTGGCCGAAAATGGCGTCATCTGAGCGGACTCTCCCATTGGCCGAACATGACGCGACTTCCAGACCTCGAAGAGTTTAAAAGACGCAGACCGGGAGCAGCAGGAGAGCAGTCCCTGATTCACCTCTCTCGAACTTCTTGCGACGGGCCGCAGCGTCCAAGTTGCTGCCAGCCTGTAATGACTGCACGACTGTTACTTGACTCTCACCTCTCTGTATATAATGTAAAATAAAACCTCCCAAGTTTGTTTTCATCCCGAAGTCCGTCCCCAACTCCTACACCATGTGCAACATTGAAAAGCCGGTATCCCCTACAGTCAGGCTCACCCATTCAAGCGATGTTGTTCGGATCGCAAAGATTTCATTTCTAATAGCGAACAACGCAAAGTGCTCTCGTTAAATGGCAGTATCTGTCAAAGTTAATTGACGACGCCATATGCCGAGCAGATCAATTAAACAGAGCCGATATTCTTAGCGAAAACGGGTTACCCGAAAAAAGTAACAGCACCAATCTTGTACTAACATTCTCGGTATCAGCGCCAAAAGTCTTTTCTATATTGAAACGCCATCACAATATCCTTTCCCAAAGTGAACATCTTCTCGATATTTTTTTCCGAAACGCCTCGCGTCGTGTACCGACGGTGTAAGAACCTCCGCCATATGTTAACATATGTTAACATATGTTAACATCCTCAAAATTAAATGAGCACTACAGGACGTCTGGCTGTAACCCATGCAACAAAGCGCCTTGCAAGGTGTGTGTGCACATGCAAACCACAGAGAGGGTGATTAGTACGTGCTCAGACTTTACCTGAAAACATCGCAGATCTTTTAATTGCGATACCTCGAATGTTGTATACATACTTGAGTGCACAGTTTGCAGAAAACGATATATTGGCCAAATAGAAACCTCGTTTCGAATACGCTTTAATAACTGCAGATCGCATCGCAACACTCATCCTAACCTTCCATTATCAAGCCATATTCGCTTACCAGGCCATTTTTTCGAAAAAGTCAGGGCCACTATACTTGCATCAGGTTTTCGTTCCCATCACGATCGTGAAGTCCGCGACTCTTACCTAATCTATAAGTCCAACCCCGTGTCATCTGACATTAACGAAAGCACAGGCACACTAACCAGCGTGCCTACTAAGCATTCTTGACATTAGCCGTGACGCCATATGTATGCTGTGAGACGCAGCTTTCTTTTAAGAACCCTCTATTATTATTGTCTCTTTTTTTTTCGCTGTTGCGTCTGTTCTGTGTCACATAATGTCCGTAGTCTGCAAACGACACAGTATTCCACCGTACGAATGCCCATAATAGCCCTGGTCATTCAGCCTGCTCGCCATGACGACTACTGAGCAGCGCGCTTCCCTTGCACCCTGAGCGTACTATCGCGCGGTGCCTTATTATCTGCATGTTTCTTTTTATGGTATTAGTTTTATTGTATTATTTCTGTATTGTTGATTCTCAGTGGTTTACATTGTAATATTCAGTAAACGAACGATTCATTTCTGCGCCGTGCGCCACGTGTGTGGCAGCGCTATCGCCAGTGGTATCGCTGTATTTATGTTGTTTTTTCTTGCTAATATTGCGCACAACCTTATCTGATGTATTGCGGGTTTATAAGGAAGCCCAAATGCACGTACATGTTAGTTTGACAACGGCTGGTCCACCAGCCGAGGCGTCATCCAATTATATTGTGCGCATGCAACGTACGTTCCACTCTTTTTCTTCATTTTACTACCAGGGCAAGGAACTATATATATATATATTGTGAGCATTGAATTACTCCTGCATTTTCTTCATCTGTATATATTCAGCACCATAGCCAGCGTTCTCGTTTTCAGCGCGCGACCTGTTAAATAAACCGCCGAGGTTTAACAGCTGTCTCGCAAGTGGTGTCTTGGTCCTCTACGACTTCGAGTTTCCCTGGAGCTACGTTCAGGTTGCCCTCGCTCCTCCTTTCCGCCACCATGACCAAAGAAGATCCACCAGGAACCTCCGGCGTCACCGTCTCTGCCCCACTCGCCGTTCCTTCATGGACCGTCAGCACGCGCTAGCACGATCTCACTATGTTCGCTGGCCTTCGCAGTGACGTCGTTGACGACTTGCTGGATAATTATAACCGCGTGAGTGAGTCTAGCCATAGGGATGACATGCACGAGCTTCGCAACGTCGCATTCTACCTCACTGACGTTGCCAGGACTTGGTTTAAGCACGAGAGCACCTTGCCTGACTGGGTGGCAATCAAACACCAGCTTCGGCAGATTTTAGGTGCCCCCAACGTCCGCTCTGAGGTCGCCAAGAAAAAGCTTGATAGACGCATGTAACCTCCCAGGGAAACATACATCTCTTATATCAAAGACGTCCTCTTCCTTTGTCGCGGCGTTGACGCCACCATGATGGAATCTAGTCGTGTTTGTCTTATCCTGAAGGGCATTGTGTGGTATCACGTGTTGGCTTCTGGTTTCGGTTTTGGGTCATTTACGTGAGGGCGCCTCTCAGCGCCAAACACTGTAAATTGCCAGCAGCGTTGCCACTCGCAGAAATATATTCATTCTTGGTCTGGTCCCAGACTGAAGTAGTCCGGCTTTTTCTTGCGGCGCTGCGCGCCCCGGCTGTTTAGGTCTCATGCCGTAGATCCTCTGTCCGGCTGCTCCATCGAAGCTACAACAAACTGGCGACGAGGTAAACCACTTACTTTACTTCATACGTCCCCTTACCTTTCTACTTCTGCTGTTCTCCTGCTACCGGCATGGAAGACACTACGTTTACTTCGACGTCGTTTACCTCAACTCCCCCGCCTTTGTTCTCGATGCCCAGCATGGCGTTCGCACCCCCAAGGCGCCTTTCCTGGCATTACCCGGTACTCCTTTGGTACTGAGGCTCACATGGAAACGTTCTTTTCGAACGTTTCTCCAGGCGACCGGATGCGAGGCACTACGAGACGAGAGGAAGAAAGCTATTTTACTGAGTAACTTAGGCTTCGAAGGCCAGCGTGTCTACTACGACCTCGCGTCACAAACGGACCAAGCGGCTATTGCGTTCGAAGACATTATTCGCATCTTCTACCAGCACTACGCAGAAAGCACCAATCCCCTGTTGCACCACGTTATTTTCTGGGACAGGAAGCAACTACCTGGGAAAGCCTTTCAGGACTTCGTCATTGTGCTACGAAGGCTAGCGCCTGCTTGTGGGTTCGGCGCTTGGCACGACGAATCCCTTCGCGACCAAATCCTCCAAGGCGTCGCATCAACAAGAATACGAGAAAGGCTACTGTACGAAGGATCGTCCCTCACGCTCAAGAAAGCCGAGAAAATCGGATGAAGCGTGGAGCAAGTTGATAGGGAAGTTCAAGTCTTAAACAACTCGTTTGTTCAGCGCGTCAAGCCGCAACGCCAAGATGGTGTCGCCAGCCATCTCCTTCCTCGCCCGGGCGCGAAAGATGGCGGCCCCCGCCCCCTTTCTCCCTCGACCCGGCGCCTTCAAGATGGCGATCAACGGCATGGCGGACAGTCGCATCCTCGAGCGGCCGGCCAACGTGACGGCCGGCCCGAACTCTGCGATACCAGTCGAGAGTTCGCACCCCATTGTTACCGATGTGGTTCAACTCACCACATCGCATCCGATTCAGCCTGTCCGGCAAAGCAAGTTACCTGCCGTGCGTGCGGAAAAGTGGGACATTACGCTGCGGTTTGCCGTTCGAGGAACCGAACGCAGCGACAGTCTCTTGCTCGAACACAGCTTGTTTCCGTTACCGCTGATACCGAATCCGCCATAGCAGTCCCGTTTGTCCTTACAACTCAAGCAGCAAATTCCCGTCCGGCAACAATTCGCGCCGAAGTCCTCATGGCGAATACTACCCTCAAATTGCTCGTGGACACAGGAGCTACGGTGTCGCTGATGAACAGCTCCCTATGCGATGAGCATTTCAAGGTTTTTCAATTATCTCCTTCGAGTCTTCGACTGAAGAATTTTTCGTAGCAAGAAATTCTGCATTCAGGACATTTCTCCGTGCTCGTCAAGTATCGCAACAAAGATGCAGTAGTGACATTTCACGTCACTGACCGAGGCACTTCTCTTCTGGGCTTAGACGCCATTCAAGCTTTGGGCAAGGGTCTTCGCTCACATGTCAGCAAGTATCAGGACTTCCAGCTGACCCAAGCGTCCAGCTTCCGTATCTTCCACACAACACTCCAGCGGAGTTCACCCATCTGTTCTCAGGACAATTGGGACTTCTAAAGGGCTTCTTCCGCGACGTTCGTCTCCTACCTTCAGTGCAGCCAATGTCAGCGAAACGGCATCCTCTACCTCTGGTTCTCCGGGAGCAAGTCTCCGCCGAGCTGCAACGCCTGGAATCAGCTGATATCATCGAACGAGTCACTGCGTCCGAGTGGATTTCTCCGCTCGTCGTCGTTCGAAAGGACAATTGCATTCGACTTTGCGTCGATCTTCGAGACCCCAACAAGGCTATCATCATTGACGCCTTTCCACTACCGAGGGCTGACGAACTGTTGCATCGACTCACTGGTGCTACTGTCTTTAGTAAGTTGGACTTGCGGTCCGCTTATCATCACGTTTTATTGTCCAAGAAAAGCCGTGAGCTTACTACTTTTCTAACTCATGACGGTCTTTTCCGCTTCAAGCGTGTGTGTTTCGATTTGGCATCTGCGCCATCCGCTTTCCAGCAGATCATGTCATTAGTTTTAAAAGACTGTCCAGGCACCTTGTGCTACCTTGACGATGTTCTTGTATGGGGTCAAATTGAACGTGCCCACGACAGAAATTTGCAAACCGTCCTGTCTAGCATAAGTAATGCAGGCATGCAGCTTAGCCACAAGTGCGTATTCAGTGTCCCAGAATGAACTTTCCTAGGACATAAAATTTCCGCTAAACGGCATTTCGCCGATGGATAGTAAAATTCAGGCAATCGTGGAGGCACCGCAACCTAAGGACAAAAAAGCTCTACATTGATTTCCGGGCCTTGGGATATTATGCTAAATTTATCCCACACTATACCGACGTAGTGGAACCGCTAAGGAAACTCCTAAGGCAAGGACAGGCCTTTGTCTGGGATCGGCATACTGAATGCAGCTTTCAGGCAGTTAAAGTCGTACTTGCATCACGCCCGGTGGTACGCAAGTTTCAACCGCATCTGCTATTGTTGTGACGGTTGGTGCTTCTGACGTTGGTATAGGAGCCGTCCTACAGCGAAAATGCGGAAATGAGCTCTTTACAGTAGCTTTTGCTTCTCGTACGCTATCTTCCGCAGAATGACGGTACTCCGTAAGTGAACGGGAAGCATTGGCATGTCTGTTTGCGTGTGAACACTGGCATGTTTACTTGTGGGGTCGACAGTTCACTCTACGAACTGATCACTAAGCTCTAGTCGCATTGCTATCTTCAAAGGGTCCTGAACAGCGACGATTAAGAATCGCAAGGTGGAATGCAAAATTGCTACATTACCATTTCAGCATTGAGTACTGTAAAGGTGACCAAAATGTCATTGCGGACGCATTGTCACGCCTACGTGTCCCTCCCGAATGTGAACCAGCACTATATCAGGAAATAGTGTCTTTAGTTTCATCTTGTATTACAAAGGAGGAATTTCCAACAGCCACACAAGCAGATCCAGTCTGCCAAGCATTAAAAGACAAAATAGAAAAGGATGGAGAACTGCGGCGGTCCTTCCGTCCGAGTTGAAGGCGTATGCTGCTGTACAGTCCGAATTGTCCTACATGGATAATCTGCTTATCCGAGGTGAACGTATCGTTCCTCCTGCTTTCTTGCGTCAGACACTCCTGTCTATTGCTCATGAAGGTCACTTAGACATCACGAAAACCAAGCTCAGATTGAGAGGCATCTACTGGTAGCCTCACATGGATATGCAAGTTGAGGAACTTGTGGGAAACTGCTTTGTGTGCCAACAAGCAGATAAATCTGCCAAACCATCTTTTTCTCCATTACAACCTGTAGAATTGCCGTTAAGACCATGGGAAAGTTAGCCATAGACATAATAGGCCCTCTTGATTGTGCTCCACAGTATGCACGTTTTGCTTTGGTCATGGTTGACTACCATTTCAAGGGGCCCGAAGTTGATGTTATGCCTTCCGTCACATAGGAAGCCGTCATGCACAGTCTTATGTCCATATTCAGTAGAAAAGGATTTCCTGATGCTATAGTGTCCGACAATGGCCCACAGTTTGTTTCTGCACAGTTCGAAAACTTCCTGAAGGAAAGAAGCATTAAGCATTTCTTCTGTTCTCTTTACTACCCACAGGCCAATGGCCTGTGGTTAGTAATCATACAGATTGCTAATCCTAATCATACAGATTGCTATTTTGGAACAGCGATACCTCAGACTTGCGGTCTTAGAATACTTGGCAATTTACATGTTTACTCCACATATGACTACCGGTGTGTCTCCAGCTATGGTGCTCCATATTTGACAACCGCAAACTCGGCTGGACGTTGCGAACATGCCTCCAAGTCATCCGGAACTTCGTTCGCCAAAGTTGCGCCAGGAAGTGCAGAGTAGAGCACGTGAAAAATACGAAATTACTAAAAAGTATGTGGATTGTCGTCGCGCAACCAAATTTCCTCAGTTTCAGCCAGGCGATCTGGTTAGGGTACGTACTTCACGGAAATGTGGTCCTAAATGCTCCGGTCCGTTCAAGATATATCGCAAAGCAGGCCGAAGTATTTTCCAGCTTGAAAATGGCAAGTGTTGGAAAGCGTCTAAACTGGTGAAGTACTCGGTACGTTGGCGTGAAACAACAAATGAAAGGAGTCATTTCAATGACGACACACTCTTTGACGATAGTTTTCCGCCTTTTCTTCCAGTTCCTACTGGTACCCATTTTACTGCTGCAACCACTCCTTTGCAACCACCTGTCTCACCACCGCCGCCGGGTTCACCCCGTGCAGAAAAGTCTCGTGAACATCCGTGCGGCACTCCTCCCCAAGACACTGCCCCTGAAGGCACTCAGGACACTGACACCTTCCAGTCCCTGTACGAGTAACACTTCTGCTGTCCTTGCTCTACAACCGAACCAGTCCTCCGTAGGTCTACACGCCACAGACAACCTCCGGAACGGTTTAAGGATGATGTTTCCAAGTAGCTTTCTGCCTTGGGTTACTGTCTACAGGGGTGTTAACCCTCCCTTGTGGATTCGGCTCTTAGCACCAAAAGTCTTTCCTTATTGTTTGTTAGGTAAACAGGGCATAAGTAGTATCCTTCAAATGGGGAGATTTCTGGCAGCATAGAGGGTGCTATGTGCACGCTGTTCTTACTGCTATACTGCAGATTTATCAGTGGATCCTAGTGGTAGGAACACTTGTCTTCATTTCTTAGCATCCAAACAGAAGGGATACCATACATTTCTTGTACATTACATTTCTTGCAGCATAAACATGTAGTATGCACATTTTCACTACGGTAATAGCCGCCATACGAATTTTTCTTTCATGCCAAAAAGTTTTTTTTTTAACATTAAGTCGTTAGCATCATTACGGGGGGACTATCCCAACTTTTTCGGAGTGTAAAGTGCTTGTACACACAATCTCCAATGCACGACAGCCACAGAGACTGTCGCGAGTCAGGCTCAGGGCAAATGAGCCACCCATCAATGCTGTCCGAGGGGGCACACAGGTGTTTGCACTGTCTAATTTGGTACTCTGAGTTTTTTTTTTCACGTAGTATCTGTGTGGGCAAGGCTGCATCTCATCGTCTTCCCAATACGGGTACTGAAACTCTGCAGAACTGGAGTGCAATCGTGTTCATTTTCAGTTTTCATGTTGTGCGTTTTTCTTAAAATGGAGAAGCCAAAGATGTCATTTCCAATGTGTGAAAATGTCAACACTAAACACGCGTGTTCCGGAGCTAACACGTGTTCTTCTGTGACTCATGTCTTACTTTTGTTGCGAGAAAAGCGAGTAGCGCATTTTCCTCTCAAGGGAGAGGTGATGTGGTGTCCTTTGTTGGCTACTGGTTTCGGTTTTTGGGTCATTTACGTTAGAACGCCACTCAGCGCCAAATGCTATAAGTTGCCTGCAGCGTTACCACTCACAGAAATAAATCATTCTTGGTCTGGTGCCCGACTGAAGCAGTCTGGCTTTTTCTTGCGGCGCTGCGCGCCCCGGCCGTTTAGGCCTTATGCCGTAGATCATATGTCCGGCCACCCCGTCGAAGCTACAACACATTGCCCACGTCGTGTTGACGCACTGGGGATAAAGAATCCGAATACCGTTAACGATGTGATCGCGAGTTGCCAACACTTGGACGCACTGCAGGCCATTCGTTTACAAGATGTCGCCTTCGACGCGTCTCCTTCCTGGGATACGGACGTGCGTATGCCCATTCGGACCCTCATACGCGAAGAACTCCAAGCGTGTGGCCTGCTCAGTCCTCCCGTTCTCAAGCCTCAACCTTCGGTTTCTCGCCTGCGTGACATCATCATAGAGGAGCTGCCCTCCATGACCTGCGCTGCGGGCTGTGCCGTTACTTCATTGTAGATCTCATATGCTCAGATTGCGGCTATGCAACCAGCGTTCGTTCAGACTCCTTCTCCTGCTCCTGCTACTGCTCCCTACCATCTGGCTACTCTTACCACCCCGTCCGCCTGCCACAGCATTTCACACTACCCGGCCTATTTCCCGCCCTCTTTTGTTATTATTGCGGTATTCGCTGGCACATATCGCATTTTTGCCGAAGACTACTACAGGATGAACGCCATGGCTACGATGTTTATGAGAGAGACATGTTGCTTCCTACGAGTCCCTACTAGCGCCGGCTTTCCCCACGCTCACTTTCTCCACCTACCGAAGCGCCTCGCAACTACCCGCCAGGGCGCCGCCGCTCGCCCTCCCATCTCGGACGCTCGACATCACCCTTGCAACCGGCCACTCGCACGCCTGACTACCGATTTCAAAACTAGCTGGTGCTGTTTTTGGAGCGAAAGCTGCATGGCTCGCACAGACTACAATTCCTCCTGTGTGCCCGGCCAGTACTTTATTCGTGTGTGCAGAAGGTGTACCAGTTCTAGCCTTGATTAATACGGGAGCACCTATTTATTTTATTCACGCTGACTTGTGCTCTCGTCTACACAAAATTACTACACCTTACAATGGAGCTCTTCTTCGTGGTGCAAAAAATGCTGTGATTCGGCCATCGGCGCAATAGACCGTTCGAGTTTCGATCGACGGCATACGCCACCATATCCTGTTCGCAGTATTGGCTTTCTGTGCTCAAATGCCTATATTAGGGTGGGACTCTCTCTTCGGCGTCTGCTTTCGTCTCGTGCCATCAACGCCTCGTTAACTTCACAGAGACCGACGATAGCGACGACGTGTGGAAACTGCGCCTTCGCGTGCGAACTGCTGACGATTGTAGGGTGCCACCTGGCCGCGAACGTCACGGATTGTGATGTTTTAGTTATACCGTCAGCCTGTTGCCTATGCAAAGAGATTGCTCTGGCACCCAGCCTTGTTCGCTTCACCAACGGCACGGTCACTTTGGCTGTACTCAACACAACCACTGAGCCAGTACTGCTTCCTAAAGGCGCTGTTGTCATGTGCGTCTTGGACACGCAGCTTGTCTCTGTGTTTACCTCGACTACTGCTGTTTCACGACCACCCACAGCTGTAGAACCCGTGCCTGCTTCTGTTCTCGCTAGTGTTTTCGCTAGCGCCATCAGCACCGATCTAACGCCACAGCAGACGGGAGAGTTACTGGCATTGTTATTCAAGCATAAAGGCACCTTCGACGCCCACTCTGCTCTTCTGGGACCGACTGCTGCGATGGCTCATCACATACACACTGATGGAACTTTCATCGAGCGCCCGCGGCCATACCGCGTTTCTTCCACCGAACTTCAGGTCATCGACACCCACGTTACCGTCATGCTGGAACGAAGCATAATCCGCCCTTCCTCAAGCCCTTGGTCGTCACCTGTCGTTTTGGTGGGTAAGAAAGATGGCTCAGTGCGATTTGGCGTACACTACCGCGCGTTGAACAAAATAAACCGCAACGATGTATATCCACTGCCCCGAATCGATGATGCATTAGATTCATTACAAGGCGCGGAGTATTTCTTCAGCTTTGACCTACGCTCGAGATATTGGCAGATCCCCATGCACGCAGCAGACAAGGAAAAAACAGCCTTTGCCACACCCGATGGACTTTACGAATTTAACGTAATGCCTTTCGACCTGTGTGATGCTCCTGTCACATTTGAGTGGATGATTGACACCGTACTATGGGGCCTAAAGTGGAAGACTTGATTAGCTACCATGACGAAGTCATCATATTACTGTCGGCCTTCCATCAGCACTTGCAGCGCCTCGGCGAAGTCCTGACAAGCCTATCAGCTGCTGGCCTTCGGCTGAATACAAAAAAGTGCCGCTTCGCCAGCAAAACCATTAAATTACTTGGACACCTTGTCAGCAAGAAGGGCCTACAACCTGACCCCGATAATATTAACGCTGTTCTCCGCTTCCTCAGGCCTCGACATGCCAAAACTTGCGTAGCTTCTTTGGCTTAGCTTCGTATTTCCGGCACTTCATACGTAACTTTGCCATCATGGCGGCGCCGCTCCATCAACTCCTTCCTTCTGGATCTTCTTACGTATAGTCGGACGAATGTCAAACTGCATTTAACACCCTCGAGCATGCCCCCACGTCCGAACCTGTGATTTGTCATTTCGACAACACCGCACTTACTCTTCTACATACTGATGCCAGCGGCCACGGTATCGGCGCTGTTCTAGAGACCTTTCACGACGATCCCACTGCCGGTCACTTAGGTTTCCATAAAACCTTTGCGCGGATTCGCAGCCGCTTCCCTTGGCCAGACTTGCAACCAGCGTAGCGAAATACGTGGCTTCCTGATCGCTCTGCCAACAGCACAAAACGACTGACCTAACCTCCAGTTGGACTGCTACAACCTGTCCCGTGTCCTGAAGCTCCTTTCGCAAGCGTTAGTACCGACCTCAATCAATCTTTATTTTCATTCTGTCAATGATACAGAAAGAAGGACTGTGACAAAAAGCTGTTTTTCAGAACAGCTTGACTAGGCCACAGCCCCATGGAAAAATTTCGGAGCGGTAACAGCACTACCGTAAATTAATCAAACTAACACACACTAACAAACTAACACACTAAGTAAAGGAAATGCTAAGATAATACAGAAAGGCAGTTTTTACAGTCGCCAAAAAATAAATACAGAACACTTTCTTAGAAAAATGAAATATCTGACATGCTATCAAATACAAATATCTAGAATAAATACACTGAATGTACAGAAAAAACAAAACAGAAATCACTTTGTTACAAACAGTTACATACAACCAGATGAAACAATACGGTTATGGATTTGATTAACGAGACAGTTTGTAGTATAACCAGTGTTAAGTAGTAGAAATATCAGAGCTATACATTACTGTGTATAACTTGCGGATATCCTGATATGAACAATCAAAGAAGTCAAAATTGTTAAGGTAATAGTGATTGAGGAGGGACGGAAGAGTGCAAGACAAGCGCTCTTTTCCGGAGTTTATTAGTACTGTGTCTATACTTCCCAATTTTCTCCATGACGCGTGGGATAATTTAAATGCCTAATTCCTAAATTGGCCAGAACACGCAAATTTCTTATGTTCTTACGAGTTTCTAATTTGAATTTTCTGCTTAAGGTATAATTGTATGCCTGGTGTATTTTAAGTATTCCTGAAGTGCACAATAAAACATTAGTAGATGCCGCAGAAGGTGCATTGAAAATATGCCTAATACATTTTTTCTGAACCAAGTATACTTGATTTAGATTTGTGACCGTCGTTGTACCCCATACTAGTTGGCAATAACTTAAACGAGAGCTAAAGAGCGAATGATAGAGTAGAAGCTTGATGCCTTTTGGAAGTAAGTATCGAAGCCGACCAATTACACCTGTCACCTGAGCTAATTTTTTGCAGAACATGTCTTACGTGGTAATCCCAACTCATAATCGCGGAAAAAATATGCCCAGACATTTAAAATGGTCAACTATTTCAATAATGTGAGTACTCAGTACTATGTCTTCATGAGGTGGAATAATTTTATTTTTTGGTCGGAATATAACAGCTTTTGTTTTATTTTCGTTAATACGCATAGCATTTGCCGCTGACCATCTCTCCAGCGTTTTCATTGTCTGATTACAAGTTCTGATAAGCTCATGAATATCATGCCCTGAAAATAGTATGCTGGTATCGTCAGCATATATTATGTATTTCGCCTCGCAATTAATATTTACAATGTCATTAAAATAGATATTAAATAATAGTGGGCCTAGAATACTGCCCTGTGGCACTCTACACAGCAAAGGTTTCACTCCGGAAATTGAGTCGCTTATCTGAACGACCTGCTGTCTGTTCGATAAATAAGAGTCAATAAGCGTTAGGGCTTGTCCACGAATACCATAACAATGCAATTTCTTTAACAACATTTTATGGTTTACTAAATCAAAGGCCTTTGAAAAATCAATAAAAAAGCCGAGAACGAGCGCCTTAATTTCAAACTGTTTAAGAATATACTCTTTTTGCTCCAGGAGTGCCAGTTCAACTAATTTATTTTTCCGAAAACCAAATTGATTAGGTATAAATAAATTATATTTATCAAGGAAACTTGAAAATCGAGTGTGCAGAATTTTTTCGAAGGCCTTTGAAAACACAGGCAAGATAGACACATGTCTAAAATTGCCAAAGTTATTTCGGTCACCTTTTTTGTAAAGTACGGTCACTTTTGCTATTTGCATTTTTAAAGGAAAAACAGAGTTAGTTAAACAAATGTTAATGATATCGGCTAAAATCGGCGCGAGAACATCAGACACGTCTTTAATAGGACGTATTTGAATTCCGTCGATATCGCAACTGGCGCTATTTTTTATACTTTCTATTGTCCATAAGACTTCGTGGGCGGTGACAGGACACAAGTACAATGACTGAGCGTTGTGAGTACATACGTATTCGCACGCATCAGCCGGGGTTCCAGTCGTTATCATACCAGTGAAAAAATTATTAAATGCATTAGCCAAAGCTGATCCATCCATATCAATACCGTCTACTTCTAGTTTGGAAACAGGGGCGGTACAATGGCCGCGATGAAGGAGTGTGTTTAGTCTAGACCACAGTACGTCAGAACGATTGCCAGGAACTTCAAGATATGTGGATTGATACTGAGTTCTCGCGGATCGCAAGCGTTTTGTAAGTTTGTTACGATAAGACTTGAAGGCCAGCCAGTCCTCCGGTAAATTAGTATGTAGGAATTTTTGGTAAAGTTTATCTCTTGTCTTGATTTGATGACGCATCTCCGGCGTTATCCATGCTTTTCATGTTTTACAAGTTAATCTGCGCTCTTTTAACGGAAAATTCAAATGATATAATCGCTTGAAAATTGCAATAAATTTATCGTAAGCATTGTTTGCGTCAAGAGATTTGCTTACATCGCTCCAATCTGCCTGCAATAGACTGTTACGAAATGCACTGAGCGCCACAGGTGTAATTAACTGAAACTTAATTATTCGCGGCTTTCCTCTACGTTGTGTCAATAGCTCCGCACATAAAAATATTGGAAGATGACCACTGATACAACATGACAAAATACCTAATATTTTTCTCAGACAAATTTGTGATGAAAAGATCTAGGACTGACTCGCATTCAAGTGCCACTCTCGTGGGTATGTTAATTGTATTTATGGAACCATTAGACAGTATGATAGTATCAAAGTCACAGCTAAGAGAGCCTGTAGAACTGACTTCAATATTAAAGTCTCCCCCAGCAATTAATGTATACTTATTTTCTGCCATATATGAAAGGAATTTATCATAAAATTCGGGAAACTTTGCAATATCGCCATGTGGTGGACGATAACAAACTGAAAACACGTTATTGTTTGCACGTACACAAAGCATATCATAATCAGGGTTTGTCTGGGTAAAGTAATCCAATAGCTGACATTCAACGCTTTCGTAAACTAACAAAGCAACACCCCCACCATGGCCGTGCATGCGATTTTAATAAAATGTCCTGTAATTGGACAGTCTAAAGATGTCGCATACGTTAGTGCTCCAAGTTTCCGTCAGCATTATGGCGGAGTATTGGAATGAAAATTCAGTGAAAAACTCTTCTAGGCACGAGACTTTATTTCTAATCGACCTCGCATTTAGGCGCACGCATCTGCATGAATTAGGAGGTAGCTGACATACAATGTCGTTTAGGTCATTTGGCAGATAATAATGGTGATTTGCCATTTAAGTTACTTCCACAAAGGAACATAACGGCAATTAGACTGTCTAGAGTCGGTTAAGGTCACCATAGCTCCCAATGTGAACAGCACGTGCTCGTTTCGTCTTCCCACCAGAACCTTACCGTGGCTATACCAGACGTATTCGTATCCTTTATCCTTAGCCATTTTCTTTGATTCTCGGAGCAGTTCCTGGCAGTGCCGCGTCAGACTCTCTTGAATGAAAACCATCGGGTCGGACTGTTTCAGGTTACTTTTGTTCGTTAACCACGCATCCCTTGTTTGTTGCTGAACGAAGCGAATAATTATTCCTGGTATTGTCTCTGGTCTTGCTGGTAGCCTATGAACAGATAACACGTCCGATTCAACCACATGGGGAACTTTAAGTTTGTCAGCGACTGTGTTTAGTGATGCAATCAGGTTTTCATGCGGCACTACATGGACCCCATGAATTTCCAAGTTCAGCCTTCTGCTTCTGTATTCTAGCTCATTTGTCTGTCGCTCAAGATCACTTTGTGCGGTTGTGCGAGTAGCATCTTTTGCCTCCAATTATGCTACCTTCTTTCTTAGCTCTTTTATTTCATTGTCCTGGCGACTGATTGTTTTCTCAAGATCGTCAAATTTGTTTGACATGAACTGTAGACTGTGCTCCATCTTCTGAACCTTTTCTGTCAAAATCGGAAGACTTTCAAGCTTCTTATTGTTGGAAGACAGAATTGCTTTCATATCTGAACCATCATGGTTGTTACTTTCTACGGAAGCTGACCCCGAACTACGGCACGGCGGACACCGCCAAGTTTCCTTCTGCGCAGCATTTTTACCTTTGAAAGATTTTTCTGTGATTCCCGCACACTTTCCTAAATGATACATGCGACGACATTTGCTACACTCTACAGCACAGTCGTCAGATATAGACAGATGACATGTCGAACACAATGTTGACATTGCAAGAAGCAAAATGATTTCAAAAGGTTTTCGGCAGCGGAAGCAGCAACAACACTATGCAAAAAGTGTCTGACTTAATTACTGACCTGCGACAACGTGAAGACAGTGCCGAAAGATAGCGGTGATTGCAGGGTGCTGCCGCCGCTGCCGAAATGACCGCCGCCGCAGGAAGGAACGCTATGTATACTGATGTGGTCCGCTGAAAATGGCGCCAGCGCAGTAGTCCCGCTGTACAAGGTAGCGCGGTCAGGTTGGTCGAAGCTTCCGAAAATGTCGGCAGATGATCCCTTTTGCAGCTGACCACGATGGCCAAACTTTCGACGGGCCCAAGCGGCAGGCACTGCAATGTCCGATCCAGCGTCTATTCTGATGTGGTCCGCTGAAAATGGCGCCTGCGCAGTAGTCCCGCTGTACAAGGCAGCGCGGTCAGGTTGGTCGAAGCTTCCGAAAATGTCGGCAGATGATCCCTTTTGCAGCTGACCACGATGGCGAAACTTTCGACGGGCCCAAGCGGCAGGCACTGCAATGTCCGATCCAGCGTCTATTCTGATGTGGTCCGCTGAAAATGGCGCCTGCGCAGTAGTCCCCCTGTACAAGGCAGCGCGGTCAGGTTGGTCGAAGCTTCCGAAAATGTCGGCAGATGATCCCTTTTGCAGCTGACCACGATGGCGAAACTTTCGACGGGCCCAAGCGGCAGGCACTGCAATATCCGATCCAGCGTCTATTCTGATGTGGTCTGCTGAAAATGGCGCCTGCGCAGTAGTCCCGCTGTACAAGGCAGCGCGGTCAGGTTGGTCGAAGCTTCCGAAAATGTCGCAGATGATCCCTTTTGCAGCTGACCACGATGGGGAAACTTTCGACGGGCCCAAGCGGCAGGCACTGCAATATCCGATCCAGCGTCTATTATGATGTGGTCTGCTGAAAATGGCGCCTGCGCAGTAGTCCCGCTGTACAAGGCAGCGCGGTCAGGTTGGTCGAAGCTTCCGAAAATGTCGGCAGATCCCTTTTTCAGCTGACCACGATGGCGAAACTTTCGACGGGCCCAAGCGGCAGGCACTGCAATATCCGATCCAGCGTCTATTCTGATGTGGTCTGCTCAAAATGGCGCCTGCGCACTAGTCCCGCTGTACAAGGCAGCGCGGTCAGGTTGGTCGAAGCTTCCGAAAATGTCGGCAGATGATCCCTTTTGCTGCTGACCACGATGGCGAAACTTTCGACGGCCCAAGCGGCAGGCACTGCAATGTCCAATCCAGCGTCTATTCCTGCGACAACGTGAAGACAGTGCCGAAAGTGAGCGGTGATTGCAGGGTGCTGCCGCCGCTGCCGAAATGGATGACCTCTATGGACGACTACCCTTATCGACTGGCGGTAAACGATGAATCGTCACAGCTGTGGACCACTTGACACGGTACGCTGAATCAGCCGCACTACCTTCGGCATCCGCAGAGGAGGTTCCAGCTTTTTTCTTGGAGGCCATCATTTTACGCAACGGAGCCCCACGGGTCCGTTTGAGTGACCCCGGCAGTACTTTTCTGTCTAAATTTCTCGGCGATGTTCTCCGTGTGTCCAATACCATCCATAAAACGACAGCCAGCTACCACCCTCAAAATAATGGTGTCACAGAGCGCTTTCATCGCACGCTGTCCGACATATATATGTACATCATCCCTCACCACACCAATTGGGATGTCATTCTACCATTGGTCACTTTCGCATACAACACGGCTGTCCAACGCACTACGGGGTACTCACTTTTTTTTCTTATGTGCGGTGGTCAACCGATCACAATCCTCGACGTTTCTTTCTTCAGTGTTCCCGTGTCCTCGTCCACATCAATGTGGGATCAGTTCGTTTAGCGCATTGCCCGGTGTCGCCAACGTGCACGCCTCAACACGGACGCCAGTCACCCAGACCGCAATATTCGCTATGATGCATCCCACCATGTAGCTTCCTTCCACGCTGCAGATGAAGTGTGGCTGTAGGCCCCAGTTCGCGCGCCTGGCTTATGCGAGAAATTTCAGGCCTGTTTTATCGGGCCCCACATCGTTCGGGAACAGACTTCACCAGTTAACTATCCTGTCACTCCAGTTGTTCCGCCTTTGGACGGACGCTGCCATGCCACAGAGAGTGTAGATGTTTCGTGTTTAAAGCCTTTCATACAGCTTTTGCGCCATAACCAGCGGCCAGGTTGGCCGCTTGCATGCGTGGGAGATATTATGTGAGCATTATATTGCTCCTTCATCTTCTTCACCTCTATATATTCATCATCAAAGCCAGCGAGCGCTATCGCCGTCAGCGCGCGACCTGCCAAATAAATTGTCGAGGTATAACAGCTGTCTCGCAATATATATATATATATATATATATATATATATATATATATATATATATATATATATATATATATATATATATATGTGTGTGTGTGTGTGTGTGTGTGTGTGTGTGTGTTAGGCAAAGAGGGATTCTTCAGGCTACCTTTCAAACGTAAAGAACTTGAGTGGTGCTACAAGGTAAACAGAACAAGTATTTCATTTTGACGGTTTCGATCGGTGGACCGATCTTCATCAGGGTTTACAAAAAAATGGCAGTTTGGCCCTGGTAGGGAAGACACCAGACCGGGTACCCGGTCGTTCTTACATACATCAAACCGAGAGGAACAGTTTTGACAGTGACTGATTTTCGGCGCCTTGGCAGATTTACAGCGGCCTTTGGCAGCTATGCAGGGCAAGAGGAAGGCGGAGTCACATGTATGTAGAGCAAGGAGGTCAGTGAAAAAAAAGGAAAAAGAAAGAAAACAGAAAGAAAAAGAAAAAAGCACACAGGAGGAGGGAGACGTAAGACGGAGAGGGAGGGGGGCGAGAAGTAGCGGCAGCTAGGTTCCCGTGCACCCGAGGCAAGGAGGGAGAAAGCGGTCGCTCCGCAGCTCCAGTGCGTGGGCTGCCGTTGTAGCGGGAGCGGGTGGCGGGGGGCACAATAGAGAATGGGTCCAGAAGGAAGACAGAAGAGCGGCAACTTGTAGAAAGAAACACAGTGTCACAGTACAAATATACAAGGCACGGCAACTTTGTGGTCCAGCTACGGTGCGAAAAAAAGAAAGAAATATAGTTCCAAAAAAGAATATATGCATGGGATTCGCAAAGCAAGTGCGCCCATGGGCTTAGATTTAGGGAGTCGAGTTAAATAGCTTCCTTGTGGTCCAGTTTTTGAACGTTTAACAGACAACTGACATCAAGTCAGCACGTGCGTATTTCAAGAAGGGCAATAGGTCACTCAGAATGACCACTTCAGTGGCAGGGTCCAGGAAACTGAATTTATTGGTTTTCTGCTCGCCCCCTTGAGGCGCATGCGGAGGGGTGAGCAAGCAGTGAATAGCCAGCGTCTCAATTTTAGAGTACATAGCATGTATTCGCCTTTCCCATGCACTTTCACGGCATATCCCGGAGGCACGTCATCCGCCCCGGACTGTCATTAATTCCTTTAGTGTACGTTCCAAATTTATGGATGAAAAAAGATGCTCTCTGCTCGCGTGCCCTGGTGTGTTGGAAACCAGATTGCAAGAGCACAACGCTCACGCGTTCAAAGGAGTGATCTGGCAGCCGAACGTATATATATATATATATATATATATATATATATATATATATATATATATATATATATATATATATATATATATATATATATATATGTTGTCACGGAAGGATGGACCAAGAGAGGAAGAAGAAGATCGCGAGACGCTGGCTGCTGCGGGTTGTTGAGGGTTAGCCACCTTGTCTACGCTGATTCATCCTGCGTCGGTACAGCGTAAAGCTATTCCGTGCTGTTTCTATTCCCAAATGGCCGACGCCGCTCGCTCATTGGTCAAATTCTTTGAGACCCCGCCCATTTCTTCTGCCTGTCATGCGACGTTAGGAATGCTCAAAAACCACCACGTCAAAGTAACGTTTGCGCACTCATTATGCTAGGTTATGCCGAACAAACCCGCCAAATTCGTGGAATAACCGGCGAGTGCCCCGTTCTGTTTGGAATAAAAAATGGCGGCCTTTTTTATTGCGTTGGCCGCGGCGGTGGCTCGTCAGCCCGGGAGCGGGAGGATGCGTTTGACATGCCAGACGATCTGTTTCGGCGACACTTTTGCCCGAAGAAAGAAACTGTGCTGTGGATGTGCGACGAAGCGGAGGAGGAACTCGGAGGCTTGAGAACTTCAGCGCTGTCGACGGAGCGGCAAGTGCTGTGCGCGTTGCGATTCTTCGCAACGGGCAGCTTCCAAGCCTCGGTAGGGAGCGAGGAGACGATCGGCGTCACCCAGCCTGCGGTCAGCAAGTGTGCGCGACGCGTGGCGGAGGCAATCGTCCACGCCGGGGCCCGCAACAAGTGGGTTCATTTCCCGAGGACGTCACCTGCGATACACTAGTGGTGCAGGTTGAGGCATTTCTTTACTTTGCCTCTCTCACTTCCTCCTCCTCCTCCCGAGGACGTCGGAGGATATGGGGGCCGTGCAGGAAGGGTTCCTTAGACGCGGCTCCATTCCCGGCGTCATCGGAAGCGTGGACGGCAGCCTTATCGCCATCATAGCACCGGAGGGCGAGCAGAAGGTGGCATTCATGTGCCGCAAAGGCTACTACGCCCTCAACACGATGTTTGTAAGTATCTTAATTTTTATCTAACTTACCCGTCATAGCAACGCG
The DNA here is from genome assembly GCF_038994185.2 of Dermacentor albipictus. Classification (NCBI taxonomy): domain Eukaryota; kingdom Metazoa; phylum Arthropoda; class Arachnida; order Ixodida; family Ixodidae; genus Dermacentor; species Dermacentor albipictus. The sequence continues at coordinate 515,733,824 of NC_091821.1, forward strand.
TGGCTTATGTTTTGCGCGCTCTCATCAGAGCTGCGACGCAGGCATACGGATCCTCGCCGTCGACGCTCTGCGACCGGGGTCAGACCATGGCGCCCAGGTCTGGAGAACTACGTGGTTGCGTCGTCGGTTCCAGGAGGGGAGGGGCATATTGCCAAGGCCGGCGAACACCTACTCGGTGAGCAGCGGGAAAATTTTGTACGGTTCCAATTCTGGCAGCATGCAGCAAAGCGTGCTCGCACCGTAATAGAATATTGAAGCCCGAACCGCTTATGTTATAGTAGGTTATTAAGTACAGGCGATATGTAGAATTTTTTCAATGGTATCTGCACGAAACAAAGTGGCAACACACCTGCGCTGTACTCTAAACTAATTTTCAATGTGAGTGTGCAGTGCACGTGTTGTCACATTATTTTTTACACTGATAGTCATTTATGAATGAAGACTACACAAATGCTACTGCAAATGCTACAATGTCCCAGCCATCGTTATCTGTGATCACAGCTGCGTCAGGTGCTCAGCCTGTATATTCCTTTTTGGCAGCCTTTCTGTAGTAGTTGCATTTTACATGACCCATGCTTCGCCTACTAAACTTTGTGCAGATTTCATACTATTTTTATATCATGCTGCAGGTGACAGCGGCTACCCCCTGGAACCATGGTTCCTGACCCCAGTCACAGGCCACCTTCCTATACACACTGCAGAAGGCAGATACAACACTGCACATGCTGCCATGTGGTCCGTAGTGGAGCGGTGCATTGGGCTTCTGAAGAGCCCCTTCCGCTGCCTTCAGCGGTACCGCGCCCTCCACTACGAACCAGACCGTGCTGCCAACATCGTTGCAGCATGTGCGGTGTTGCACAACTTGTGTCTTGACGAAGGTAACGTGTTGGATGTTGTTAGTGATGACAGCAGCAACAGCAGCAGTGACGATGACAGTGGCAACCCCTCCGCACAGAGAGTTCCCCGAGGGAGGGCAGCACGCATGATGTACCTGAGAGGCTGTGCTGCCCAGGATAATGTTATTAGTTCGTTCGGCACGACACGGCAGCAGCACCAGCACTACCTACGAAGGGTGCGAAGGCGGCTGCGTCGACAGCAGCAGCGACAGCAGCAATAAACACGTGCCTGATACTGCAGGCAGATGTTTATTACTGCTGTCTACACACCTAATAGAGAGCAGGAACCAATGTGAAGAAATGTGTGCAATTAGTGGATAGCGTGCTGTTTTTTTTTATTGAATCTGCTCAATCATAACCAGCGTTTTGACGTGTCCCCTGCCAGTGAGCTGTCACTACCTGAGATGATTGCATCATTCCACTGTGACACTACATGAGAGCCTTTCATTTAGTACCTGTGGATAGAACACTTTGTGTTCATCAGCGGAATGTTGTAGCCACTTCTCTGGGCAGCTGGGATTTGCAAAATGATTTGCTGCGGCTGCTGCTTCTGTCATCACCGACACTGTCACCGCCATCTGCACTGTGCATGGGAGGAAATTGGTCTTCGTTTCCTCGCTACCTATTTTGGCTGCTGCCAAGCACAACACTTCCCGCTCCACCATGCGTACTGTTCTCACGCACCTTCTAGGCCCTGCGCTGCTGTGCCACACAGCCACCACACAGTTCCTTGACAAAAGGCCAAGTTATGCCAGAAATGATCGCCTGGCATGTCAAGCGCGCTATTTTCCCTTGGGAGAGTGCACGTATGCATATAGTTCTGAAATCGAACGAACATGAATTGTAAATATTCATTTCAAGTGCCACTTGCATTGTTTAAAATCGTTTATTTATATCCGCATTGTAAATAAAACCATGTGATCCATCTTCAATGCTATCTTTCATAAAACCAAATGACAGACAAGTACACAGAGCATGGCTACATGGGACCCAGTACACTACTAGTTGGACCGTTGGCAGATGTTAAATTGCATAAATATGACACGAGCATAATGATCGTTTTTTGAACTCGCGCACATCCATTTATCTTCATCCAGCAACTTAACAGCAAGAAAGATGTCTTGTCTATTATGTAGTCAGCATGTTTGTAGCACGAAGTGTTTTTTTTTTTTTCAATGACTAGTGCCGTAATAGGATCACAATATAAAACAGCCATCACATGCTTTCAATGAACGGCAAGTGAGAAAATGCTTGGTACTTCAACGGTATTTCATATAACGGCTGCAAGAGCAGCCTGGCAGCGAATGTCAAAATAGTGGCCACATCGATGGCTCCACTATGTATGTCACAAACTGTGCTCAACTACAATGGGGACTAGATTGTATTGCTATCATAGGTAAGGACACCTGAAATATCACAATAACTATCACAAGTAACAGGCGCTTGGCGTTAAAAAAATTCCAATTCGGCCACTTTGCCTTGCGAAGGCACGAAAGGTCTGACATTGCAAACATGGCATACATATGGCATGAAAATTCATTTCCGGTTATCACAGCATTGCAGGCAACTGCGCCTGTATGTGTGCGAGACAATGTCGTAGTTGCCGAAAAAGTGATTGCATAGTGTATCGTCCTTAGAGAAACGGTGCACATTGAAACATATCAGTAACAGCAAAACAAAAGTGAGCAACACCTAACGAAAATATGGCAAAAATTCTACATATAAGTAATAACGTCTCACTTGGACCAATAAAAATACACACGAAAAGAAATGAACTTGCGGAAAAAGTAGGATTAGGAACAAAAATGGAAAAATATGGCAAAAATTCTACATATAATTTATATAACGCCTCACTTGGGCAAACTTGCACTGCGAGTGAAAATACACATGAAAAGAAATTACCTTGCAAAAAATATGATTAGGGACAGAAGTGTATGGAAAATAGTCATATCATCCTTTAGTGTTACATACTAAAAACACATGCATTCATGTTTCAAGTGACATCACAGCACTATCAGTTTTCGCTGCCATGGTCACGCATTAACTGCACATCAGTTCGCAAGGCTGGCTACAACTCGGCACAACAGCTTGCGAGGACGTATGGGCACCACTACCAAATGCTGCAGCGGTGATTTGAACGGAAAGATAGGCAACACATGCACTAAAGGATGATATGGGGGGGGGGAACTGTCCGTCATGGCTGAGGCGGCTCGCGGAGGCGAGCCAGGGCAGCCAGGAGCTGGCGCAGCGTGGTCGCGATGAGGCCAGTGGCCTCTCTCAATCCACGCATGTCTGCTGCCAGCTGCTGCTGGACCTGCCGGGTCGCCGTCAGCTCCTCCACGAGCAGCTGGTGATGCTGCGAAACAAATTCGCTTAGTTAGCTACAGGTTATGCAATGTAAATACTTGATTCGCACTGTTTGCAAGTGTTGCAGTTTCAGCAAGGTTGCTCTTGAGGGCAGTGAGATCATTTACATATGACATGACAAATGGCCGTGCAAACCTGTATGGTCTGTTATGTTAAAAACATGTGAAACATAGCACATCATACCAAGCTGCCTCTACCGGTCAGAAGACAGTATTGGTGACTAGTTGAATTGTTAAACAAAAGATGATCATGCTGTGGTGATACATGCAACTTTGAAAATGCTTTTAAGTTGCTATGTGTTAAAGAACACCTCAAAGGATATGTAAAAACGTGCATGAGCCAATGAGCCAAATGACTACAGATTCCTCTCATGTGTACTATGGTTGTAATGTACATTACCATGCGCACTAATCATCTCTTCAAAAATGACCTGGCCTAGTTGTACGTACCTGCCTATTTTGCTGCAGCAGCAGCTGGTAAAACTGGCGGCCGTCCGCATTCGCTGCCTCAGCCAGCTGCCCCTGCCGCGCATTCTCGGCGGCTGCCCTGCAGGCCGCATCCTCCAGCGGCTGTTGGCGGGGTGGCCTGCGGGCTGCTGTCGAGCTGATGGTCCTTAAAAATAAAATTTGTAAACAGGATAAAAAAAAATTTGCTCCGTCCTGCGTATAAATTTTACTGGTTCATTATCAGGTGGAAGCCCAGAAAAATAATTCCAGCAACACACTGTTCACAAAATGAACAGTAAATTTGCATAAACAGAAAGGCACTGCACCATTATAAAACACTACACTGATAGTACTTTCAGCTTGTACGCTACACAAGCTGCATTACAAATGGTGTTAATAGTCGAACAGAATATTGTTCCATTTTGCAGTGACATTTAGGCAGGCACTTTTTTTGCCATGCAAATAAGATAAATACACAATTTCTGTTTAAAAGTTCTTCACAGATACTGCTTTGTTGCTTTGAGTGATGTGTTCGCATTGCAATAGCTGCTGAAGTGCCTCACGTGCGGTGCCACTTGTCCCCGGCTCGGTCTCGATGGAAACGTGGGCAGCTGCTGGTGGGGCAGGGGGCACTTGTACAGGCTCCTCCTCACTGGAGGTGTCCTGCTGGAACAATAAAGTGCGAGACATGATGTGATTAGGTTCCATCAACTGGTTGCAATATCTACTTCACTTATAGTTTTTAAATCAGAAAATTCTTAATCCAGCATGTGACATACTTGTGACTTAGAGCTTTGACAACTCGTTGCTAATGCTTTACGGATTAACGAGCCATGAAATCCATCACAAGGTGTTTCTTAACAGCAGTGGGGCAGCATTTCCATTCTTGCAAAGTACGGATATCATGTGCCGGCATGTGTGCTGAATTGTAAGAAAACACACACAAGCACAAACGGCAAAATATTCACCACGGTGTAACTTCCCGACATCGGTACACATAGCTACGCACCTCGGCGTCGTCGGTGAAGAAGTCCACCGGAGCGGAAGCTGGGCCGGTTCGGCCAAGCACGTCGAGCCCGCGGCCCTCCACGCCGCCCGGCTTCCCGCCTCCCGTCTTCCTGCGAATGCATGAACGCCGTGAGCTCATACGTTCCGAAAATGTTGCTAGCCGCGGGCTCACCTCTTCTCGGCACCCGCCTGAGCCGCGATGCTCCGGCAGTCATAGCACAGCCGGGCATAGCATAGTCATAGCATAGAGGCGCCAGCGCCGGTCTGCTTTTACTGCCGGACCGATCGCGTTCAGCGCCGCGGGAACCTCCTCCCAGAGTGCTTTTTTTTGAGCAGCACTCATAGTTGGCGAGAGGCTTGTGGCGCCTCTCGCCAAGTATGGAAGCTACTCAATGAATTCAATCAGCATGGTGGCCTGCGCCGCCGAAACTTGCGCGCTTTTAGCAGGAGTAGTCGCCATTTCTTCTTCACTCTCAATTTTTGCCGGACCTCAGCGAACTAATACCAGCAAATCGTACCGTTTCAGATATCACTATGCCGTTAAATCATAACGGTTACATTCATTTAATGTGTTTATCACGCCTTAAGTGTCACGTTAAATTTAACGCAATTGAATAACAACAACAAAAAACTTTTCTCGTGCAAGTTATATCCAGCAGAAGTACCTGTACCGCCCACACGGGGGAATGTATCACTGCGCAGCAGTGTGTGGCAGAGAAAAAAAAAATGAGCCTCTGTTACGGACCAGCTTCGATTTAAATCAGGACCTGCATTCGGAAATAGTTGCGATCGTTTATAGAAAACGTTTACTTACCAGCTATCTGTTTTGATGCCTTCCAACCTTCATCGATTCTTCCGTATCCTATGCGAATAAAAGCAAAAGTGAACACCATGCGATCACCGCAGATGCTCATATGATACTGCTCAGTCATTAAGCACAAGAAAAATTGATGTGTTTACTCACCGAGCACTACGCTTTCACAGTCTTCATGATGTCGACACTTCCAAAATTCTTCTCGGGTGAGAGTACCTCGTACGCCGAGATTTTATCTAATCGGGCAGCATTATGGGCAAATATACACCAAGTGCGGCCCACAGAACCAATCAGCTGTTTTCACGTAGCCGCCATCTTACTTGTGCGTAGCGAATTGGATTGGATGTTGAATTGGCACATGTGTGGCTAGAACTCAAAAAATTAAAATATTTGTGCTTACTTTCAAGCACGCTTCAACTTATCTTGCGTCAAAAGATTACAAAACAATTTCACTCTCAGCGACATACAATTGTTCTTCTATTAGGCGTTTATATCTAAAAGTTACTTGCTATACGATCCCTTTGCAAATAAAGAAGCAAGCAAAACATGCTTCCGGCAACGATGGAGGCTGCTGGTCGGGCAGATTGAAAAACGTCGCTGGTTCCCGCCCCCATACGCAGAAACAGTCACGTCATTTTGACGTCCGGAGTTTGGGAATCTTTTCGTTTGGTATAGAGTTACGTTATCGCGCCCCTGTATTTATATTGCAAATACAGTGTTTATATACTTTTAAAATCCCCGCAACATATTGGTGGGAGGTGCGGAGGACCACGGCTGGAAACGGAGCTCCGCAGTGGACGTCGCATCACCGTCTGCAACATGAATGACGGTTAGCACGCGGGATCAACGTCGTTGCCGCCTCCAACAACACCGTCGCCACCTACATCGCTGTCGCCTTCGGTTGTGGTTCTGCAACCCAAGGATCCTGGAACTTTCTGCGGGACCAATGGCGCCGACGTTGACGAGTGGGTTGCTATGTACGAACGCTTGGGTGGAACGAGCAGATGGTACCCTACGCTTATGCTAGCCAACCTGTTGTTCTACCTACGAGGCACGGCAAAGGTTTGGTACGAAAACCGCGAAGAGGAGCTCACCAGCTGGAACCAATGCAAAGAGATGTTGACAGAGTTGTTCGGTAAACCAGCCGTCCGTAAGGTTGCCGCAAAGCAGGAACTGGCCTGCCATGCCTAATCCCCCATGGAGTCCTATGTCTCGTACACCCAGGGCGTGCTGGCACTTTGTGGTAAAGCCGATCGCGACATGAGAGAAGCTGAAAACGTCGGGTACGTACTTAAGGACAGTGCTGGCCTACGTAGACGCTTAAGAAAGGTACTCAACGCAGTATACCTGTCCGGTCATTTTCGCTCGTCGAAGACATCAGTGCGCTAGCTGTGTGACGAGCTAGGCGAATACTCGCCTGTGGAGACAGCGTGGCGGGCTTCATTCGCTCACCGTCGAAGAGCAAGTCCTCTGCGCCCTCCGTTTCTACTGGACTGGGAGTTTTCACGAAAGCGTCGGCGCAGGGCGTTACATTGGACGTCATCAAACTACTGTGAGCCGCTGTGTCAGACATGTGTCTGACGCGCTTATCGATGCGGCAGTGCGTAAGCGGTGGCTGGCTTTCCCGAAGAGTGCGGCTGAGCGGGCATATGTAGAAAATGCTTCCTACTTCACGGGAACATTACGAACGTAGTCGGGTGTGTCGACGGAACGTACGTAGGAATTAAGGTGCCTTCAATGTCAACGTTACTGCGATTAGCATTCAAGCAATGTTTAGACACGCCATATCGCCAAATTTGGCACTTCTGTGTAGCCGACCTAAATTTTGTGTTACTGATATCTCGCATGCGGCTGCATATGATGCTGACTTTTTCGCTGGTTGCTGACTTTTTGCCGATTGTTCTACTTGTCTGTCAAGGTGCCTTCAATATGGCTCACTTTCTTGGGAAAGAAATTAATGAAGTATAAATAACACAAATGAATATCACAAATTTTGTGAAGTACCCTATGAATGCTAATCTCATAAAGAACTTGGGGTTCTTAATTGGTGAAGTTACTCAGTGTACATAATGCAGAATTTTGGTCATGCGTCATCGATCGGCTGCACTATGAAACAGCGAGGCATTGCACAAGTCGTTGCAGTGCGGGATGTGGATGTTGCGCCAAGCCGGTTGTGCCTATGCATTTGTGGCGAAATGAAAATGCATTGAGAATCTTAGTGTGCTGGCTTGCATGAAGAAAATACTTCAGGGTGTTTGCTTTGTTCACTGTTGTTGCATGTGCCAGAGGTTCAGTATATATATTGGGGGGGGGGCGGTATTTTGGAAGCACAAATCACATATTTTCGTCTCATAATATGGCTCTAATTCTTAAGCAATAGAACAATGGAAATCGAATGCCCTGCAGAAATCGGTGTGAGTGAAGATGTCATGAACTACCAAGGCAAAATTACACATCGGGAGAAATGTGGTGCAGAAGCCAATGAAAAGTGAGTATTTAACCCGCCATGATAAAAATGAAATTTGCAATGCGAATAGACCTTTTGTACACCTTTAGAACAATGATTACACAAAATGTGATATGCTTAAATGTGTAAAAGCTTGCCGCAATGCTAAAGTAGGATGAGTAACATGCAGTAGATTTTGGCATTGAACATGTCCTGTAACTGATATTTTCGTTGTAAGCCTCGCTGTCACGCCTTTCCCTCCGGCACTCCTTTTACTGAAACGTGGCACTGTATTTCCATTGGTGTGATGATGGTGATGGTAGCGGTAGCAGTAAGGCTGGTTAATGCTTATCCCTTTGATTCCTGTGAGTTTAGTTGTAAAAAAATATGACACGTCCATACACTTGTGCTGCAAAGTTTGACGCTTGTGGTGATTTTTTGTAGAGCTAATTTGTGTTGGGGCATTTGAAAGGTCTGCACCATTGTGGCCTAATAACTAGAGCACTGGTGAGGTTCAAGACTGGGTGTATTGGTATAAAAGTTTCAAGTTAAATTGCGCATTAATTCGACGGGGCACAAAGAAAAGAAATACACACAGCAGAACACTCTGCTTTGTGTGTTATTCTTCTTTGTGCCGTCGAACTTTTGTGCGATCCAGCTTCAAATAGAGCATTGGGCTTCTTTGGTGCAGGACCGAGCAAGTGCGAGCTATTCGACAACATGCCAATGCCTTGCCACACAATTATGGAAGTAGGAAGGTTTGCAAACAACGCTTTGCTTTCAAATCCAACTGCTCATGTAATACAAGCACTGATTGAAAGAACCGTCATAGAAGAATAATGGTGAAATGAACGGCCTTAGAGAAGTGTAATTTGTATATTGACATTGTTGACATAATAGTTGCCACACCGGACTCAACAATTGTACTGGACAGAGCAGTTTGTTTCCTATGTGAAGCACAAGCTTCCATAACATGCTGTGCAGATAACCAAGCACAGTTTGTTTTGACGTGGTACGCAACATTCATTGTAATCTGTTTTGATTCGCAAGAAGTGCCAAACACCACCTCTTTTTCGAGGACGTCATGGGAATATTTGGCGAGACCTTTTTGCAGCCCCTCATAATGGAAGTGTGGCTTGTCAGCTTTGTTTGGATGCCTTTATAGATTTCTGTTTCTGATCATTGTGTGCTATCAAGTTCCTAAAGTCTATGCAACCGGTGCAAGCCATTACGTTATTCTATATTCGGATACAACTTTTGGAGGCTGCGGAATCTGCACTTGAAAGGCAGGTTAACACAAGCCTTAGCCAATGGGCACGCACTCTAGGCTGACGTTGTGCCGCCGGACGCACTAATACCTGCTCGTTGGAAAGGGACTTTTTTCTTTAGACGTGAAGGCAATCGGCTGCTGCTCTTTGATCATCTGGAGTTCTCCTGGAAGCCTCTCCTGTCTTGTGAAGTTGTATCCGACTGTAAAGAATGTCATTTATCATACAACACAAAAGGACAAAGTGTACAATTATTTGGCCTTTGAAATAAATACATCACGAGTAAGCTATGCAACGGCTTTAACTGTGTCAAAATTAGTACATGCAAATATATGACATTGTTAAAAATACGTGGTACCGAAGATGCATGTAATGACATGCTTGAATCGGGGAGTGTTGCATTCGTATGCACAGTCTATAGGTGACAGCATTATTAAGCTCCTCATGTTTCCTGTCTTTTCATTGTGAATTACACACACATTTCATCTTGTTGCTAATCAATACGCACTGTATTCTAGCACATAGAAAGAACAAACAGCACAATGACATGCATGCTGCATTAGTGTATTCTTCATTTACATGGTCCAAGAGTGGCACAGGTTATCTTACGTTTTGGCCCATTTTGAAGAGGCACCAAGTGCATATGAAAAATGCACAGTACAACGTTTACTGCAATAATTTTATTCATGCTCTTGGATAATATACAAAATAATAAGCTGAAAGCTCCTTTATAAGGTGTCTTCTGGGAGCTCGACTGGAGAGCAGTGAGGGCACCAGTACTACTCTTGCAAAGCAACCCTCTGGACCTCTGCCACACTGAAAAAAGTACGTGCCTGGCGGCTCGCCTACTGCCACCAGTCGGTTGAGTGCGTCCAGCAGCAGAATGCTTTGCTGCAAAAAAATGTGGATTGTTGGAATGAATTAAGCGCATGTAAACCATTATTTACAAAGAAAAATGCTCGTTGCACTATTGGTATTAAGTGCCCTTAACTGCGGAAGCCTTTATTGTAGTATGCAGAATAAATCAATGTGTAGGACAATGTTGCTTTATTTTTCATAACTGGGGCTGTACTTTTCAAAGCCAATTGTCATGTTGCTTAGTGTGCCAGCAGCTGAGGTATCCCCGCACCTTCGCGAGTCTCTACTGTCAGCAGCACAAACCTATTTTTGTTCACTGCAGAGCAAGTGCCTCTCCCTAGAATCCAGTCTTATGCGAGCTGATTGCATCCTATGCCTGCAAACATCATATTTTTTCCCATTACGCAATTTTCCATCATCCTCGCCTGCAGTTCTCTCTCCTTGACATCCATTCTGTCACGCTTATGTAATCACCTGTTATGATTTGACGACAAGTGATTGAAGACGTGCATGGTCTGCCAGCCGATTCCATTTTTTTTGCTTAATCTCAACTACCATATCGATTGCTACGGTTTACTATGCCACTGTCTTCCTGGCTTCATGCTATCTCTAATGATTTTGTTACTTCGCGTTCTACACAGTCCACGACTCCTCAAGTTTCTTTCTTAACCTTCAGCTTTACGTCCCATATTGCATAACCGGTAGAATGCACTAATTCAAAACTTTTTTTCAAGGATACTATAGATATTAATATATAGATATTCATAGATAGATCATATTCAAACTATCAATCAGGTGATAGAGAAATGTGCGGAATATAACCAACCCTTATTTATAGCTTTCATTGATTACGAGAAAGCGTTTGATTCTGTCGAAACCTCAGCAGTCATGGAGGCATTACGGAATCAGGGTGTAGACGAGCCGTATGTAATAATACTGAAAGATATCTATAGGGGCTCCACAGCCACCGTACTCCTCCATAAAGCAAGCAACAAAATCCCAATAAAGAAAGGCGTCAGGCAGGGAGATACGATCTCTTCAATGCTATTCACAGCATGTTTACAGGAGGTGTTCAGAGACCTGGATTGGGAAGAATTGGGGATAAAAGGTAATGGAGAGTACCTTAGTAACTTCCGATTCGCTGATGATATTGCGTTGCTTAGTAACTCAGGGGACCAATTGCAATGCATGCTCACTGACCTGGAGAGGCAAAGCAAAAGAGTGGGTCTAAAAATTAATCTGCAGAAAACTAAAGTAATGTTTAACAGTCTCGGAAGAGAACAGCAATTTACAATAGGCAGCGAGCCACTGGAAGTCGTAAGGGAATACACCTACTTGGGGCAGGTAGTGATGGCGGATCCGGATCATGAGACGGAAATAATCAGGAGAATAAGAATAGGCTGGGCTGCGTTTGGCAGGCATTCTCAGATCATGAACAGCAAGTTGCCATTATCCCTCAAGAGAAAAGTATATATTAGCTGTGTCTTACCAGTACTCACCTACGGGGCAGAAACATGGAGGCTTACGAAAAGAGTTCTACTCAAATTGAGGACGACGCAACGAGCTATGGAAAGAAGAATGATAGGTGTAACGTTAAGGGATAAGAAAAGAGCAGATTGGGTCAGGGAGCAAACGCGAGTTAATGACATCTTAGTTGAAATCAAGAAAAAGAAATGGGCATGGGCAGGACATGTAATGAGGAGGGAAGATAACCGATGGTCATTAAGGGTTACGGACTGGGTCCCAAGGGAAGGGAAGCGTAGCAGGGGGCGGCAGAAAGTTAGGTGGGCGGATGAGATTAAGAAGTTTGTAGGGACGGCGTGGCCACAATTAGTGCATGACCGGGGTTGTTGGAGAAATATGGGAGAGGCCTTTGCCCTGCAGTGGGCTTAACCAGGCTGCTGATGATGATGATAGATAACGTAGCGATCACGATTCGGTAATGCCTTGCATGTGCTGTTCAACCCATGACATTTTTGTATAAGTTTCTGCTTTATATCAGTACCTGTTATTGATATTTCTCCTGGATAAAGATACTCTTCCATAGATTCTGCGGGCTGAATGTCACTCATAAATTTCTGTTATCTCACGAAGTTAGTGAAGGCTACCTTTATCTTTCCTATATTTTAGCGGTCCCACATGCATGTGAAATTACAAACGCTCATTGGTTCTCAATGCCTTTTTTAAACTGCTGGACATTCAGTTCTTTACTACAGAAGTTACTTAATCCGAGCACTGTTATTATGCTAAATATGAAACAGGAGAAATATACTTATCTGCAAGTTGTTGATGTCTCCTTCACTGTGTTGGTTGCGAGATCCATCGTTGGCACCACCTCCTTGTCGCATTGTAGCTATATAGGCTGTCTTCCTTTCGCACACAGTATGTAATATTCGTGACGCTCGCGGTCACGCAGAGTTGAGGAACTCAGCGCACTCACAGAAGCAGCACCGGAAAAGTTGTTTCTTCAGCATTACGCCGCGAACAGTAGACGCGCGTTGCGATCTGTAAAATCCCCGAAGATTGCTCGCGGAGGAACAGAACTATAGAAGAAATAGTGGTCATCGTTGAGCCTGATCACTACGTCGCGCACTGCAAGCTCGTTGTACGAGTTTGTTTACACTGGGCCTCTTCGATGTTTAGCTGCCATGCTCGCCCGGCGAATGGATGTAATAATGCCGCCACAGCACTCCCTCGTGATATACTGCGAAGCGTACTAAATTACAAATTAGTCTAATGCACATTCAGTATACATCTAGTAAGCTTTAAGTTCTTCTAAACAACGTTAAATGCACTAATAATATTTTACTAGATGCATTTGTTTTATAACTTGCTTGTGCATGTAATGCACTCGGTGGAACGACAAACAAGTGAAAGAAGGCACGGCCATGCACCGACGGTATGATCACGTGAGCCCCTGTTTGTCGACCACCCAGAAGGCAACGCCCAAGGAAAGCTAGACACCTAGAGTGAATCTAGTTAAACAAATGAAACTGGAGGCTTGTCGAAAGATAAGCTGTGTCTTGGTATCATTTGTGCTTTCATCTTGGAGTGTCGCCAGAGCTCGTGAAGATCCCGAGTTTCGCCAAACTCGATGCATCCTGCATAGCACCCCTCTATTCCTTACACCCCATCTCTACTCGAATGTAGTAGACGCATTTGGGGTGCGTGCCTCTCGAGGAGGTGAGGAGAGTGGTGTTTGAGCTTCCTAGCATTCAGGCCCTTTTGATGGTCGCTCCTTGGGCCCTGATAGCAGGTGTTGCTGCAGATCGGCTGATTCGGTGTGGGCTGGGAATCCATGCACCGCCACTTTGTAGCTATGCTCCGAATCCGCTACGTATGCATTGAATGGTTGTTGTTTGCCTCACACCTTCATGCATGTGATTCGACCAATGATGTACGCACCTCCAGTGAGAGTGCGGATGCGATGATGATATTCCTCCCTTCTCGGATTTACTGTACGAAATCATCTCCGGTGATTCTTTTGTTTGTTAGGTCTGCTTATGCTCCAGGTAACGCGGATCATCTCTTGTGTTAATTCTGTTGCCAGGCCTTCATTGAGTCCCGTGTGGTGTTTCAGTATTATCTTGATGTGATTTCTCAGTAATCGTAATAGAGGGTTCGCCTTCATGCTGCGACGACTAGCGCCCCTGGCGCCGTGGTGCCCGCCTCCTTTCGCGGCGCCTGCTGATAACTGTCCGTTAAGCTTATTCTTGCTGCTGGAAGCCTTTTGCCTGTCGTTGTTGAAATGACGGACCGTAGCCGGCGAGCAGTGGCAGATCAAAGAATGCTTCATTGCTTGGTGTTGCTAGTTCTATAACGAAAGAGAAAAGGCTCACATGACTAGACATGATAGCAAGAGTGCGACACGTGTAATCTGTCTTGCTCATGCTATACGTGAGCACGTGGGCTTGATAACGTTACATCACGCGTGCTTGATAACACTACATCCCTTCCCCCTTAGCTGGAGTAAGTGAGACAATGTGGGGGCTTCCGTAGGCGAGTCGAACGACGTGGTGACTGTTGGGGCCCTATAACGTAAAACTATTCCAATATGTTTCTATTCCAATTTCCTGACGTCAAATTTGCGTAACCACCGACGCAAGCACCGGGCGGTCACCCATAGGGTTGTCTGAACTGACCAATCAAACGCTCTCCTCGTTCATAGGAGGTCCCTTTTGTTTGTTTGAAAAACGAATAACATTGCCTACACTGAGCGGCTTGTTGTATCTAATTGGCTGACAAGAGGCGAGGAGAACGCTCAAGTGGAGAGGGATTCACTAGGGCAGAGCCAGTGCACTAAAAACCGATAACCGGATGAAGAGGGTGGTGCCGGCGTCTGCGATTGGTCGGCTTTCCCTTACTTAGCTTGTGGTGGCTGGTCGAAAATCGCGGCGGCATGCAACGGAAGCTTAAGAATGACGCTAAAATTGACCCTCAGCAAAGAAGAGTTGGCAGAATGAGGTAGTAAACGTGTCGAAAGTGCTTGAAAACGTTACACGGTCACGCAAGAAGTTTTATTATACGCAAATACACCCATGCTTTCCGGCAGGTGCGAGTAGCCAGCGTCTCAGCGATCGGCGGCAGCTATCTTTTATTCCTTTCGGAACGGGGCAGCCTGCGGCTATTCCGAAAAAAATTCAGTTTTGTTCGGCATATTAATGCATCTTTATCGCGTACACGTCACTTTGACGCGGTGAGTTCGTGCGGTTTTGTGACGTCGCGTGACAGGCAGGTGAAGTGGGTGCAGCCCAAAAACTTTTTACCAATAGCCGAGGGCTAATCGCGAAAAGGGGTCGAATCAGAAATAACTGTTTTTCTTTTTTCTGTCAAATCATGCATAATCAGTGTGCACACATCATATCAGATGGGGAGCTATTGCGGTTTTTGTAACGTCGCGTGACAGACAGGTGAAGTGGGGGGTGGTCGAAAAAAGTTTTTGACCAATCGTGGAGGGCTGATAGCAGAATTGGAATAGAAAAGTTTGCAATAGTTTTACGTTATAGCGCCCTTGGTCTTCGGCTTGAGAGCCGACATCCCGTGCGTCTGAACCTTCATGAGCTGCAGCCTGCTCGGCGCTACACTGAGCTTCGTCGCCTGTCTGGACTTCTCTCGGCTTGCTAGGTGACGACCCTGTGCCGAGCCGTGGCCGGAGTTGGTCTACGTGGCGCCGCTGCGGTCCCTCCGGTGTTTGCAGTGTAACCATGCGTGATCCCTTCGTGGACACTACTGTCGCGGGCATCCACTTCCGTGTAGACTGAAACTGGCGTGACCATACTCGCCTGCCAGGTTGATACCGCGTTAGTGCTTTTGCTGCTCCTTGAACAGGTTCGCCGGAACCATCATTTTCTGCCCCCTTTTTGTCCGTCAGTGAAGCTGTCAGCCTGGTTCTGGAACGGAAGCCCAACAGCAGTTCTGCGGGCGATTTTCCTCCTTCCAATGGTGTCGTTCCCTAACGAAATAAAAACTTGATTAGTCGCTCCTGCAATGTACCTGCCGGATTCTTTCGAAGCCCTTCCTTTACTGTCCGCACAGCCCGTTCCGCCAACCCATTTGACTGAGGATGGTATGAATCTGTTCTGATGTGTTTCACTTGGCTTTCCTTCAAGAAACTGGACATAGTGGCAATTGAAAACTGTGGTTCGTTATCAGATACTAAGCAGTAGGGCAGGCCAAAACGTGCGAAAATACCTTTAAGTACTTTTATGGTCGTCTCTGCTGTAGCGGTCTTTGAACGTATGGCCTCAATCAACTTCGTCTCGGCATCCGCCAACACAAAAACTTGGCAGCCACTGATGGAGCCCGTGAAGTCCATATGCAACCTATACCATGGTTTGTTGCTCGCCGAGACGGAACTTAAGCAGCCGGCATGGGCCAACATTGCATACACTGAGGGCAGCTTTTAACCAACACTTCGATGTCCCTATCTAGACCAGGTGCTGTACGACGGCCTCACAGCTCAGGTGATTCACCGATTCTGACTGGCACTGGCCTTGAAGTACGCGGACCACATTGTCACTTAGTGCTGGCACAAGAAGCGCACGCTGCTTCCCTGGATCCGTGATGCTGTGGCCCTCAAAAAAAACCTCCAAATGGACCCGGTGTTCCAGCTAGCTAAGTGTTCCAACTTGTTTTGACTAAACTAATCAGCTTGGCGGCACGCGCGAAAAGTTAAACATGAACACATGCCGTTCGACGACAGCGGAAGCGGTCTGTAAATACGCTCTGTAAAGTTGCGTACTTTTTCTTCTCCAAGATTACAGGAGATTCTACGATTTTGCCGTGCAGCATTTCGTCGACTAGTTGCCTTATAGCTTCACATTCTCGCGTCGTCGAACCTCGGTAAGAGCTCCGGCGGAGTGGTCGGGAGCACTCATCGTTTATTATGCGATAGTTTGCAACTCATGCTTGCTGAATACTCGATGACGTCGAAAAGCAATCTTTCTATCATGGAAGAAGACTGTCAAGCCATTGTTGCTTACTCATGGGGAGGCTAACATTTATGTCGAAGACTGGTTCGAGAGCTATGATCATGGAGTTAGATGTGGCAGAATCCAACAGTAAAAGCTCATTGGTGGTTTCCACAATTTTCTCGAGGTGCGCAATCGTCGTGCGGTTGTTGACGTGCTTGTACTCCTGGTAGAAGTCGGTGAGCACCACTCTGCTTTTCCTGCATGCAGTCGCGCAATCCCTCTTGCTACGCAAATTTTACGATGGAGCAGGAGATGTTGATCGCACTTGATGACGCCTCCTACGTTGGTGGGTGTTTCGGTGCCAGCGCAAATGAGAATGCTGGGCGAGATGGAAGGCTCACTTCATTGTCCAGTGCACTGAAGCCATAGTCACTATGGGAGCTCTCCAGCAGTACTGCTTGATCTTCGGACAGTTTTACTGACTTTGACTTCAGGTTAGTGAATGTGCCGTGTCGATTCGGGAAGTCTATGCCGAGAACGACGTCTAGTAAACACTGCTGAAGGATTACAAAGAGGGCAGGGTAAGTTTGGTCATGAAAGGTTATTGTTGCCGCGCGATTTAGGTCGGCGTTATTAAGTGTCCTCCAGCGGTCAGGATATGATGGCCTTCCAGTGCAGTCTTAACTTTCTTCAACTGGTTCGCAATGGGTCCAGTCATGATGGAGGAGTCGGCTCCTGTGTCCACTAAAGCGGTGGTTGCGTGGCCGCCGAGAAGCGTGTCGAGGTAAGTGGTACTTTCTTTTGCGTTGCGATTAGGTCTTGACATCGCATTAAGGCCGCGTGGCGTTGACCTATGGATCGTACCCTGCGTCTACAGGTCTTTATTCGTCGGCATATTCTTCACTTCTAGGCTTCGTCGGGATGGCGGCGTTATGTTGAAATTTCGTCGAGTGAGTTTTTTCGGTGTCTTCGTCGGCGTAGGATCTCCGTGCGTTCGACGAAGAGCAACCGCGCCTTCGTCAGTTGTAGTAGAGTTGAAATATGGGCGAGTTTGAAAGGAGGCATACTTATGAGTCAGTGCGACAACAACGGAAGACACAGAGATAGAAGAACACAGAGTGAAAGCTGTCTAACAACAGAAATTTATTGAACACGATGCTCCATAAAAACGCACGGATAAACCAAGACCTGCCTACGTAGGAACTCTAAGTCGCCTGGAAATGGTTATTGAGCAAGCAAGTTTCGCAATCTAACAAAACAACAGATGGATCGCATGCACAATCATCGCACAACCTTTCTATATGGAAGCATTCAGCAAGTTCGCGAGCATTTCTCTATATGTGTCTGATGTAAACATCAGTTTATTTGACACAGGACTGCACCCCTAAATCTTCAATGCGCGGAAGTGGAGAGGCAGGTTTTTCTTTTAAAATATTCTTATGCTGACGCAGGCGCACACTGATGCTGTTGCTCGACTGCACAATGTAGCATTTCCAACAAGGGAGAGGAATTCGATAAACTATAGAAGGATCGATGTTTGGGTGAGTTGCTACTGGTTGAAAACCTTGCGCTGCCCCTTTAAGATGTTCGATAAACTATGCCTACGCTGCAGGAAACGAAGGCTTTGCGACGATTCACGGAGCAACCAACAGTTGATCCATCTTTCTTCTTTTAAGTCGCAGCACAAGCTTCACCGACTTACGGTGGGCCGAAAAAACAACATCCATGTGAAAACGTTTAGCTGTCTTCTTAAATCGATGCAGCAGACTATGAACATATCGCCGGGTCACTATGCGTGCCATCTAAACCCCTCGACGACAAAGAAGACGAACGGGCCCCTCGAGAGTACGAGCACGATTAAGAAAAGACAAAAACATCCCTTTTGCTGGCCGGCATCATTCTGCACGTCCTTTTCGAGTACGACGCAGTATTGCTACTTCCAGCAAAAAAGCCCATGTGCTTGTGACCTGCGACAGTGGTGAAGGCGCTGGGTACCATCGCTTCATGATCGGCACTCCTTCCAGAAGACCTGCATCTTCGCCCGCAAGACACCCACACGTCGTGACGCCTGTACACCGCACGAGCCGCCGCCTAGACCGCAAAATTTGGCTTCTTACAAGAATAAGCTCTGTCAGCGGCCACCCTAACTCCAGAAATGGCACTGTGAAGCAGCCCAAAACAGGTAATGGTCCAGAACCTTCGGATTCCCGACCCCTTTCACGGTGACACACACCAAGATGTGGAAGGCTGACTTGAGCAGTATGAATGGGCTGCTAGATATAATCACTGGCACCCCGACCAGAAACTTTTTGACGTCTATTTTGCCCTTGAAGGCAGTGCAAGGGCGTGAATAAAAATCACGAGGGGAGTTTGATGACATGGGACGAATTTTCCCATTGGTTACTCGATGCATTGGGGAACACAAAACGCCGTGAAAATGCACAACGCCTCCTTCAGTCACTTATCCAATAAAACAGCCACATGAAGGTGTCGCCCTCTTTGCCGAAGATATGGCGCATCTGTTTCACCGCACCGATCCCAAAATGTCCTAGGCAAAGAAGCTGAGCCACTCATGCGGGGTGCCAAAGAACCACTGTTCGCTGGCCTTATGCGCAATCCGGCGGCAGCTGTGTACGAGTTTGTTAAGGAAGCCATGGCAATTGAGCGGGCGCTTCAGCAACGGTACCAGCAGTACAATCGCTTGGACCCTGGGGCACCGAAATGAGCCGAAGCACTCGCCACAAGGATGAGACCTATTTACGCCAATTGATCCAGCAGATTCTGCTAAAAAAATTGCTAAGCAGAATGCTGGGTACGCACCATCAGCGCATGCACCCCCGCCGCAAGAGTTCATGGTTTCCTCCGTCGCTGAAGTGATGGGCCAGGAACAGGCGTTTGTCGTTTCCGAGCCATATCCCGACATGTCATACCAGCTGAATGCCTACAGCAACGGAGGTGACATTTGCCATCCATTGCCTTCCGGGCTGCCATGCCGAACGCACACAGATATGCAGACGCTGTTTGTCGTCCCTTCTCGTCCATACCTACACCACAGTACCGTCAATGGCCTCCAGTCGGAGCCTGGATTCAACTAGAAACTGTAAGGCGACCCCAGCTATGGGAGACCGATATGCGGTGCCGACGACAACCATGTTTGCCGGCAAGTGAGCCCATCTAATTTACGGTAGTGCTCACCGTCTGCAGCACGTTTTTCCTCGCCGAACAGCTGAAGATTTCCTGACGTCGAAAGGGGCCGGTCTCCGAGCCCATGGCGGGGAAACTGAAAGCAGCGACCTCTGGGGGTGACGTTGCCAGTGATCAAGTTGCCCAAGATCCGCCACGGTTGCCGAAAAAGGAAGGCGCCGACAAAATTGTAACTGCCGACCTCACTGTAACAATTGACGAGCACGAAGTGACGACCGCAGTTGACACCGGCGCAGATTTTTCTATAATGAGCGAGCAGCTGGCCGACAAACTCAAGAAAGTCAGAATGGAATGAACGGGTGGTTACATTTGAAATGCTGGAGGCCACATGACACCTACAAACATGGCAAGTGCACGGCAAGACTCACGATCGGGAACGACGCCTTTGTCGCCACATTCGTGGTTCTACCAGAGTGCTGAAAATCACTTATATTAGGAGTGGACTTCTTAAGGGATTACGGTGCCATTTCCGGCATACGCGACAGCGCGGAGACATTTTCCTGTGATAAAGACCCGACCCATGGCACAGGACTCCAACGTCGAGTCTTACGTGCAGTCGACGAGGACGTGTGCATACCACCGCTTTTATGCAGACTTCTTTCCGTCCGCTGCGGCGCACAGCATCAAGACGCAGTAGCGGAACATGTAACTGCTATGCTATTCCGCCAAGATGTTGCCAACCCCCTTGGCATCGTCAGCTTATTCGACAGGAGGGCGGAGGTGCTCTTGACAAATTTGAAAAATGAATGTCGCCACATCAGTAAAGGCACCGTTGTCGCGTACCTGGATGAAATCGACCGCGCTGAAGGCTCTTTTGCAATGCAAAGAGAATTCAAGGCTCGTGCAGCACCATGTGCATCCGCTGTGGCCGTCGGTTCGCTCTTAACGCCAACAAAATGACACAATCTTATGGAACTGCTCGAAGAATTTAAGGACTGCCTCTTCTCTACGTCGCGAGTAGGTCCAACGCCGCTGACAAAGCATTGCGTCATCAGGGAGGACACAGCAACACCCATTCTACAGAACCCGTATGGTGTGGCTCAGAAAGAACGTCAGGCAATACAGCAGCAGGCAGTACAGGATGATGTTGTGCAGCCATCAAGGAGTCCGTGGGCATCACCTGTAGTACTTGCAAAAAAGAAAGATGGTGCAGGTTCTGCATTGATTATCGCAAGTGGAATCACATTAAAGAGAAAGATGTTTATCTGTTGCCCCGGATCAATGACTCTTTGGACAGGCTACGGCATGTGCGTTACTTCCCCTATATGGGCCTTAAAAGTGGATACTGGCAGATAGAGGTTGATGAGGGAAATTGAGAGAAGAGTGCTCTTCTGACACCTGATTGGCTTTACGAATTTAGGGTTCTGCCTTTCCGCTTATCCTCGGCCCCAGCCACGTTTCAATAGCTCATGCATACTGTCCTATCCGGTCTAAAGTGGAAGACTTGTCTGGTGTACCTCGGTGGCGTGACTGTTTTTTCTGCCGTTTATGACGAGCATCTAAAATGGCTGCTTCTCAGTTCTTCAAGCCAAATGGTTCGCGAGGCTTACACTGAAACCAGAAAAATGTCACTTTGAGTTTGTAAAACTTCAGTTCCTAGGTCATGTCGTCAGTCAAGACGGTATTATGCCTCAGCCAGATAAAATTGCAGCCATCGCAATGTTCCCACCGCCTACCGAGAAGAAGTCAGTCAGACGCTTCCTGGGTCTCTGCACCCATTACCGGAGATTTATCGCAGATTTTGCCTAACTCGCCTTTCCGCTCACCCGCCTCACAAAAGAAGACATTGCGTTTGCATGAGGAGAGGAGCAAGAAGTGGGCATTCAACTCGTTGCGGTAGCATCTACAAACTAAGCCTTTGCTTGCTCACTTTGACGAGGACGCATCAAGAGCAATCCACACAGATGCAAGCAACGTGGGCCTTGGCGCTATTCCCGTTCAGTGGCAAGACGGTGCCGAGAGAATAGTTGCCTATGCGATCAGAACAATGTCATGTGCTGAGTCTAACTTCTCGACCACGGAGATGGAATCTCTGGCTGTCGTATGGGCCGTCGCGAAGTTTCGCCCGCAGCTATACGGCAGTAATTTTCAAGTCGTAAGCGACCACCATTCCTTGTGTTGGTTGATCAATATGAAAGATGCTTTTGGACGTTTGACACGCTGGAGCTTAAGGCTTCAAGAATGTGACATGACGACAGTCTACAAATCGGGAAGACAGCACTTAGACGTTCACAGGCTCCCGAAATCACCAATTGAACCGCCTAGCGGAGACGCGGATGACTACGCTGGTTTTTTTAGAACTTGTTCATGCGGTCGCCATCTCTCTGCAACAGGAAGACGACCGGCAGCTCAACTCACTCATGGAGTTCTTTAAACGTCGAGCTGCGAAAGTGTCGAAATTATTTTCAAGGAGTCTACCTTCATTCTGTTTGAGTAATGGAGTTCTCTGCAGGAAGAACTTCTCTTCAACAAGGAAAATCTATCTGCTCGTAGTTCCCACGAATCTCCGCCACGAAATCTTGCAAGCCTGTCATGACGAAGCCACCTAGGACCACCTCGGTTAGATGCGAAAATTGGAGCGAATCAAAGTAAGATACTTTTGGCCAAGGCTCGCAGCAGATGTGAAACATTACGTTAGAGCGTGCCTTGAGTGCCAGCGATGCAAAGTACCACCGACTAAACCCGCTGGGCTATTGCAGCCCGTTGCAGTACCGGCAACGCCGTTTGCTGAAATCGGAATAGACTTTCTTGGCCCCTTTCCAATATCTGACAGCGGAAACAGATGGCTCATAGTCACGACGGAGTATCTCACCCGATACGCTGAAATACAGGCAATTCCGAGCTGTATTGCAGCTGAAGTGGCACGATTTTTTATCGAGAACATTGTCCTGAAACACGGTGCTCCGGCGGTCGTCATAACCGACAAAGGAACCGCCTTCACAGCTTAGATTTTGCGCATTGTGCTCACGCTCAGTGGCACAGCGCATAGGAAGACGACAGCCTACCATGCACAAGCGAAAGAGCTTACAGAACGCCTCAACAAGAATATTGCAGACTTGCTTTGGATGTACATCGATGCGGAGCACAAGCATTGGACAAAATATTGCCGCAGGTCATATCCGCATATAATATGGCACGCCAGGAAACAACCAAAATGACGCCGTTTGGTTTGATTCATGGTAGAGAAGTCACTACAGTGGTTGATTCTATGCTGCCTCATGAGTGCAATGATTCACCCGCAGGCGCCGCAGAATTCCCTGAGCGCGCCAAAGGAGCACGGCAATTCTTGCGCGTCAGAATACTTTCACTTTCTTACCTTAAGGGCCCCACTGTGGAGGTATTACATAAGGGGTGGATGTACAAAAAAGAAAACACTTTGACCATCCAAGATGAGTAGCGAGCTCTTACAGCGTCAATTAAGGCATGCCGGTTGGTGATGGCCACGATAACGTGGGGAAGGCCGTTCCAGTCTACAGTAGTGCATAGAAAAAAAGAAGACGAAAAGCTAAGAAAATGGGTTCGGGTGTGATCAATACTCAGAGAATTGGAAAGCATACTTAGCGCCAGTGATCAAGGACAGAATGGAGACGACACCACAATGCGCTAACTGCAACCACTTTATTTTCAGAAAACAACCACCTATTTAACAAATCCAGAGTGGCGCCACGTCATCCAAATTTTCACCATTCAAAGCCGTCTCCATATCTAACAAGTCGACCGAAGGGGCACTAACACGCGTACCACTATTCCGACATATAGCTGGAGCCTCAATAATCTCTTGCACACCTTTATCTGTGTGCTTCGCAAGAACACAGCAGAACCCGTCCACCCGCGCACTGCCGCATTCCTGATAGTGAGTTGAAAGATGACCATGCATGTTGCTTATTTCTCTCGTTTAGGCTACGTTCTCTTAACCGATCATTAAGACGCCTTCCTGTCTGTCCGATGTATTTTTACCACAGGACAGCGGAAGCTAGTAAATAACAGCTTCCACTGGTGGTTTAGGATTATTCGTACAGCTTATTGGAGCTGGCTTACGGTACGGGTTCGTTAACCGACATAATTTTTTGAGTTTTTCTGGCGCTGAAAAGACCACTTTTGTGTCCACATGGCTAGCCATTTTCTTAACATTAGGTGCCGTTCTATGCAGATAGGACACTACCGCTACCTTCCCTCTGTGTTCCGTCCATTCATTTGCCGCCTCCCGATTAGTGCTCTCCGACCCGCATCTTTTAACAGCCCATCTACGACCAAAACCTACACTGACTCCGGAAACCTTGCTGCTGATAACCTTCCCGACTGGTCCATAAGACTCTTATAGATCTTATGGGGGCAAGATTTCTTTAATGCATTTCCAAAGCACAAGTTGGCAATGCTCCTCTTGACGAGTTTCGAGCGGGCGGACCGATATGGCAATACGGGCCTATTATTTCTAGGTTTATACTCCCAACACGTGTGCCGTTCCATAAACTCCAGCTGAATATCTAAGAAACGTAGCACGTTATCAGTCGGCTCTTCAAGCGTGAAAGTAGGTGGGCTACGGCCTACAGAAAAAACTTCGTAAAGCTTGTCTACTGTAGAACATGCGTCTGCTTCGAAAAGAACTAGATAGCCATCAATGTACCGGACAACTTTATCCACCCTGTGCTCCCACATGGTACGCGACAGGTTTTTGTTATGGTAGGCTAGAAAAACGTCCCCTTCGTGTAAGCGGCAAACATTAACCGATGCACACACCCTTTTTTTTAATGAATATTTCGTCATTCCATGCTGCATACGTCGAGCAAACCCGTACAAAAATGACAGTTGATTAACCATTAATATATTGTTGGAAAATTGTTGAAACAACGGACTTCAACAAATTTTCAAAAGCAATTGAGTTCACTCAACCCTTGCACAACAATATTTCCGTTAAGTGTTCTCAATAAACAATTTATTGGGTAATTTGCGATGATTTTTCTAGTTGTTGTTTTGTTGTGTAGCAGTTGAGCCCACTATACAATAACTAGGACTCGCATATGGAGACATTCCAAACATTTATTGCGATGCGTTCGAACCTCGTTACTGTAACTTTGCGGCAGGCAGGTCCTTCTTTCGCCTCGCTTTCAATAAAAGAATATTGTGTGTGACCGATGGGGTGGAATCGAACGTCGGCCGTCAAGCCCGGTACTCTAACCAATAGACGAGGCAACCTAAAGTTTGCCCGCGCGGCACCAGCGCTGAATGCTCCCCTAGTGGACCGATGCAAGTTTCGAGAGTCGCCGCTGCGCTAGCGCGCGCCCATGTTCTGTACGGCGGGAGCGCTCGTGCGCGTGGTTTTTGCGAAGCCGAGTGCGACCTCATCAGCCAGGAAAGGTGGCACACAATACTGATGTGTTGTTGATTGCCACAGCAGCCTCGCAAACGCGAAAAGTCGTACACCGCCCGTGAAGTTCTACAGATTTCCGGGTAAGTGGTACGAGAAGGACAGACGACAAGCATAAATAACTGCAGTGCGCTGAGTCAAGAAAGTCTCATACTTTCGCATTCGCGTGTAATATCTTGAAATCGGAATAGACATATGCCTGTATTTAGTGCACGGCCGTTTGTTTAGTCGTGCCGCGTTGTTGAATTGTGGTGGCATCCGCCATTTGTTAGCGGTAAATGCATGCGTGTTGCGCCGCTAAGCTCTACAACGCGTGCTCGATTCTCAGCAACGGCGGCCGCATGTCGATAGGGGCAAAATGCAAGAACACCCATGTTACCATGTGCTTTGATATTTGTGCACGTTAAAGAACCCCCAGAGGTTAAAATTATTCCTGAGACTCCCCATTACAGCCGGCCTCGTAATGATTTCGTGGTTTTGGCATAGTTTTGGCATTTAGAACGCCCGAATTTATTTGATTGCACTGTGCCTTCCCTCGCGATCGGCATGGACGAGCTCAACAGAATTATTTCCCTTTTCCAAACGCTTCAAATTAAGTTACTAGTTGGGCACGTAACGAAAGGGGCCATGCGCTACTTTTGTGTGGTAGCAGACCGTATTTAATGCAAGCCGCGGTCATCGCGTGCGTCGGGAAGCGGCAGAACGGAAAGCAGCTGCTCGAGACGTGCGCGTTATGTTTTTTCTTTGCCCATGCTTTCTAAGTATCTAAGTTTGCAAGTATCATAACTTGTAGTGGTACCACTCTTGTAGAATAATATATGCACACAATCACAGGAACGTTACCTTTGGAAACATATTATTGAGAGTAATTTAATCCCCACAACAAATAGGCACACATACTGTTTCATTTATATGCGATGCAGATGGAAGCTGCGCCAAACAGACCAATGGCAATCACAACAGTCTTCCCAGCAGTCAGCACCACCGGGACATATGTTTTCGTACTGCAGCGACACAGCTCTTGAGCAGCAGCAAGACACGTGTGTAACAGACTCCAGAACATGCCTTCGTGAAGTGACGGAACCGTCAAGAAGCAGCCCAACGGATCTGCAGTCATCGAATAGTATGACAACAGAAGTTCCTGCTACCAGTGTGACTTATGTTGTAAATGAAATAAAAGTGGCTAAATTTCTGAACATGATGCGTCCCTCTAACTCGACGTCGTCAACGATCTTGTCGGACACCTGTGACACGCACTTGGCTTTCACTCTCACATCACCGTCCACGATTTGTTCAACGCCGTACACGTTCGGAAGCAGACGCTCCCCTATCGTGAGGTTGCCGCCACGAAAAAAAAAACGGTCGGCGTCGGCAACCTTCTTGAAACCGCACGGCAATCTTTGCATCGCTGTTGCGCCAGCAGGCGATCTGCCGACGACGAAAACGGAGCGCCGTGAGAACGAGCAGCAAAAAAAAGCGTGGATGGCACAATGTAAACAAAGCGGAGACTGCGCCACGACGCGACCGCGCTGCTTGGCGTTTCCACATTGGGGCGCTGTCAGGAGGCGCAGTAGCGCCGCCTGGCCATGGTTTTCTCGTCTATTGGCGGCGAGGAGTTACGGAGTCGCCATCTATCGGAAGCGCCTCGCTGGCGTAGTATGAGGGATCACGTGGCGCGCTCCTCATACGTTTTGCTGTCAGCGCTCACTGAAAACACCACGCGCGAGCTTTCCCGGACATTTCTGTAAGTATACTCTGGAAACGAGAGAAGTTTTTTGCTGTCTAAACAATAATCTTGGGCAAACTGAAAGCACACAATCGTTTACAGTCGCTATTTCCTTACCGAATACGTACAGTGAACGCCACTGCGCGCGGTCGCCGCAAGTCTCCCGAACCAGCTTCTTGCGTGAAAGGTGGGTAAACGCTATGAGCAAACTATGTGAAATATGTTCTTATAATGTTTGTATAACTAAATGGGGCGTAATAGAATAAAGACTGTGCGTCTATATGCTCGTCCGCGCACTGTTTCGTTTTATCCGCGCGCGCGTTTTCGCACCGCGCCATGAGATTTAGGCCGCAGAATATGAGCATTTGACAGCATACAAGCAACCATTGTTGCGTGGGCGCTATCAGAGCGGTTCAAAGTAATTTCATTGTAGAGACTTCGACGCCTACAGGGACTGTGATGTGCCGTCGTAACGATTCCATAATTTTTTTCTTCTAAATTCTTTGAAATTTAAATATTATTTCTCGAGTTGCGTCGCACTGTATGTTTATCGGTGTTCTCAGGGTGCAATTTCCCACTGCTCCTTTTTTGTAATCCAGTGCATTAATTCATAACATAAACATGACCATATGCCATGCTTTTTTTATATGTGCTTCTTACCGCTGCCTTTCCACTCCACTGAACTTGCCAGTATCTATAGCATCGACAAGTTCATAGACCAAACCATCATGACATTAGTCGGGCAGCGGACTGGGGCGAGCGTCGCAGTGTGCGTTTTCAGAACATCGCAGACCAGGCGCCGTAGCAGAAATCTTCCTCGCATCTGTGCTTGCTGCATACCCGAGTTGTAGCCGATGACTGTTTGCCGGTTTTATGTTTCCCGAGCCAAGCTTCACGCAGTTTCTTGTCCTGCGGCTACGTGTGAATAAGGCTGACACCGGCCTTCGTTACGTGCGTCCGGCCCTGCGGCACCGAGCAGTAGCCTACCATATTGCGCGCCTTCAAAGGCAGCCACTACCTATTGTAGTGCCATCAAGCGTTGTAAAGGAGACACTCGAGGGGAGAAAATTTTGCCACTAAATAGGGACCGCAGCGTACGAGGGAATTTAAACTCGTTTTCAGCTCGCTTCGGTGCTCCCGAAGCAGCCGACGCGGCCGCTATATCCACGTGATCCCTCTAGGCACGTCACGCCGACGGTGGCGCCAGCTTTTCCAGTGGTGGAGCTCGAGGCCAATAGGCCACGAGCGCGCGCATACTCCTCTCATTCGAAAGCCACTAAGCTCTGAAATGTTTGGGGCGTGCGCCGCGTGCCACTTCCTGGAGCTGTCACTACAGCTGGCGCTTTGAAGCGCCTATCTCCGGTACAGCCCCACTTTCGTAGCCATTTTCGCTACGTAAAAACTGCAACGTTAGACTAGATTCATGACCGTCCAAATTCATAAAGATTTATTTCTTCGCCGGCGTACAAATGCCATCGTCGTTTTAACATATGCTAGATGACATAACCATGGGTACGATCCGAGATAAGCACGTTTCGCGGAGCAGAAGAATGCGTAGTTCACTCGCAAACACGGTGACTACGCGCATGTCGAGTTCCCCAAAAGTAGACACGGCAGCAGCACTGGCCGGCGGTAACACAGGTGCCGACAGGTGACGACGCTACCTTCGAGCATCGGACACGCTGTGGGAACCGTAAGATGCAAGCGCGCACACGGTACAAACATACACGGGTGAGGTCTTCGAATTTCCTGCGACGTACCCACTGTCCGTAAAGCAAATATAGTTTTTTTATCCAATGTGCGTGGTCATCATCATCAGCAGCAGCAGCCTGGTTACGCCCACTGCAGGGCAAAGGCCTCTCCCATATTTCTCCAACAACCCCGGTCATGTACCAATTGTGGCCACGCCGTCCCTGTAAGCTTCTTAATCTCATCCGCCCACCTAACTTTCTGCCGCCCCCTGCTACGCTTCCCTTCCCTTGGGATCCAGTCCGTAACCCTTAATGACCATCGGTTATCTTCCCTCCTCATTACATGTCCTGCCCATGCCCATTTCTTTTTCTTGATTTCAACTAAGATGTCATTAACTCGCGTTTGCTCTCTGACCCAATCTGTTCTTTTCTTATCCCTTAACGTTACACCTATCATTCTTCTTTCCATAGCTCGTTGCGTCGTCCTTAATTTGAGTAGAAATCTTTTCGTAAGCCTCCATGTTTCTGCCCCGTAGGTGAGTACTGGTAAGACACAGCTATTATATACTTTTCTCTTGAGGGATAATGGCAACTTGCTGTTCATGATCTGAGAATGCCTGCCAAACGCACCCCAGCCCAGTCTTATCCTCCTGATTATTTCCGTCTCATGATCCGGATCCGCCGTCACTACCTGCCCCAAGTAGGTGTATTCCCTTACGACTTCCAGTGCCTCGCTGCCTATTGTAAATTTCTGTTCTCTTCCGAGACTGTTAAACATTAATTTAGTTTTCTGCAGATTAATTTTTAGACCCACTCTTTTGCTTTGCCTCTCCAGGTCAGTGAGCATGCATTGCAATTGGTCCCCTGAGTTACTAAGCAAGGCAATATCATCAGCGAATCGCAAGTTACTAAGGTACTCTCCATTAACTTTTATCCCCAATTCTTCCCAATCCAGGTTTCTGAATACCTCCTGTAAACATGCTGTGAATAGCATTGGAGAGATCGTATCTCCCTGCCTGACGCCTTCCTTTATTGGGATTTTGTTGCTTGCTTTATGGAGGACTACGGTGGCTGTGGAGCCGCTATAGATATCTTTCAGTATTTTTACATACGGCTCGTCTACACCCTGATTCCGTAATGCCTCCATGACTGCTGAGGTTTCGACAGAAACAAACGCTTTCTCGTAATCAATGAAAGCTATATATAAGGGTTGGTTATATTCCGCAGATTTCTCTATCACCTGATTGATAGTGTGAATATGATCTATTGTTGAGTAGCCTTTACGGAATCCTGCCTGGTCCTTTGCTTGACAGAAGTCTAGGGTGTTCCTGATTCTATTTGCGATTACCTTAGTAAATAGTTTGTAGGCAACTGACAGTAAGCTGATCGGTCTATAATTTTTTAAGTCTTTGGCGTCTCCTTTCTTATGAATTAGGATTATGTTAGCGTTCTTTCAAGATTGCGGTACGCTCGAGGTCATGAGGCGTTGCGTATACAGGGTGGCCAGTTTCTCTAGAACAATCTGTCCACCATCCTTCAACAAATCTGCTGTTACCTGCTCCTCCCCAGCTGGATTACCACTTTGCATATCTCCTAAAGCTTTCTTTACTTCTTCCGGCGTTACCTTCGGGATTTCGAATTCCTCTAGACTATTTTCTCTTCCATTATCGTCGTGGGTGCCACTGGTACTGTATTAATCTCTATAGAACTCCTCGGCCACTTGAACTATCTCATCCATATTTTACACGTGTACTTATCTTTATCGGGCAACCACGTTTCGCCGCTTAACAACTGTAATCGCAGAGCGAGGGACGCGCCTGCATGTATCCGACGTTTCTGGAAAGTTATCGACGCTTCTATCCGCGTGTCTGTTGTCGCCGAACCTTGTGTTATCAGATTTCATCGCGTGACACGAATGGTGTAGAACTTTGTGGAAGACACGCGGGTCCCATCAGTTAATCTGGAACATTCGATGACTGATCTATAAAAGCCGACGCGCTTGACCCGCTGATCAGATTTTCGACGATGGCCGAGCGTGTTCGCCGCTATCGTTGCGCTATGAGTGTAGCGTGTTTTGTGGGCACAGGTTCGCCCAATAAAAGTTAGTTTTCTTGTTCACAGTATTGCTACTGTCTTATTCAACGTCACCACCACGTGACATCTGGTGGAGGTGCTTGTGCGTTCATGTACCGAACGCCCCCGCAAAGTCGCGACCCAAGCCCGAAGCCCGAGGACAGAACGAACATCGCCGAAGACCAGCGTGCTAGCCGCAGACTGCAAGGACTGCCCCCAAAGCACGGACTTCTACCTGAGACGACAAAGAAGATCGTGGTCAAGACAACGCCAATGGCTGCCCCGGCGTCCCCTGTTATCCTACAACAACCTCGGGACCCACCAACCTTCCATGGAGCAGCGACTGAAGACCCGGAATCATGGCTGGAGACCTACGAACGAATCGCAACATTCAACAACTGGGACTCCGACGAGAAGCTGCGGCATGTCTACTTCGCCTTAGAAGACACCGCCAGAACTTGGTTTGAGAGCAGGGAATCGACCTTGACAACGTGGGACCTGTTCCGTAGCGGCTTCCTACGCACCTTTACAAGCGTCGTGCGCAAGGAAAGGGCTGAAGATATGCTGGACGCCGGAGTGCAGCTACCAAACGAGAACGTTGCCATTTTTACGGAAGAAATGAGCCGTTTGTTCCGCCACGCCGACCCGGATATGGCCGAGGAGAAGAAAGTCCGCCTACTGATGCGTGGGGTAAAGGAGGAACTTTTCGCCGGGATGGTAAGAAGCCCACCGAAGACCGTCGAAGAGTTTCTTTCTGAGGCGACGAACATCGAGAAGACACTCGAAATGCGGAACCGGCAATTCAACCGCCGTACAGGCTCTACCCACTACGCAGGAATTCAATCGCTGGCCACGGACGATCTGCGCGAGACCATCAGGGCCATTGTGCGCGAAGAACTGCGGAGGGTCTTGCCTTCGTCGCAGCCTCAAGTGGCCTCGATCGCCGACATCGTAAAAGAAGAGGTGCACCGATCGCTTGGAGTTCCTCAAGTGCAACCAGAACCGCCGCAGCCTCAGCCGCAAGCGATGAGCTACGCCGCCGTCGCCCGCCGTCAAGGTCCCCTTCCACGACCGCGCCAGGACCCCGTAACGCCGCAATTCCGTCGACCACCACCGCCGCCGCCAGCACGCCCACCCGTCGCCCAGCGCAGCTACCCGAGGAAGACAGACGTTTGGCGTGCTCCTGACCACCGCCCGCTCTGCTACCACTGCGGAGAAGCAGGTCACGTCTACCGACGATGCCCGTACCGAGAGATGGGACTGCGAGGTTTCGCCGTCAACGCGCCGCGTCCACAGCTTGGAGACCGCCCACGTGACATCGCCGACTACCTCGCCGCCACTTAGTGGAGCCCTCGACGACCGTCCCGTTCGCCGTCACCAGGCCGCTACCTGTCGCCGCAGCGCCGACCGTACACCGGCCCAGCCCGGGGCCGCTCTGCGAGCCCATATCCGGAAAACTAAAAGCAGCAATCGATGGAGGTGCGGTTGCTGTTCGTCGAACTGACGAAGATCCTCCGCCACCGACGAAGACGACGAAGAGACCATCTCGACGACCTAATGACGACACGCCGCCGTCCCGAAGAAGTCGGGAAGCCAAGACTACACCGACGAAAGACGACTTGACGACGCAACGTTCCAGCTTCAGTTCAACACGACGCAGCCGTGATCCGACGCCAAGACCCAACTGCAACGCCAGACAAAGAACAACCGACCTCGACGTGCTTCTCGACGGCCACGCAGTCACTGCCTTAGTCGACACAGGGGCCGATTACTCCGTAATGAGTGGACACATCGCCGCCCAGTTGAAGAAAGTTAAGACCGCATGGGAAGGCCCTCAGATTCGAACCGCTGGAGGACACCTCATCACGCCGACTGGGATCTGCACGGCAAGAATAACCATTCATGACCGGACTTACCCTGCCACCTTCGTTATCCTCCAACAGTGTTCACGAGACGTCATTCTCGGTATGGACTTCCTCAACCAACAGGGCGCAGTCATCGACCTGAAGTCGAAGTCAATAACACTGTCGGAAGATCATGCGATACCGCCGGAGAGCCCTCGTAGTCACCACGCCTTGAGTGTGCTCGAAGAGCAAGTGAGCATCCCGCCTCGCTGCAGCATTGTTATTTCGGTCAGCACCGAAACACCCGCTGACGTAGAAGGCGTCTTCGAAGGCGACCAACGTCTACTGCTAGACCGTGAAATTTGCGTCGCAAGAGGGATCGCTCGACTGCATGAAGGGAAAACTGAAGTGTTGCTGACAAACTTCAGCCAGGAGTTCAAGCACATCAACAAGGGCACGACGATCGCGTACATCGAGGAAATTCTGGAAACAAGTACAGTAAAAGCTCGTTAGTTCGAACCGCAAGGGGAAGTCGCTTCAGTTCGAATTAACGAAAGTTCGAACTAACGAAAGTGAAGGAGGGCAACAGTACACTGCGATTTGGAAGCAGTAGGGCATGTCAGAAATTTGGCGTGTCAGAAAGTGATGGCGTCTGCCGCGGGCACACGCCATCTTCAAGTCGAAGCTGTAGATCCGACTGTGCCACACCATCGATGTCCACCGAAACGAACGTTAGCCGAGGCTTAAAGCGATTACAATGAATCGCGACGGCCGATACCTCCTAAGCTGAAGACAGAGGTGCACAACCGATGAAGACTGCCGAGACAAAGACGCTGAATATGTGAAGGTGGCGAAGGCCCTGATTCGCTGGTTCTTGATTGCAAGCGCAGCTGCGACGTACTTGATTCGCTGTGTTTTGGAGCTTGCCGTGCCATCTCCGCACAACATTAGCAGCTGTACATGATTTGCAAAGCCTCCGAGATTCGCAACGGGCAAGAAGTCTCAGAGGTTACGTAGAACGGAGAGGCGGCAGCCGCCGCTGCCTTCTGGCTGACCCCGCGTCGGTTAGATTTTTTTCCGATTTTGCCTTCTCTCGCCGTTCTCTCCGTTTCGGAGGCAATACAGCCTTGTGTGTAGGCAGTAGGCGCGTTTCTCTGGGCGTGTGCCAGGCGAGCGTAGTTCGAATTATCCGTGAGGGAACCTTCTCGCGTTCGAATTAACGGACTTTTTTATACATAGACTTCTGTGGAGCTTGGCCGGACCAAATTGTACAGTTCGAATTATCCATAAATTCGAATTATTGAAGTTCGAATTAACGAGCTTTCACTGTAATGCGTTTGTCCTCTCGGATTCCGCCGCATCTACCCCGACGACTGTGGTTCCCGAACCAGACTACGACATTAATCCAAATCTCCCTATGATTAAGCAACAGGAGCTCAGAAGTCTGCTCCGACGATACAAAGGCTGCTTTTCCACGTCATCGAGGATTCGACAAACACCAGTCGCCAAGCATCGCATAATCACCGAGGAATGCGCTCGACCACTCCGTCAGAGCCCTTACCGCGTTTCGCCGCGAGAACGCGAAGCTATAAGAGAACAAGTCGACGAAATGCTGCGCGACGACATCATCCAGCCGTCGAAAAGCCCGTGGGCATCCCCTGTTGTCCTGGTGAAGAAAAAAGACGGAACCCTGCGTTTCTGCGTCGATTATCGTCGTCTGAACAAGATCACAAAGAAGGACGTATACCCCCTCCCACGGATAGACGACGCATTGGATCGGCTCTGCAACGCCAAATACTTCTCGTCCATGGACCTCAAGTCTGGCTATTGGCAAATAGAAGTCGACGAAAGAGATCGCGAAAAGACAGCCTTCATCACCCCAGACGGCCTCTACGAGTTCAAGGTTATGCCATTCGGACTGTGCTCGGCGCCTGCAACGTTCCAGCGCGTGATGGACACGGTTTTAGCAGGATTGAAGTGGCAGACCTGTCTCGTATACTTGGATGACGTCGTCGTCTTCGCCGGAAATTTCGACGTTCACCTTAGGCGGCTTGCAACAGTACTAGAGGCCATCAGGTCATCAGGACTTACTCTGAAGCCGGAAAAGTGCCGCTTCGCTTACGAGGAGCTTCTATTTTTAGGCCACGTCATCAGCAAATATGGAGTCCGCCCCGACCCGCAGAAGACAGCGGCCATAGCAAAGTTCCCGCAGCCCATCGACAAGAAGGCAGTGCGTAGATTTCTTGGCATGTGTGCCTACTACAGGCGATTTGTCAAGAACTTTTCGCGCATCGCTCAGCCGCTGACGCAGCTAACTAAATGTGACGTCGGGTTCAAGTGGGAAAAGCCGCAGGCCGACGCATTTCAAGAACTCAAACGACGCATGCAGTCGCCGCCCGTACTTGCGCACTTCGACGAGCACGCCGATACCGAAATCCACACTGACGCCAGTAGCCTAGGCCTCGGTGCCGTCCTAGTCCAGAGAAAAGATGGACATGAACACGTGATAGCTTACGCTAGCCGGTCGTTGTCAAAAGCGGAAGGCAATTATTCTACAACCGAAAAGGAATGCCTCGCCATCGTTTGGGCTACAGCGAAATTTCGCCCTTACCTATATTGCAGGCCATTCAAAGTCGTCAGCGATCACCACGCCTTGTGTTGGCTAGCGAATTTAAAGGATCCCTCTGGACGGCTGGCACGGTGGAGCCTCAGACTACAAGAATACGACATCACTGTAACATACAAGTCCGGACGAAAACACTCAGACGCCGATTGCCTATCACGTGCCCCCATTGACCCGCCGCCGCAAGATGACGAGGATGACGACGCCTTCCTTGGAGTAATAAGCGCGGAAGACTTCGCCGAACAACAACGAGCGGACCCGGAGCTTAAAGGCCTGGTCGATTATTTGGAAGGGCACACCGACGTTGTCCCCAGGGCATTTAAGCGCGGATTATCTTCCTTCACGCTTCAAGACAGTCTACTCGTGAAGAAGAACTTCTTACCAGTCCGCGCCAATTACATTCTTGTTGTCCCGTCAGGACTTCGTCCAGAAGTATTGGACGCCCTACATGACGATCCGACCTCTGGACACCTCGGATTTTCCCGGACACTATCGAGGATACAAGAAAAGTATTATTGGCCGCAAAAGGATAGACAGCTGGGCGAGTTGGTACGGTAACATGATATTGGCTTCTAGCGCGAAGTGAAACACGGACACAGAAAGGAGCAGACAGGACGAGCGCTAACTCTCAACTAAATTTTTATTGAAACGAAGAACATATATATAGGTGATTGCAAAAACCGTAGCATCAGAACATGACAATGTAAAAGCATCAGTTAAACATGTCAGTGGGTAAGGAAGTCAAAGAACAAAAAAAAATTATTTCAGATTAGTACACGTATTGCGAAGGTACTGGAATTCGCAATCTAACAGAGACAACGAAGCATGACTGACACAAGTGTCTCCTAATCTTTTTATGTGGAAAGCCTCGATAATTTCCCTCGTGGTTTGGCATCTGTGTCTAGAAAGAATTTTTGTGTCTTTAAAGAAAGGCTTGCATCCACAATCGGAACAATGTGGATGCAAGCATCCAAAGTTTGCCTGTGAACCTGAACTGTCACCTCCGGAAAAGGTCAGCTTGTCTAGATCCATTTCTCGTTGGGTCACTGAAGACTTTCGACCAAGGTGTGTGACTGAGTGCGTTGATGTGATCGCGAGGACTGTACCTCAGCCCTGTAAGTCAGACAACCTAACTGGTGTGTCGCGTTTTTTCATCAAGCACGAGCTTAGGTTGGTTACTGCGGACAAAGAAGGTTTCTTTGTTGTTGTTCCTGAAGGCTTGTACGCACAAAAAGCTAAAACCGCTATTGACAAAAACTTTGTTCCAAAAATTGCCAATTTAAAGAAAGTGAAAAAAACTGCAATTGATTTGCTTGAGAAATTTGGACTGGAGCGCCTCGCGTCGGGTGTTAAACGTTCCAAGGGTCTGCACCTCGAAATATTTTTTAGTGCCAAGACACATAAGCCGGAAGTTCCCTTTCGAGCCATTATTTCTGAAAAGTGAACTTGGCAGTACGCTGTCTCAACTTTTTTGCTTAATGTATTATCTTCAGTTCGTCTTAACGACCCCTTCCTGATAAGACATTCGGAAGAAATTGTGGCCTTTCTAACAGAAAATAATCCAGGTAAATGCTCAGCGATCAGTGTTGATGTTAAAGACCTTTTTTATTCGCTTCCGCAATCGGAACTAATGTGTTGTGTTAAAGAAGCACTGACGCTCAACAATGATGAGTTCCGGTTTACTCAGGACTGTGGGATGCCTGTGGAATCTTTTTTAGAACTGTTGTTGTTTTACATAAGGAATACTGTTGTAAAATGGGGTAGTTCTATATACGTACAAAAATCGGGAGTTTGTATTGGTTCTAAAGTTGCGCCTGTTTTGAGTGACATTTACCTAAGTCGCGTTAATAGAAAACTACAAAACAATCTTAAGGAATTGGCCGTGCATGTGTTTAGATACGTAGACGACTATCTGGTGTTTTGTTCTCGCGATAACTATACCAAGAAAGCAACGGATATTTTAAAGGTTTTTAGGGAATGTGGTGGGGGCCTAGGTTTCACGCTAGAAATTATCCAGGGAAACAAATTACAATTTCTAGATCTGTGCTTAACGTTCCAGGATGAGCATGTCTGTTGGCATTATTCGCCTAGGGCCAAGAAGCCACTGCTTGAATTTTCTTCTTGCCATTCTAAACTTGTAAAACAGGGGATAGCTTATTCAACTCTTAGGTCTGCCATTACTAAATCATGTCCGCACAATATGCAACAAAGTTTTTCACAACAGATAGAAAGGCTTGCAAAGGCTAGCTATCCCGTGCATCTATTATCACTAACCTGCGAAAAACTCGTAAAATGGGTTAAAAGCCCTGGTAAGAAACAAGAAAAACAGAAAAAAGATACAAAGTTTGCTGTAGTACCCTACGTTCATAGATTATCACATGGTCTAAGGAATGTGGCCAATAGGTATGACGTCAGTACCGTTTTCTCGGCCCCACGAAAGTTGGCTAGCATGTGCCCTTTGATAAATAGGAGACTTGAACAGGAAGGCAAAAAAAGAAAAGATGATTGCGGAGTTAAACATGTGTCCCCTTTAGTGCCTTGCAGCACGGGCATAGTTTATCAGATTCCACTCGAATGTGGGAAAGCTTACATTGGACAGAGTGGTAGATGCATTAACATTAGACTAAAAGAACACAAACATTCACTAAACAACCCTAACGCATCACATTTAGCCGCACATTGTTCCGATTGTGGATGCAAGCCTTTCTTTAAAGACACAAAAATTCTTTCTAGACACAGATGCCAAACCACGAGGGAAATTATCGAGGCTTTCCACATAAAAAGATTAGGAGACACTTGTGTCAGTCATGCTTCGTTGTCTCTGTTAGATTGCGAATTCCAGTACCTTCGCAATACGTGTACTAATCTGAAATAATTTTTTTGTTCTTTGACGTCCTTACCCACTGACATGTTTAACTGATGCTTTTACATTGTCATGTTCTGATGCTACGGTTTTTGCAATCACCTATATATATGTTCTTCGTTTCAATAAAAATTTAGTTGAGAGTTAGCGCTCGTCCTGTCTGCTCCTTTCTGTGTCCGTGTTTCACTTCGCGCTAGAAGCCAATATCATGTTATTGGCCGCGCCTGACCGCCGACGTCGCCCGTTATGTCAGAACATGCCGAGACTGTCAGCGACGCAAGACACCGCCGACAAGGCCAGCCGGATTACTACAGCCAATCGAGCCTCCTTGCCGACCATTTCAGCTGATCGGGATGGACTTGCTGGGACCCTTTCCGACGTCAATAACCGGAAATAAGTGGATCGTCGTGGCGACGGACTACCTCACCCGCTTCGCTGAAACAAAAGCACTGCCGAAAGGTAGCGCAGCCGAAGTGGCGAAATTCTTTGTCGAAAACATCCTGCTGCGACAAGGCGCCCCAGAAGTCGTCATCACCGACCGAGGCACGGCCTTTACAGCGGAGCTCACCCAAGCCATTCTGAAATACAGTCAGACAAGGCACAGGAGGACAACGGCCTACCACCCGCAGACGAATGGTCTTACGGAGCGGCTGAAAAAGACCCTCGCCGACATGCTAGCGATGTACGTCGACGTCGAACACAAGACCTGGGATGCCGTCCTGCCGTACGTAACATTCGCTTATAACACGGCGGTACAAGAAACAACACAGATCACGCCGTTCAAGCTGGTCTACGGCAGGAACCCGACGACGACGCTTGACGCCATGCTGCCGCATGTAACTGACGAAGAGAATGTTGACGTCGCTAGCTATCTCCAGCGCGCCGAAGAAGCCCGACAGCTCGCCCGCCTACGGATCAAGACCCAGCAGCGTACCGACAGCCGACACTACAACCTCCGACGACGCTTCGTCGAGTACCAGCCCGGCGACCGTGTTTGGGTATGGACCCCGATACGCCGGCGAGGACTCAGTGAGAAGCTGCTGCGACGCTATTTCGGACCCTACAAGGTCATCCGACGTATTGGCGCACTAGACTATGAGGTCGTGCCAGACGGCATTTCGCACTCACAGCGGCGCCGCGCGCGATCTGAAGTGGTCCACGTGGTGCGCCTTAAACCATTTTACGGACGCTGATGAACTTCCTTAGTTTGTTGTTTTCTTTGATACGAGTGCTTTTCTTTGTTACTTTCGTTTGTTTGCAGCATCGGGTCGATGCTTTTTAAGAGGGGGGTAATGACACGTGTACTTATCTTTATCGGGCAACCACGTTTCGCCGCTTAACAACTGTAATCGCAGAGCGAGGGACGCGCCTGCATGTATCCGACGTTTCTGGAAAGTTATCGACGCTTCTATCCGCGTGTCTGTTGTCGCCGAACCTTGTGTTATCAGATTTCATCGCGTGACACGAATGGTGTAGAACTTTGTGGAAGACACGCGGGTCCCATCAGTTAATCTGGAACATTCGATGACTGATCTATAAAAGCCGACGCGCTTGACCCGCTGATCAGATTTTCGACGATCGCCGAGCGTGTTCGCCGCTATCGTTGCGCTATGAGTGTAGCCTGTTTTGTGGGCACAGGTTCGCCCAATAAAAGTTAGTTTTCTTGTTCACAGTATTGCTACTGTCTTATTCAACGTCACCACCACGTGACAATATTAGTAATGATATTGCCGGCTTTGTCTCTTAACGCATACATCTGATTCTTGCCGATTCCTAGTTTCTTCTTCACTTTTTTTAGGCTTCCTCCGTTCCTGCGAGCATGTTCAATTCTATCCATATTATACTTCCTTATGTCAGCTGTCTTACGCTTGTTGATTAACTTCGAAAGTTCTGCCAGTTCTATTCTAGCTGTAGGTTTAGAGGCTTTCATACATTGGCGTTTCTTGATCAGATCTTTCGTCTCCTGCGATAGTTTGCTGGTATCCTCCCTAATGGAGTTACCACCGACTCCCATTGCACACTCCATTATGATGCCCACAAGATTGTCGTTCATTGTTTCAACACTAAGGTCCTCTTCCTGAGTTAACGCTGAATACCTGTTCTGTAGCTTGATCTGGAATTCTTCTATTTTCCCTCTTACCGCTAACTCATTAATCGGCTTCCTATGTACTAGTTTCTTCCGTTCCCTCCTCAGGTCTAGGCTAATTCGAGTTCTTACCATCCTGTGGTCACTGCAGCGCACTTTGCCGAGCACGACCACATCTTGTATGATGCCAGGGTTAGCGCAGAGTATGAAGTCTATTTCATTTCCAGTCTCGCCGTTCGGGCTCCTCCACGTCCACTTTCGGCTATCCCGCTTGCCGAAGAAGGTATTCATTATCCTCATATTATTCTGTTCCGCAAACTCTACTAATAACTCTCCCCTGCTATTCCTGGCGCATATACCATATTCCCCCACTGCCTTGTCTCCAGCCTGCTTCTTGCCTACCTTGGCGTTAAAGTCGCCCATTAGTATAGTGTATTTGGTTCTCACTCTACCCATCGCCCATTCCACGTCTCCATAAAGGCTTTCGACTTCCTGGTCATCATGACTGGATGTAGGGGCGTAGACTTGTACAATCTTCATTTTGTACCTCTTATTAAGTTTCACAACAAGACCTGCCACCCTCTCGTTAATGCTATAGAATTCCTGTGTGTTACCAGCTACATTCTCATCAATCAGGAATCCGACTCCTAGTTCTCTTCTCTCCGCTAAGCCCCTGTAGCACAGGACGTGCCCGCTTTTTAGCACTGTATATGCTTCTTTTGGCCTCCTAACTTCACTGAGCCCTATTATATCCCATTTAGTGCCCTCTAATTCCTCCGATAGCACTTCTAGACTCGCCTCACTAGATAACGTTCTAGCGTTAAACGTTGCCAGGTTCATATTCCATTGGTGGCCTGTCCGGAGCCAGTGATTCTTAGCACCCTCTGCTGCGTTGCAGGTCTGACCGCCGCCGTGGTCAGTTGCTTCGCAGCTGCTGGGGACTGAGGGCCGGCGTTTGATTGTTGTGTTCATATAGGAGGTTGTGGCCAAGTACTGCACCAGGGTGGTGTTGGAATCCCACCGCTGCCACCAGCTATTTGATCCGCACCGATGGCACCGGCTGTTGGAACCTCAGTGCCGACACCCGTTGTTGCAACCGGACCGTTGGCGCCCGTTGTTGCAAATGGGTCGCAAGCCCCAAGGGTAGCGTTGGCCTGGCGGCCTTGGGCACACTGGAAGCATCCGAAGGTCCCAGCAAAGCATGAGGCGACTGCTAACAGAACAACTTGTTTATTCTAGCATCGCAAAGA
The DNA here is from genome assembly GCF_038994185.2 of Dermacentor albipictus. Taxonomy (NCBI): domain Eukaryota; kingdom Metazoa; phylum Arthropoda; class Arachnida; order Ixodida; family Ixodidae; genus Dermacentor; species Dermacentor albipictus. Next base: position 515,775,065 of record NC_091821.1, read on the forward strand.
GCGGGCGGTCAGGTCGACCGAAGTAGAGAGTCGGGAGAGCACGTTACTCAACAGAAGAAATCGGTGCCTCTCTCTTGGCGTCGGGGGGCAGCTGCTCTTATACTCTCGGAGTTGAGAGCAAGAGGGAAGGTCACGGGACGACACCACGTGACAGCGGCGACGGACGGACTGAGAGACACGTTGGGACAAGGAGGTGACGCATCAGCCGGGCCGGCGCCGGTCAGACCTCCTCGCTTCACACTGGGGGAGCTCCTCTCCCCGGCTGCCGCGCTTTGACAAGCGTGGGCACACACACACACACACGCACACACAAAGACACGTGGCACTGAACATGCCGGGACGCGCTCGGCGGGGATGCGTCGCGGCCGCTCCGAACGGGCCAAAATGTCCGCCGCTTTGAACGAAGCCCCGGCGTCCGTTGAATCCGCGCCGGGTACACCGCGCGTCATAGGCGAAACGTAACAGTGGCCAATCCTGCTCTGGTGAGGGAGTGCGTTACCGGTTCTGGTCACCGGGATCAGGCCACACTCCAGGCCTGTTTTTGCAATTTTATCAACACGCGGATTTATTTTTTAATCCGGTGGAAAATTGCCGGCAGCGGGATTCGAACCACGGACATCTTGCACGCGAGGCGGGTGTTCTACCTCTACGCCACCGCTGCACTTCTGTGCGTGGTACTAGAGATCAAAGAACGAAAGCGCTTTGAGATCGCAGCGCGAAGCCGCTATAACTATTTACTTCAAAGAGCTTCGGATTTAGCAACGGCCGCAACAGTATCACAGCTAATCGCTGTATCTGCGGCTGCTCCCATCTCTCGCCTAGCAAAAAGCACGCGATTTATTTGAGCCTCGCCTAACTGTCGTCTTCTCATCTCGTAAACCTTGAGGTCTCGTATGTTCAGTTAAGCACACCAAAGGGAAATGAAAGAAATACAGGTAACGGACTCTTATCATACCTTACTTGTCACCTCGTCATCTGCAAAGGTACTACAAACTATTTTAGAAGCTTTATTTTTGTAAAGATAGCAAAACTAGCAGTAGTCTTTATTTCTAGATGGCGCTACAAACGTCAAAGCAGCGTTCGGGTGTGTATGTGTGCGCGCAAGCGGGTGCAATCGAGCTTCGTTTTGCGCACACTTTTGCAACAGTACACACGGTTACCGCTCGTTTCGTAGGCGCATTTTTTGGTCGTATTATTTATTGTTTACGCTACAATGTTCTTAAAAATTTATGAAGGGTAGTGGCTGAAAAATTATTGCTAATTATGTAGCGGTTTTTCAGTGCCGTTATTTTGTGTTTGAAAGGTTTTTATAATTGAATACGATAGTAAAGCTGTGAACTGCTTTCGGGCTCAGTTATTCGGTTGCAGTTGTGCGGTGGTCCACGCCTCGTGCTTTTTGATGAAAGTATTTTTTTTCTTTTCGGACACCATCACGCACATTTTAGTGATATGCTTTAACGATGATAAGTGGGGCGTTTATCCGTTGAATTGGTTGGCTCAGCCAGCTACTAGTCTTGGACTGATGTGCGAGCCTGGTTGTTTTGGTGAGTTGCGCGGCAGAGGTCATGATGCCTCTTGGAGAGAAGGCACCCCGAAAGAGTCGCAACTGAACTTCTGCAGATAGGTAAGTAATCTCGTTTTCTTGGGCACGTAGCCTTTTTTTCTATTTTGACATTGACGAGCGTGAGATGTTAAGCCCACCGTTCACTTTCTTCAAGCAAACCGCACGCCCCGGAGCAAATGCGCGCGATACTAAAAGGCCAAGATATAGTCCGGCGTTCTCATATAGTCCGGCGTTCTCGGCGCGCCAGGCCGCGGCAGGCGAAGTCGGATACGCTGCGCTAGCGACGCCAGGGGTGCAAGAAATTTGCTTCCTCTAGAGTTCGGCGTGCGCGCGCAGCTCGAGGCTGGCGCCATCTGTGCGTCCGGGAGCGCAACTTCGCCGCGGCGAACAGCTGTTTACATGGCGCATGCGCGTCGTTCGGGTAGCGCGCGCGCTTCTCGTTCCGCGCGCTATTTGTGCGCTAAAATGAAAACTTTTGCGGGATGGTGTTAACTTGTCCTGACAGCGAAAAAAAAAACATAAGGTTTTACGTGCGAAAACCACTTTCTTTCTGACCTGGGCTTCTTTAACGTGTACCTAAATCTAAGCACACGGGTGTTTTTCGCATTTCGCCCCCATCGAAATGCGGCCGCCGTCCCTGACAGCCAGAACATCGCACTCATATTGCTAGTACTTCGGCTACGTCAAAAACGGAAGCGGACCATGTATGTACATGCGAAAGCTATTCGACAAGCGCCCTCAACTCGGCGACTACCACCAGCTAGTACAGGAGCTGCGAAATGCAGCTTACCTGTGGCTGCAGCGCGCAGTGCATTCTGGTCTAGCGGCAGCCGCGTGAAATAGAACACGCTCTATGTCCGCGCCGGCGGCGTTGTGCTCGCCAAGCGCGCCTAAGCACGCCGGCTACGCCGGGACGCCGGACAGTAGAGTGCGCGCTTTTCACCGACGTCGCTTAACCGCGCCGCGCGTGGCCGCGCGCGCGCGTTACGCCGGACTATATCTTGCCCTTAACTCTCGCTGCCGCCGTCGCTTCCTTTGAAACTGGTAGGCGAAGATGCAGCGGCGCCCCATGTGCGTAAAATTGCATTGCTTCATTTGTTGCTGTCTAATAACGTTTCCTTCATTTGTATAAGAGAACACAATTGGAACGTAATGATCGGCTTCTCTGCGCAGTGATAATTTTGTACAGCGGCCAGGTCATCTCTCAAGGGCAAGATATAGTCCGGCGTAACGCGCGCGCGCGGCCACGCGCGTCGCGGTTAAGCGACGTCGGCGAAAAACGCGCACTCTACAGTTCGGCGTCACGGCGTAGCCGGCGTGCCCAGGCGCGCTTGGCGAACTCAACGCCGCCGGCGCGGAGATAGAGCGTGTTCTATTTCACGCGGCTGACGCTAGACCAGAATGCAGTGCGCGCTGTAGCGGCAGCGAGCAGAAGGCAGAATGGCGGCCTGCGATGCGCGTCCTGACAGTGCGCCTGTGGTTTTTTCAACATCTGTGTGTGATGACAGCGCGAGTGAGGACGCCTGCTTGAAGCGATTAGCAACCATCCATGTGTATACGATGTGAAACGCATGCACCACCGCGACACAGAGCGGAAGAACCACGCGTAGGAAGCTATACGAAAGCAGTGTGGTATCGCCACAGGTAAGCTGCATTTCGCAGCTCCTGTACTAGCTGGTGGTAGTCGCGGAGTTGAGGGCGCTTATCGAATAGCTTTCGCATGTACATACATGGTCCGCTTCCGTTTTTGACGTAACCGAAGTACTAGCAATATGAGTGCGATGTTCTGGCTGTCAGGCATGGCGGCCGCATTTCGGTGGGGGCGAAATGCGAAACACACCCGTTTGCTTAGGCTTATGTACACGTTCAAGAACCCCAGGTCAGAAAGAAAGTGGTTTTCGCACGGAAAACCTTGTTGTTGTTTTTTCTGGCTGTCAGGACAAGTTAACGCCATCCCGCAAAAGTTTTCATTTTAGCGCACAAACAGCGCGCGGAACGAGAAGCGCGCGCTACCCGAACGGCGAGGGTATAGACAAGAACGGCACCGAGAGCGGCGCTGCTGCGCCGGCGTTGAGAGCGCCGCATGCGGAGCAAAATTCTATTAGCCGGTGGTACCCCTCTCCCATCTCTCGTTCGCGCCGCCTTGATTGCCTCCTGCACTGCGCGTGTTTGGGCACGTTTCGCGCCGCGCGCGGTGTGTGCGCGTGGACATTTCTTTCGAAGGGCGGTGTACAGTCTCTCTCACATTTAGGGGAAAACTCGAAGCGCATTGCATCGCGATGCGGCGAGCGCTTGAGTCAAGCGGCGGCAGCAGCTCGCGCAGATGCTCGAGGGGCGGCATCTTGAACGGCGTCGTCTGCTACGGCGACGCACGCTGGCCGCATTGTCGAGAAACGTTCTACTGTCAGGTGCAGGGCGCTGATCACATCATTACTGCGTGAAAGGAGCCGGTATTCTTTGCTAAGCGTTGCGCGACGCCCACTGATACGCCTCGAATGTAAGTTCATCGCTGCATGGCAGTCATAGACGACGTACTGATTCCATACATTCTTGACGGCCCGTTTCTGGAAGGCGACTATATATTCTAACGCGATAGGACGCCGATCCACACTGCTCGTGCTGTGCAAGAACTGCTAGAAGAGCGCGCAGTCACTCTCTTGGAGCGGCCGCCTCAATCCCCGGGCGCCAACATCATTTAAAATGTCTGGGGCTCGTTGAAAGTATCGCTGGCGCAACGTCCCCTCTATCAGTCGCCCGAGGATAGGCTTCGATCCACCATCGTCAGTGACTGAGACGTGCAGCGAATGAACACATCCCTGATCAAGTCATTCTACACTTCACTGCCTTCCAGGATGAGCGCTGTCATCGCTGCCGCTGGGGACATGACGAGATACTAACTGAAGTTCCGAGCGTGACGTGTCCAATTCCCCACCGGCGGGCAGGGTCTGTCTGGTGTAGCGAAAGATTATCGAGAAAAATCACTTCCAGCTCATTGTCTGAACCTAAAACGTTCATTTAATCGTGTCCGTTTGTTTCACCGTGTTCGACTCCCATTGTTGAGTGCTTTGTTTTCCTTTCGAGTCAAACAAAGACTGAGCACGTTGCGCGCACATCTTGGTGCGTTTTGTCGCTGCTCATTACGGTAGCACACACAGTGAAGAAATATACGTGCACACGCTCAGTACTCCGGCCTTTCGAAAGAACAAATGAACCATGTTGTCAAAAGAAGTTTGTGGAACTCCATTATCGCCAATGAAGGATCAGAGTGTGGCGACGCACAACGTTTAGTAAAGAATATCAGCTCAGTTCCCGCAGTACCGATGAAATCGGTGCATTGCCCCTGACAGTACCCCGCTTCCCGAAAATGCGGCCAGCGCGCGCCGCCGTAGCAGACGACGCAGATCACGACACTGCCCCTCAAGCGTGTGCGCCTGCTCGAGCTGCTGCCGCCGCACGACTCCATTGCTTGCCGCATCGCGACGCAATACGTTCCGAGTTTTTCCCTTAGTGTGAAACAAACTGCACATGCTATATTTGCCTTTAAGAAGATCGGTACGCTTGACGATTATTTTTATGGCTGCAATGCGGCGAAACGGCAGCGTCTGCTTAACCATGTAAGGGACGCTGAGCAGGTAATTGGAAACGACATCGTATGTGCCGCCGGAAAAATCGTCAGCACATACGATGCGGCACATACATAGGGCACCTACGAGCTAAAGTCATTTTTGCAGTTTCTCACATCATGTTTACTACAAATCCGTGTTGTCTCTGATGGCGACAACGGACTTCTATCGACACTGTGCGGAAATAAACAAGATATATCGCTGCATAGCACAAGTACGACATGCGCACACAACTTTAACTAGTACGTCCCCTACAATATGGAATAGAGGCAGCAATGTAGACAGCTTGGTCATTTTTTAACAGTACTCAAGAGACGGAAGTTGAAAGTATTATTAATCATTCCTGCTTCAGCAATGCCGGCGCGACCAAGACGCGAGTGTGTATCGTCCAGTAACCCGATCGATCGGTGCGGTGGTGAAGCGGGAATGAACTCCGGTCATGTTCAATGCATCATGCACATATTCAATTTCTCGGCACGCGTGAACTTCGGCCACTGTTAGCGCATACAACAGACGTGGTTTCCATTCTTAGACAGCGCACACACAAACGAAACACGAGAAAGAAGACAGGACAAGCGCTCTTTTAACTTAAAATTTTTATATGAATAAAAGGATTATGTACCGAGTAATTATTAATTTCACGTGGGTTACATATAGAAACCGTCATACACTCAGGAGTGATCAATAAACGAGCTCGCTTCGTTTGCCAGATGTTTACTTCGCTCGGCGCATAATCATGTCTGTCGTCTGCTTCTTTCGTACCATTTTCTCGTGAATCGGCAGAATTTCACTGGTGGCATCAACCTTTTCATGTTTACATTGCTGTCGTGACAGTTAACAACACAATAATAATTTCCGGTCATCCGAAGAGGCGCCGTCGCAAACATGAGACGTTTCGCGCGCAGCGCTAACTGAACGCGGGCGCGACCGCGAAGGGAAGCGGCGACGGAAACCACCGTTGGAGATGAAATCGTGCCGCCAGGGGAGAAACGAGCGCTGGCGTCTAGGATGAAACTTGGCGTGCGGTCGTCTATATGCAAGACGCGCATGCGCCATGTAAACAGCTGTTCGCCGCAGCGAAGTTGCGCTCCCGGACGCACAGATGGCGCCAGCCTCGAGCTGCGCGCGCGCGCCGAACTCTAGAGGAAGCAAATTTCTTGCACCCCTGGCGTCGCTAGCGCAGCGTATCCGACTTCGCCTGCCGCGGCCTGGCGCACCGAGAACGCCGGACTATATCTTGGCCTTCATGGGGGCTCACGTGGGCCGTCTAAGCACTTGTTATAGCGTTCCGATACGTTAGAGGTGCGCTGCCTTTCATGCTATTTAGGCAGGCACTACAAGCTTAGGGGAACCTCGACATATAATTGTGCAGAAGGTGTGCAGCTGTGCTGCGCTTGTACCACACTCGTACCGGAAGGCGGTGTTGCACTTCACGCTTACGCATTTCGTAACTATAGCGGCCGCTGTGGCAATTTGTGGCTCGAGATCGTGGATACCATCCCTGCAGCGGCCGCATTCCAAAGGAGCGGAATGCAAAAACGCTCGTGCATTGTGCACTGTATGCACGTAAAAATTTCCAGGAAGTCAAAATTAATACGGAGTACCCAACTACGACGTGCCTCATAATCAGATCGTTGGTTTGGCACGTGGAACATCAGAATTATTTTTTTTTCCCTAGTGGCTCATCGTATACCGTACGGTTAGTCTGATCACCATTTGTACCGTAGCGGTTAAGCGCGCCTCGATTTAGGTTGCGGCTAATGATGCGGCGCACCGCGAAATATATTTCGCCTCTTCGGGATTTGCGGAGAACGGCCAACCGATTACTCACAGCTTCCGCGCGGTGGCTGTACAGATACACAGCGCAAATGAACAGAGGTGTTGTGACGACGTCGACAAAGAACGCAGCCATCGACGGGCTCACCTTATCGCCTATCACCGCCAAAACTACCGCAGTAAGCACCTTTATCTAGTGCGGCGGATTGCCATTGAAGGCGTACTGTACAATTTTAATAGGCGATAACCGAAACATGCCACCGTTCTCTGCTGCCTCTTTGAGTAGGACCGATCCGAATGTGCGTTGCTTGCAGGAGCGAAAGGAGCTCCGATCGACGCGTTGTCGCCTCGAGCTAAGCGTCGCAATCGAGCACCGTTTGCGCGGTGAGGAATGGTGCCTGCACGAAGCTAGCTCACTGCGCGGACGCTACCGCGCAAAACGCGCAAGGGCGTGTACGCGACGTTCTGCACACGCCGGAGCGGCTAGCTTCGAAGAAGCGGTACATACATGTTCTCACTCGTACAGGCACGCTCACGCTTGCATCGCTCTCGGCTATCTTTAGGTAATTCCTTCTGAAGCTGGACTTCTACCCAAACATTCGATATTGGCTTGGTATCGGCTATGCACTGTCGCGTGCTCTTTGGTTCTGCGAGAGAGCCGGGAAAGCGAAAGATTTGTCGGACAAGTGATACTACCCAATGATAAATACTGTATTGAGAACGGTATGTTTTTCCCACTAAGGGCAACAGATAACTTGGCTGTGCATTTTGTTTCGTTTGTGGTCAATAAATATTGCTTCTGGAACTCCTCTGGTGTTGCGCTATATATAGAGCAGAAAGAACTATTGTTTCATCACAAAGACCAGAACACAAAAGGACTTATGGAAGCATTATTTATTGATCACGAAGAAATTTCATAAGCAAGATTTTTGTGACCCTTAGTGGGAAAGAGTTGCTGCAGTACTTCTCGTTAATATCACTTACAGGACAAACATTTCAGTTCTCATGTTTTTGTTAGTTTTTGACGCACATGTTTATTCTACAGGACGTATTTCGGTTCTTTTTTATTTGTGCCGGGCTGTTTCTGCTGCGCATCCATGGCTTTTTCTTTGTGATGTTGGCCAGTGTGTTTAAAATGTTTCTTCACGAATAAACTTCTAGTTCAGTCAGCGTTCATGTGCATTCCTATCTTAATTCATCCTTCTAGTCTCTGTTTGGGTGTTTGTCAAATATAAATGCACACCGAATTGGCGAAGTGTCAATAAAATTGATACATGAAGTTATTTGCCCTGTTTATTTCAGGAAGAGCGATATAGGGTCTTATCTCTTTCTTTTTAACACTGAGTACATTTTTTCTAGTTCAAGGAGTCCCTTGAGGAAGCCAATAAGAGTGATAGTAACTTCTTTTGTGTGTAAGATTTATAAATTTCATCCATTCAAGGCATGACATGGTACATGCCTGATTGTAGGTTGCAATCATTTGTAGTAAAATCTAATTATCGGTTCTCATTACGCTTCTTTGTACTGTTCTGCATTCTCCAGGCACATGAACCTTTTTATGCTCTAAGTGCATGCGTGCTTTTTCTATATGTTGGAGCAAAAATTGTGAGCCTAAATATGCATATATATCACTTTCCTTGTAATTTAATTCAACACCGGTGCTGTAGCTCCCTCCGTCTTTCAGTTCCTGCTTCGTCCCAACTTTTATGCAACCTTTATGTATTTTATGCAGCAAAATTCTGGTGCTATTTTAATAACATTTTACCTGCGAAATTGAGGTAATTGGTGTTTTGTACATTCATTTATTTGCGTTTTTCACTGTGTCACCAATCTGGCTGTCGAGTCATTGAAACCTTTTCTCATCCTTTATGACTATTGCTGGGGTACCTGATGCTGGAAGTGCAGATGACCATTTATTTGGCTGTTTGGAATTCTGTTAGCCGTATGTTACTACCAATTTTCTGTGCTAAATTATTTTTCCTCTGATCGTTCGAGGTATTAGCCTTGCCTCATCTCTTTATTGACTGAGGTACCACTTAGTGGCTCGTTATAGGGAAAAAGGCCCCAAAAAGTGCTGTAATTAGCTATGTGCAAGTCCAGAAATATTACCTGAAAATGAGCTCACTAAATTGAGGAAATGCCACCAACAAACTCTTCTGTACCCCAAATTAACATTATTCAATGGTGTACTGTTTGTTCTTGACTTGTGCCAGGGAGATAAGCTGCATTCATTACACAAAAGTTTTACAAGTTTATTTCTGAAGAACGCAAACCTGGCTCGTGAGAAACATTATTCAGGTGTTCACCATGCCTGACAACTTTCTAAATGATGTCTCGTCAATTATTAGATGTTGAGTGATGTTATTTTATAAAATAATTGGGCAACGTGAAAATATATACATCTCCAAGACAAAGCTCAGGCAAGTCTACTTTGGTACTTCATTGAATTTTAATAGCAGTGAAAGCCGTGTGCTAAAGCTTGTATATATTTACGTGAAGTCACTTGTTTCAAGTCTGTTATTTTGCTTTCTCACACTCAGCCGTAGCTCTTCCTGTGATGTGTTAGTGTGCGAAACATTTTAATGTAGCATATTCAGATGTCTTTTGTGTATTCACACGCAAGGAGCTTCAAGTGTTCATGTGTTCAAAGTCGGTTGTTACAAGGGTATGCTTAAGCCCTGCCTTTCGAGTCGCTTTGCCTTCTAGTCATAAACGTAAGTCGAAAGTGAAGACCACAATCGTTTTGATTGAATTCTTATGTTTTGGTTTTTCAGATATATGCACACTGCTAGAGTGCTGTAGGTACAAGCCTATGTCTCCAGGTTCGATGTAGTGGTGCCTTATGTACTGCAATGTTTCACGTGCACGCATCTTTAGTGTAAATAAAGGTACTTCAAGTTGACCAGTCTCTTCTTTGATTTTGTATGTGTTTGGGAAAGCTATGAGCAGGCAGCGGGGCATGCAAGTGCGAACAGCAAAGAAACTTCAATATATGAATAAAATCCACTAGCCCAACAAAACGTCAATCATATTTCAATGATGACTTCTGAAATCGCAATGCCATCTCAACTGTGCCACAATGTGCTTTTCAATGCTGTGGCAACCCGCCGTGGTTGCTCAGTGGCTATGGTGTTGGGCTGCTGAGCACGAGGTCGCGGGATCGAATCCCGGCCACGGCGGCCGCATTTCGATGGGGGCGAAATGCGAAAATACCCGTGTGCTTAGATTTAGGTGCACGTTAAAGAACCCCAGGTGGTCAAAATTTCCGGAGTCCTCTACTACGGCGTGCCTCATAATCAGAAACTGGTTTTGGCACGTAAAACCCAAAATATTATTATTATTATTAATGCTGTGGCAATAATAACTCAACAACAGGTCAACAGAACTACCACCACGTCAGTTCAACGCAGAAGCAATGGTAACTCAACAACCATTCAACAAAACGAACACAACGGGCCGTCTAAGGACATGGACTTTCAATGGTAACTTAATTATTCAACATTGAGGTACCCAATGGTGTTTCAATTAAATTTCAGTGGTCAATATTCAAGAGTGCTCAACACTCCACCCAACAATTCTCCAACCAACTCTCAATATTCCTCAATCAAAATCTCAACGTTGACCAACGATGCTTCAATGCCTTCTCAATAATATTTTTGTACGGGAAGCTACCAACTAGGCATATCTAAAAAGCCCCGAACGGTTTAACCGACTGAATTTTGAAATACGACCACGCTATACTCGTCGATGCACAGTTCTACGCATGCTATTAGTTTCTTTTGGGGCAAGGAATAGAAATAAGCAGTACGGTCATCTGTCAACTCACTGTCAGGAATGCGGCTGTGCGCCGGCGTACGAGTGCTGCCGTGCTCTTGCGAATAAAAGTTTTCCCACCCTAAATTGCTCCGAAAGCTTGATAAAATTGTCAAAAATCCGATGATCCCTAAAAGGTGTTCATCCTATCTCTCCAACATAGAACACTACGTTGTGCTTGAAAACTGTCGCTCTGATCCCTCAGGGGTACTATCCGGTGTACCCCAGGGTAGCGTTTTGGATCCGCTCCTTTCTTTAATTGTCAATAAAGATATGCCAAATAAATCACAGTACCCATTCGGCTGTTCGCAGACGATTGTGCCTTGTATAATAAGGCAGAAAATCCTGATGACCAGACTCTTCTTGAATTAAATTTGCAAAAGATTAACACCTGGTGCGACACATGGCAAATTGTATTAAACACAAAAAACTTGTCATGATGGTTACGAGAAAAAAGAAACCTCTGTTTTATACGTACTCCATTGAGAACACTTCCTTAACAAGGGTTTCCGCTCATAAATACCTTGGTGCTATTACTGCATCCGAAAATGTTCTTGTCGATGACATGTGTACCAAGCCATGTGTTACACTATGGTCCTTCAGAAGACGCATTCACAGCGCAACTGCTGAAATAAAAATCCTGGCATACAAAACGTTATTTACACCAATCTTTTAGTATGCCAAAATAAATGGGACACTTACACGGTAATGAATAAATCTGAACTTGATAAAATACAATGCCTCGCTTTAAGGTTTTTTTTTATAATAGGTATCGGCGACATGACTACCCCTCTAAACTTGACAAAATTGCCAATCTGCCCTCTCTAGAATCTAGAACTTGCCCTGAAAGACTAAAATTTCTCTTTCTTGTTATTCATGATCTCGTTGGCATAAATAAAAACCATTACTTTATCATGCAACCAGACACCTATTTTAGGAAAAGACACAGTATGTACATTCCCCCTCCCTCTGTCTTTATTGATTCTCTTAAATTTAGTTTTTTCCCTAGGGCTATCAATGAATGGAACGGGATACCAGACACTATATTGAAACTATCAAGAATAGGTGAATTTCAGGAAAAGTTAAGTCTACATATTTTACATATTTTGTCCCATGTGACCTTAATTTGTTCATGAGTACACCTCTATAGTGCGTCTTCCAGAAAGTGTTCGTTCGTTAGCATATTTGCTCAAGTATGAAGACAGTATTACAAGTGCAATGTTCCGATCCATACCGCATGTTAATTTTGCTAGGGTCTGGACACTCTCTGTATGTCTTTCTATGCATCACCTTTGTATGCCACTTTGGGTGCCTTTGTGTACAACGTACTTTCTTGATCTTGTATATCTAGTAACCGCTGTTTTCTATAAGTTTTCATCTGAAAGAATATTCTTGTACCTAGAAAATCAACACTAATATATGATGTTGCACTACCTGGCAAGGAATGTAACATTTTGTATGTTCTTTCTGCACTTGTTCCACTCCTGTAATAACCCATTGTGGATTGACAGTATTAATAAATAAATAAATAAATATTTAAATAAATAAATAAATAGAAAGATAAGCATGTGAGAGAGATTATTGAGGCTGACGCTGTCTGTCGGAATAGTGATACGTGTGTTACTTTCCCTTCGGTCGGCTTGTCAGGTAAGGAAACGGCATTTTTGGATAGTCGAAATTTGGATGATGTGGCGCCACTGTGCATGGGCTGAAAGGGTGGTTGTTTCCTGAAAGTAAATTGGTTGAATTTAGCGCGTTGTGGTGTCGTCCCCCTTCTGTCCTTGTTACCCGACGCTAAATATGCTTTCGAAGTCAGTTTACCAACACGCCCAACAAATGGCAATACTTGGAGAATGTGCTGTAGAAAGTGATATGCGAGCTGGTGGTAAGATGTAAGGTATCTGATTGAGCGAACTATGATAAATTTTCTGAATTAGGGATAGACTAGCAATGCGACAACAACATTAAAAGAGGGGAGGGGGGCAGGCCTGCTTCTCCCGTTAACGAATATATGCTTACGTTGTATGAATACGATGACAGGATTAACCTAGTAGAACAATTCTACACCATCTGTAGTGCATTTAAAAGATAAATTTCATTAGGGTTCCAAATTGCTGACGCATATTCAAATTTAGGGCGAATTAGAGGCTTGCTTGCAAGCAGTTTATTATGGACGGATGGATGCGTGTTGTTTAGTGGCGCAAGGGCCAGTTGTGGCCAAAGAGCGTCTTGACTGATAATAATGTTACGCGCTGATTGGTGAGTTACGATGATGGGGTGTAATATGGCTGTAAAGTGGCCTAAAATTAATTGCTATCGTAGAAGCATAAAACGATATATTGTATAAAATTATGACAGTGATACGTGGAGTGGTCTCTGGGTATAGCACGAATGACAAGTGAACATGGGGCAAAAATGCATGAATATGGAAATAGCACATATGTCTCCTTAAGGCTTTTGAGCCCAAAGGCTGGGAGGCAGGTGCTTTATTTTAATTCTGCTACCGCCGAAGAAACCTCTGTTAAAGGGAAGCTGAAGAGTCTGTCAAATTCAATAAGACGCTCATATACGGATGCGGGAACCTTATAAACCATGTAGATAAAATTTGGTTTTTTTTTCAATTAGGAGCGACGTAATCGTCCGTTGAAATTGCGCTGTAGCTCCGCCCCCCGTCGAGTGAGCGAGCGGAGCGGAGACCGGAAACCGCGGTGTTGTGACGTCAACTCTAGTGTTTCGTTCCTTCGCAGCGTCCGCGACCGTGCCTGACCGCGCTTGTTTCTGCGCGCGTGCCATCGTAATCTGCTTAGATCGACCCTGCATTCCTTTGTTGGTGCGTCTGCGTGTATGTAGGGTGGTAGTCAACGTGCTTGGCAGTCAACGTGAGAGGTAATCAACGTGAGTGGTAGTCAACGTGAGTGGTAGTCAACAGATGAAGGTCACTACACGTACTGCATGAACCGAGAAGCTTTTCACCCGTTTAAACCGTCTTTGCAGATTGCCGACAGCTTTGGACAGCGCACAAATGCCGACGATCGCATCCCCGCTTACGTTCCACGAGGAGGCATGCAAACAACACTACAAACAACACTCCGGCAAACAACACTACAGTTGTTTGACCGGAAACGAGCTCACTAGATCGGCGAAAGATCGGCGAGATCACTAGATCGCTTTGCAAAAAAACATACTCACCAAAGAGCATTTCCAACACGATGAGATTCCATGACTTTGCTTTCGTTCGCGTCGAAAGCACTGCTCGCACCAGCATCGTTTGCTTCTTCGAGAGGCCGGCTCTTCGCAATCGGCTCGTACATGTAGGGAGTCACGCCGAACTCCTCAGAAAAACGCAGTCTCTCTAAATTTTCCACTACCGTCTCAGAAAAACAGCACCAAACTACCTGGCACCACGCTTCATGTGTAGCGGCAGCGGTCGGTTAGTAGAGTTAACGTCACGAGGCGCACCAACCAATCACTGGCAGAAACGAGACGCGCGAGGTGGGCGTGTCCGCTGCTGCACTTTTCGTCGAAATAAAATATATTTGCGCTTTCTTTCGCTCAATTTCGATACGATATTCGAATTCGGAGGGTTGAAAACCATTATGTACAGATGTTCACTAATTTTTTCTGGAAAACCTTTCAGCTTCCCTTTAGGAGCCTGTGCTACGGATTTCCTGGGGCTATAATATGAAAACTGTGTACAGCTTTTAAAAATTGGAACAGGCATTGATGTTCAAAGAGAGGTTCCATACCTATAATCATTTGAGGGTGAAGTGGCATTTGTTGCCGGTGTGGTAATGGAAAATGCTTTTTCCTATTTGTGTCTAATTTCATGCATTGCATCCGGATGTGAAGCACGGTAAGTGGCTCACCACATTTATCACACGTGGGTGGATCACCACTGGACAAGAGGTATGCGTGTGTACCGTATGTGTGTCCTATTCTAATTCTGCAAAGTGTTACTTCCGTGCGGTGGTTCTTTGATACCGGCGGCCAGTTGACAAGATATGGCTTGATAACATGCAGTTTATTTTCTGTTTCTTTATCCCAGAACCGCTGCCAGTAAGCCCTGAGCGTTTTCCTTAGGGAGGGCATAAGGTCCATTACAGGGACAGTCATGAAAGAGTTGGAAGCGTTCGCGTGGACGGGTGTGGCTAGCTGGTCAGCCAACACGTTTCTTTCAATCTCGCGGTGCCCCGGCACCCAGCATACTACGATATGCTGCTTGGACGCATAGGTGGTGCATAATGCTGAATAGAGAGATACAATTATAGGATTTTGATATTTCTTGACAGTTTTCAATGCGTTTACAACGTTCAAAGAGTCTGTATATATAACTGCCTTTGGGATAATAAATTCTTTAACGTGTTTAATGGCAGCCAATATCGCGTAGGCTTCTGCTGTGCAGATGCTTCTGCTCGGGTGCAGAACACCGGTATCCGAAAAGGATGGACCGACTGCTGCGTAAGACACGCGAGAATAACACTTTGATGCGTCTGTAAAAAATTCAGAAGAAGAGTATTTGTGCTGTAATTCGAGGAAGTACATTCGGATATGCGCGACAGGCGCGCGCTTTTAACAGCAACGAAAGATGTATCACAGTGTATAGGTTCCCACAGCTAGGTTGGGGGCCGTATAGCAGGGGGCATAAGGCGGTATTCAAGCAGTGGAACCCTTGTTTCTTCAGCTGTGTCTCTAACACGCAGTGAAACAATTGCAGGATGCTTAAGCTTCGCCTTCAAGAGTGGAACGCGACAGCGTTTCCGTCGACCCGCCAAGGGGTGTAAGAGAGTGGGCTACAGGGCAGCCATCACTCACAAGGCGCCCCGCATCGGACGCGGTGAGCGCCGAGCCATATGGTCGAGCAACGCGGCGTTCGGCGCAGCAACGAACCGTGCGCCTGAGCAAGCCGAACGAACCGAAGAACTCGGTATCTCGGAGGGGGAAATGATGCACGCCAGCCAAACGTCGTGATCGGCACGGGCAGAGAGATAGACAGATAGCGATTTAAAGAAAGGAAGGACGCTTGATTCTGCAGAGGGAGCAAGGCAAAGCGTTGTCAGGGGAGAGGGAGTCGGGGCCGCGAACCGCCTCGCACCAGTCCTCTCAGCTCCAATGAGCGCGTGGCGCGCCATCTGTTGGGGCAGCGCCGTACATGGAGAGGAGGGGGTCTTCTGTGTTTGCCTCAAGATGGCTCTGCGTGTGCGGAAAGCGCAGAAGAAATGCAGCGGAAGCGCACTTCGCTACTCGTGTGACTGCGACTTCTGTAAGTTACTTGTTCATAATTACCGATATACACCGCAGTATAACTTTCCACGGCTCGTTTCGAAGGCAACACCGCATTCACTAGAGGCGCGTTTGTACCGCTTGGAAGCATAGAACTCGTGGCTGAGTGGTAGCGTCTCCGTCTCACACTCCGGAGACCCTGGTTTGATTCCCACCCAGCACATCTTGGAAGTTGCTTCTTATTTATGAAGTGCCTGCCGTGATTTATCGCTCACGGTCAACGCCGCGGACGCCGACACCGCCGCCTACGACACCGGCTTTCCTGCGACACGAGCTCCTTAACGCTATCGCGTTAAAAGGTTGTGCCACTGTGGGCCGGTTGCGAAAAAGTTGAGAACTGAACAAATCGTTTATAGTAGAATACGCGGGGTGCTCACTTTTTGCGTTCACTCAGAAAATACATGAAAGACGAATATGTTCTCTGCAGATGAAGAGACCACTCATCCGATTCAACGTAAAGGCTTTCGATTGGGCTTGTTCTAAAGGCGCCTGTTGATAGGCGAGTTCCTAAATGGTGGACAGGGTCTAGCATATTTAGAGCAGTTGGAGTAGCCGACTGGTAAACTATGGCTCCATAGTCTAGTCGTGTGCGTATGAGGCTTTTATACAAGCTCATGAGGCATTTTCTACCACTGCCCCAGGTTGTGCGTGACAGCACCTTTAAGATATTCATTGTTTTCATACATTTGATTTAAGATATTTTATGTGTGGTGCAAAGGTTAATTTCGCGTCTAAAATTATGCCTAAAAATTTGTGTTCCTTGCTTATAGGCAGACGCTCACCCTGCAACACAATTTCAGGATCAGCGTGCAGGCCTCTTTTTTAAGAGAAAATGACACAGGGGCTTTTTTGTGGGTTCAGTCTGAACCCGTTCTCATCAGCCCATTTGGAGACCCTGATAAGACCAAGCTGGACCTGTCGTTCACAGATTGCAAGAGAACTTGATTGAAAACCTATCTGCACGTCGTCAACACACATTGAACAGAAGATGTTATCTGGGCTGTGTAGACGAAGAGAATTCATTTTTACTATAAATAGCGTGCAGCTGAGCACAGCACCCTGCGGCCTCCTGTTTCCTGTACAAACTTCCGTGACAGAACATTGCCCACTCGAACAAGGAATGTGCGATTAGACAGATAACTTTCAATAACATTAAACATATTACCGTGTATATCTAATTGTGAGAGGTCTCTCAATATCCCAAACCGCCTAGTAGTATCATATGCTTTCACCATATCTAAGAAGACTGATAAAAAAACCTGCTTATGAACAAAAGCTTCACGGATACGTGCCTCGATACGTATGAGGTGGTCACTGGTGGATCGACCCTCCCGTACCCGCACTGATATTGGTCGAGGAATTTGTTTGATTCGTGAATATGTAGTAGGCGACAGTTAATCATTTTTTCGAATACATTGCAGAGGCAACTTATTAGCGCTATAGGTTGGTAACTTGATACAGAGGAAGGATCCTTCCCGTGCTTCAGAATTAGAATTAAAATCGCCTCCTCCCATACGGAGGGGATCTTGCCGGAAAACCATATAACGTTGTAGAGGTAAAGGAGGTTTTTTTGTGTTTCGGAGGGTAGTTGTTTCAGCATTTCAACATCTCATATATTACGCGGTCTGAACCTGGGGCGGATGTATTACAACAGTACTTGTACTTAGGAAGGTTTCGGATTAGTGTGAGGAGCTCGATATGTATTCAATATGTGCACCAAGAAAATTGGCTTGATCTTCAAGGCTTTCTCCGTGGCTATTTACTAGAGGTAAGGAATACGTTTGTTGCCCATTAACTTTCTTAACTCTAATCCATACTTTTCTCTCATCTGTATACGAGTTGATGCTTGATATAAATTTTGCCCAACTCTCTCGCCTTGCTTGTCGGCGCGTTCTCCTTGCCTGGGATTTGACATGCTTAAAGTTTTCCAAGTTTTCTGCTGTTGGCGAATCGCGAAACAGCGCCCACGCTTTGTTCTGGTTCCTTCGTGCTTGCCTACATGCGTCGTTCCACCAGGGAACACGCCACTTAGAACCCATGCGGATCGCTTGAGTAATACATTTACAGGCGGCACCCAGTATAAAAGCTGTAAAATATGCAACAGCATCATCTATGGTTATACCAGACATCTCAGTCCAAGTCATGTGTGTAAGAGTTCGGTACCGTTCCCAATCGGCTGAGTCAATCTTCCACCGAGGGACCTGTGGGGGAAGTTGATCTCGTTTCGGTGTAGTTAGGATTATTGGGAAGTGGTTACTCCCATACGGGTTGTTAAGCACATTCCATTTATAATAGGGTAAAAGCGTCGGCGATAAAATGCTAGGACCTATGGCAGAGTATGACTTGTTGGCTGGGTTAAAATATGTGGGCTCCTTCGTAATCAAGAGACATATTCCGGAAGAAAAAAGCACTTGTTCAATGACGCGACCTCGCCCATCACAGCATGAGTCGCCCCATAAACTACTGTGTGCATTAAAATTACCAAGAGTCAAAAAGGGCTCCGGGAGCTCATCTATTAATGATTTTAGGTCGCGTCTGTGAAGCTGATAATGTGGTGGTATGTACAAAGAGCACATGGCAATGAGTTTATTTAAAAGTACGGCTCGAACGGCCATGGCCTCAAGGGCCGTTTTGAGCCTCAACTCCTGACACGCTACACTTCTATCAGCAATGATAGCTACACCACCAGATGATACGACAGCATCCTCGCGGTCTTTCCGGAAAGTCATGTATTCTCGGAGGAAGTTAGTGTGCTTCGAAGTTATGTGGGTTTCTTGCACACACAGCACTTTAGGTTTAAACTTACAGAGAATTTCTTAGACGTCTTGTAGGTTTCTTATTAATCCTCTAATATTCCACTGTATGATGTCATCCATGTCGAAAAAAAAAGTTGTTCTGTGTGTCTCAAGAGAGAGGAGAATGACATTACTTTACAGGGCCTTTGTTAGGCCCTGTACTTAGTGTTTTGTCTTTTTTGGAGCGGTCGAGAGAACCACGCCGCTCCTTCGACGCTACTTGCGCCGTTTGGCTTAGGCTGGTCTCCATAGCCTCTTGCGAGGCACTGGGCACCCGCTCCAGAGAGCGATGTGTTCGTCGCGTAGACTTCGCCTCAAGCGACGGAGTCTTCGTCCCCACGGGGCCGGAGGTCGACAGGACCCCTGTGGCCTCTGCGGTGCCCTGGCTGCTGCCGGAGCTTGAAGAGGCCACTGGTGAGGACACTTTGAGAGATGGCAGGGCAGCGTTGGCTGCTACCACCGTAGGGGCGGGTGGCGTTAGCCTCGGCACGCTAGGCGTGGTCCGGACTGCCGCCAG
This sequence comes from Dermacentor albipictus, assembly GCF_038994185.2. Taxonomy (NCBI): domain Eukaryota; kingdom Metazoa; phylum Arthropoda; class Arachnida; order Ixodida; family Ixodidae; genus Dermacentor; species Dermacentor albipictus. The sequence continues at coordinate 515,794,433 of NC_091821.1, forward strand.
AGGCCGTTGTGGTGGCGCCCCACGATGCACCACTTCAGCGAAAGATGTTTTCAGTGAAAATAGCGAAGAGACCCTTTGTCGTGCTTCACGGAATGTTATGTTCTCCTTAAAGTTTAAAGTACTTATTTCTTTTCCTTTCTTTCAGGCTGAACAAGCTCTGGAATATGCAGGGTGACAGCCGTAGCAGTTCGCACAATGTACCTCATTATTGCAGTCGTCAGCAGAGTGACCGGTTGTGGCGCACTTTGCGCACATAAGCTGTCCTCGGCAGCTCTGGGATGCGTGACAAAATCTCTGACATTTAAAGCAACGTCGCGGATTAGGAATGTAGGGTCGAACATGTAGTTTTACATAGCTGGTTTCAAGGGTCTCGGATAAAGTAGTTGAGCTGAAAGTGAGTATTAAGTGGTTTGTTAGGATTTCATTATCATTCCGTCTGATTTTAATGCGCTGCACATGGATTACGCCTTGATCCTTCCATCTGTCTAGGAGTTCTTCATTCAGTGTCATTAAGTCTTCATCGGATACTACGCCTTTGACTGTGTTCATAGTTCGATGTGCGCTGACATAAACAGGGATGTTACCAAAGGCTACGAGGTGTGCGAGTCTGTTGTACTGTTCCTTGGCCTCTAGTTCGAGGAGCAAATCGCCACTTGCCATCTTTGTTACTTTGTAATCAGCTCCGATGGTCTCTTTTAGGCACTTGGCCACAAGAAATGGTGAGATTACTCTGGTTTTTGTAGATAACTGTTCACAATGGAGTACGTGGAATTTCGGAAATGTTTCTTTGTTTCTGGGTAAGAACAGCGAGGTTGCGTAGGTGCGTACCCTTTTCGATTTGAAGATCCCATGCAAAAAAGTGAGTTCTTCGGCAACGGCGTCTGCCATCCACCACGAAGCCCTACAAGGGGGCGTGGCAGAACATGTAAACAAGTCTACACAGCGCCAGCAGTATGCCGTTACTATAACCCAATATGGTATACCCAAGGTAGAACAGCCACACCAGGTTAACCCTTGCCGCCAGGAAAAGTCGAAATGAATGGAAAAGATGAGATGACAGGAAAGATCAAAAGTGGAAGAAAAAGACAAAGATGAGGGTAGAGAGAGACAGGAAAAGGCGACTGCCGGTTTCCTCCAGGTGGGTCAGTCTGGAGGTGCCGTCTGTATGAAGAAGAGGCCAAAGGGATGTGTTACCATCGTCGGGGGGCCTTAAAGGTCCAAACTCCAACCATCGGCTCAACCTCCAGGATCTCCCTTTCCCCAGACACGGCTAAGCCGTGCACGGCTACCCGCGGGAGGGTCCAACCCTCATGTGCTCGGGTACGTGGTGTCGCAACACACCAAACGCCTGCTTGCGCAGACGCCCCTGCGGGGAATAAGTTTATTATGAGAACGCGAGTTTCGTAAATGACGTCTGAGGAAAACTAGAGTTTTGTTACTTGATGACATTATGATGGACACACGCAGAGGTCAATTAAGATCTTGAGAGATAGTGACACCTAGATATTTAAGGGAACTAACTGTCTCAATGAAAGTGTTAGCAATGGTGTACAGAAAAATGAGAGGTTTACGACAACGAGTGAAAGACATTGCTTTACATTTAGTGGGGTTTGAAATCATTAGCCAACGATCAGACCAGTTTAGGATATTATTTACGTTGCGTTGCCGCGTGATCTGATGGTTTGTGTTATTTATTGATTGGCAAATAGCGCAATCGTTTGTAAACATGCGAACTGTGCAATAAACTTCCAATGGTAGATAATTAATGTATAGAAGGAACAATAAGGAACTCAATCAGGGTGCCTTATCATTTGGCGTCCACCAGTCAGCCATGGAGGACCCCAGATGATACGCGGACAGGGTTAGAGGCAGTGTTATTGATGCATACACACTGTGAACTGTCAGTAAGGAGTTCTTTAATCCTTCGTAAGGCACCTGGGTGCAAGCCCAGATGAGAAAGTTTTAATATCCAGGTAGCATACAGTCTTCAAAGCACCGCATTAATGGATTCAAGGTCCCAAAGAGATTTTTGACCAAACTCGACGCATTAAAACGTCCCAAGCACGGTAGCTTAAAAACGAAGGGTGAATACGTCTCGAAGACGTTTGCATACGACAGACCGTATCTGTTCAGTTTGCGTGCAGGTCTTCCACGGCGCCGTTCTTGGCGGGATAATTCTCCATTTATCAAGCGGCACTCGTCGTGTCAATTGCTGCTGTATTCGCCCGGCATTAGCGAGTTGGCCTAGGAAAAAGAAGCCTTTTGTGGTGTTGACCTCATGTCCAAAAAGACGAACGATTCCAAATGAATTTGACACCGCAACAGGCCACGAGGAAACGGTGCGCGAGTGCAGCAACATTGAAGCCAGTCTGGGTGCCGCGGACAACGGCTCCACATCGAGTGCGGAGGAGCGATGCCAGTCAGCAGACCGTGCGGGTGCTAGTGGTGATTCTGACAGCGCATCCTCTATTTCAATAGCTTTCGCTTTTTCATAAACTTTATCATCATTAAATTGTTTGCGACGATTTCTCCCACTCCCCTGCAGTAACTTTTTTGTCATGATCAGCGGTGCAAATGTGAAGCGACCGAGTGGTCATTCTCATGGCTTTGCAAATTCATTCATACCACGCACTATAATCGAATGAAACCACTTGCCATTGCAGGTAGCTACTGAAGGATACGCAGCAAAATTCAAAGAGCTGCTACACCCTGAGTGTGGTGCCCACCCTAATAACTTTTTATACGTTTTGTTATCAGTTAGGTGTATTTTACCGACGGCATAATAATTTTTGTTCCGTTTCATTTTGTAAGAATTCTTATGCAGTGTATTTATAAGCTTTTTTTCTACAGTACGCCTAAATAAATGTATAGAGTTAAACAGCGAGCATCACTTTCGATGGCTCCGAAGGAATACATCGTACAGCCGTTACTAGGAACGGTGCTCTGCAGAAAGTGTTGTGGTGAATTCTACTGTGCGCACAATGTATACAAAAGCTATGTGCAGAAACCACCGTCGATGAATGTCAGTACAAGCGAATAGCCCGAACGAGCGAGTGAACGACAGGAGAGAGAGTGAGTGAAATATAGTTGGCTAGAGGGAAAAAAACGAACCAACGTTGCGCATCAACAGTACATACGACAGACCACTGACCTCTTATCAACCACAAAAACACCCGGAGACAGAATGTTGCTCGCTTTGATATTCATGGGACTCACCGGTAGGGGATCGGCACGCTTGGGCGCGTAGCTTGGTGTGATCGCTCCTGCTCAGACGCGCCGATCGCCTGACCACAATGATGCGGCACTGACGGACGAGAAGTTCATTTGAGGGATCGCCAGACCTTTGTGCGCAAGCGCAAGTAAGAATGGGTATGAGAGAAAAAATCTGGGGACTTTTGCTTGTTGATTATGTGACTCTGCCTAGGCACTGCGGAAGGGGTTTCTTAGCATGTGTTGTATGCGTTTATCCCTTAGACATGCCGGCATTGCGGAGTAGGGTCGAGTTTGTTTACGCCCCGACGTTGGCTGCCCGCTCGGTGACGCAGTGAAGAGAGACGCCCGATTTGGTGATCTCTGTGTCTGAAGGTACATCGAACAGGTAGTGATAGGTTGGTAGTGATTTCAACGCCCCTCACCCAGATTGGGGGTACCCTACTTCTAGCCCCCGAGGTAGACGTGTGCGGGACGCCTTCGCGGATGCGTTGTTTGTACTACTGAACCATCCCGATTCAGCAACGCGGGCTGTGCCTAAATCTCGACGTACAACATACGCACCCGATCTTACGTGGTGGTCGGGTCCCGGCACTGCCACTTGACACCTGGAGCCCGACTACTTGTGTAGTGACCACTACCCTATCATCATCGGCCTTCATCCGTGGTAGGCCCACCGATTGCGCCGCAAGTGTACTGTGGTCAACTGGGAAACCTTTCGCTCCGTTCTTTAAGATACCTCTGTGGACTCGTCACCGCTAATTGTTACCGCATACAAAGCGCGATGAATGAAGCTACAACCATCAGCTGGGTAGACGTCGATCGACTGGCACCGGATATCGGCCTGCTCAACTTGTGGGCTGCTCCCAGACAAGCTGAGCTGGCAGCATCCCGAGACCCCACTTCTGCACAAGCACGTACAAGACTGAATTTGCCTTACTGCTAAGGCCCGAAGATATGAGCGCGAACCTCTCGCGTTAGCAATGGCATACGTGGTGTGAGCGGTTTTCATCCAAGACATCGAATGCTTCTCTCTGGCGAATGTTCCGTGCCATGGAACACGGTTGCCGCAGTCCAGACGCGGCGGCCACAGCCTGCTTCGCTACTGGCTTGTCGCCGGATGATTTTGCCAGAGAAGCAGCCCGGAAGTTTTTCCCTCAGTACGACGTGTTGCCTCTAACAGGCAATGGTACTTCCTTGGCAGGCATTCCGGCACATATCGACAAGTTACCATCTATAGCAGACTCCGAGGAAATGGCAAGTTCTTCCAACATGCCTGAGTTCCTCGCAGCGATAGATGGTACCATTCGCAAGACAGCACCCGGTCCAGACTCTATTACTTATGAGGCTTACAAGAACCTGAGTTGCGATGTGCTGCCTCAACTCCTCGGCACCATTAACAAGGTATGGGTAGATGGCGTCGTCCTTCCCGGTTGGAGATCGGATATTGTGATCCTGATTCCGAAACCCGGCAAGCCGGCGACCGACCTTGGCAACTTCCAACCCATTTCCCGAACGTCAACGTTGTGCAAGCTTGCTGAGAAAATGCTAGCCACACGACTATCGTGGTGGCTAGAGCACCACGGTTTCTACCACGCTGCTAAATTTGGCTTCCGTCCATCCATAGGTACTGAAGATGGGCTGACTGTCTTAGCATCCTCAGTTTGATCGTCAACTCGTAGCCACAGTGTCCATACTGTCCTCGCTATGGACGTCGAAAAAGCGTATGATAACATCAGTCATGCTGCCATCTTGGCTTCAATTAATGTGCTGCATTTTCCCGCTAGAGTATGGAATTTTCTCAAATCTTTCCTTAAAGACCAACATTTTGCAATTCGCCTCAGTGGTGACGCCGTCGCCTCATTTATCCCTCTTCGCGGAGTACCCAAAGGAACGGTATTGTCACCCACATTATTCAATATTGCTTTCATCCCGCTTGCATGGCGCTCACACGATGTACCCGACATAAAGTTCTTCTTGTACACTGATGACATCACGGTATGGAGCACTCATCATGACCTGCAGACTCAAGCCGCTGCCCTTCAATAAACTTTAGATATCACGTCGACTTACGCTTCTTCGGTCGGCCTTAGGCTTTCCGTCAGCAAATCTGCTTACATGTGAGTCGCCGATGGCTGGGGCAGGCGTAAACTCTCTGCAACACTCATTCGTCTTCATCTATCCGGAACCCCATTTCAGCAATGTTCAACTTTAAACATTCTGCGTCTGACGGTACACGAGTCGGGAACAGGAACTGCTTGGCTCTCCAGCGCTAAGAAACAGGCAATTCAGGCGTTGGGGTCTGATTAGGCGCAATGCTCCTAAAACGGGCGGTGCCCGCTCATATGTTGCGCGGCAGTTGGTGAAGGCAGTAGTGCAACCACACCTTGTTTATCAAGCCCGATTCCAGCGTTTGACGAGGGCACAATGGTATCGCCTTGAGGCTGTTAATCGCGAGGCAATGAGGGTCATCACTTGCCTTCCCCGCATCACCCCGATCAAGGCTCCCCAAGCAAATGCACATTTGAACATACTACAGTGAAAGCTCGTTAATTCGAACTTCAATAATTCGAATTTATGGATAATTCGAACTGTACGATTTGGCCCGGCCAAGCTCCACAGAAGTCTATGTATAAGAAAGTCCGTTAATTCGAACGCGAGAAGGTGCCCTCACGGATAATTCGAACTACACTCGCCTGGCAAACGGCCAGAGAAACGCGCCTACTGCCTACACACAAGTCTGTATTGCCTCCGAAACGGAGAGAACGGCGACAGAAGGCAAAATCGGAAAAAAATCTAACCGACGCGGGGTAAGCCAGAAGGCAGCGGCGGCTGCCGCCTCTCCGTTCTACGTAACCTCCGAGACTTCTTGCCCGTTGCGAATCTCGGAGGCTTTGCAAATCTTGTACAGCTGCTAATGTTGTGCGGAGATGGCACGGCAAGCTCCGAAACACAGCGAATAAAGTACGTCGCAGCTGCGCTTGCAATCAAGAACCTACGAATCAGGGCCTACGCCACCTTCACATGTTCAGCGTCTTTGTCTCGGCAGTCTTCATCGGTTGTGCACCTCTGTTTTCAGCTTAGGAGGTATCGGCCGTCGCGATTCATTGTGATGGTGTTAAGCCTCGGCTCACGTTCGTTTCGATGGACATCGGTGGTGTGGCACAGTCGGACCCGGAGCTTCGACTTGAAGATGGCGTGTGCCCGCAGCACACGCCATCACTTTCTGACACGCCAAATTTCTGACATGCCCTACTGCTTCCAAATCGCAGTGTACTAGTTGCCTTCCTTCACTTTCATTAGTTCGAACTTTCGTTAATTCGAACTGAAGAGGCTTCCCCTTGCGGTTCGAATTAACGAGCTTTTACTGTAGATGAGCTGGTGCAGCAGCGACGTGATGCTCGCAGGCTTAAGGCCAGCCTTTCACACGCAGCGTCTGCTCTCAGGGCTTACGCTTTCTCGTACTCCCTTCTACCGCCACCATCGCCAGTTCTTCCTCCCTGGAGTTTTGTACAGCTGAGCGATAACAAGTCAACTGATATACGTTGACCAACATCAACTCACGCGGCGGCGTCGCTTCGTGACCGAATTATAACTCAAGATTTCCACCTGCTGCTTGGCTCCGTCGTACTTTTCGTTGATGCAAGCGTTCAGGACTATGAAGCAATCACTGCAATTGATTGCCCTTGCGCACCTGCCATTAATAAGAAGACCCGGTTTCAAATCCAAGAGCCTCCTTCCTCCTGTTGTGCTGAGCTCCTTGCTGTCCGAGAAGCGTTGTGCTCTGTGGCCGCCTTTCCCATGGTCCCCACGGCCCGCATCGTCATCCACACTCATGCCCTCCAGGCGACGCGGCTTCTGCGACGCGTCAATCGCAGCCCTGAAATATGTCAACAAATCCACCTTCTGGCGGCACGCATCCCGCAGCCAATGTATATCGAGTGGATCCCACGCGAGCTTCAAAGCTTCCAAAGCAGTGCGTATTCTGTGACCCGTCTAGCGACCATCACTGCCTCTGCTGTTTCACCTAGATGATGCCACCCTTTTAACAAGATAGGAGCACCTCCGGCGCCGCACACGTCCTCTCATACCTCCGTGTGCGGTAAACCTCCCCAGCGGTCTTACCCGTGCAGAGGAGGTCGCGCTTCGGAGGATCCGGGTCGGGGTTACCCTCACTCCTGCCGTAACTCGGAAGTGGCCGCACTTTTACACGTTATATCCTAGCCCTGAGTATCCACTCTGCAAGTCACGAAATGCTGAAGCCGACCTCCACCACCTGCTGTGGGTTTGCCCTGCACTGAAACCGTCGAGGTTCCGGCGCCTCGCAGCAGCGGGACGTTCGGCGCATAATCCGAGCGATTACACTGTGTGGTTGAACGCCACTGCCTGTTGTCACGCCACGAGGATTATTGGCTTCGCGTCTCGCCCACGTTAGATAAGGTTACATTACGTTTGGGTGAGATTTAGTTTACGTTAGGTTACGTTAGCGCAAAAGGCGTAAGGGTGCCGCGGCGTATTCTCACAGTGGTTACCCTGTGTGGAATATTGTGTATTCATCTTTGCCGTGTTTGCTTAGGTTAATACTAGGTTATGCTAACGTTAGGTTAGGTTATTTTAGCGTAAGAGGCGTTAAGGTAGTGCGACGTATTGTCGAAGGGGCGTCGAGCGTCACTGCCGGCCTTTCAGCGACTTGCGTTCAAATGCGGTTGCTCATGCGGTCTTACTTCTAAATTTTCAGTACATGCGGCCTGTCCTCTACTACGCTCCTTATTGCTCCCACGGAAACATCTGTCATGTTATTTCCCAGGTACATCGCCGTAAGGCGCGATAACGCAATGACTGACTTAGCACAAGCGCCGCAGGTGCGAGACAGCCTGTCCGACAAGGCGGTCGCCACATGGGGCGTATGTACCCGCTTCTTCACGTATTTCACCGCGCCAGCAGCCAGCGTCCGAGTGTAAACAAACTCGTCCCCACTTCGCAATGCCGGCACGCCTAAGGACAAAAGCATACAACGCGCACTAAGAAACCTATTTCGTAGTACCTAGGCAGCGCATATATTCAAGAAGCAAAAGCCCCCAGATTTTCTCTACTGACGGCGTCCGAATTAAAGGCCTGCGAAATGCATAGCGGAATCTCCCAGCTCACTGCTCTCTTTTGAGACGGAGTGGCATATCGAGCAAGCGAGCCGCGAGTGAAGGAACAGCGGAAGACAGGGCGGTGCCTGACTCTGCGACGTGATTCGCAGTCGATGCAGAGAAACGCGCTGTGCGCGCGACACGCGCACCAAGCTCTCACACGGCAGCGCTTCACCGCCCCTCAACGCAATCCAACGCAAGGTGGCGATACGGCACCGTCATCGTATCGGTCATATGGCCAAGCGTGTGGCCAAGGCTACCATGGCTTTTTGGTTCTTTATTCCATGCATGCCGTGTGAAACCGGGCTGTGCATATAGTTCCGCAATTGTGGCCGTTTGATCAGTCGTGTATATCTGACTCTTTTCGGTTGCGCTGTCCTTTCTCAAGCAAGTATTGTGCTTTGTTGTCTTACTTGGCACTGTTTGTGCAGCGATTTGGTTGATTTTAATTTGGAGAGCAGCTGAGTTTTTCCTTCGAGAGTGCCGAGTAGAGGGCACTAATTGGCTCTTCAAGCTCATTGCCATGTCGCTATGGCTATGTAAGGCGCCTTTCTAGTAACGTTGTAATTAAGGCGTAAATAAATGAAAGTTGGAGGCGAAATGTTGCTTTTGAGTGCCTGGCATCGGGTCGGGCGTCATGCAGGAAACTAGCAAGTTTTACAGGATGTGCAGAAAGGCAGGCTGTGTCTGCGCACATTGCCTAAATTGCCTAGATAGCCGTCATGCAGGAGTGCAGAGTTTAGGTCTACTTGGTTCGTTGGATCGATCGAAGTCGTAGCGCTGGATTGAAAGGGACATGGAAGAGGACAGGACGTGCGCTATATGCTATCATGGTGGTAGTTCAGTCTCCCGTTTAGCAAGAACGTTGCAGACAAGGGAACTGACAAACGGGCTCTTTGTTAATGTTCATTACGAGCACAGTAGCGCAAGAGATCAGGTGAAGTACCTGTCCTGTTTCCTAGCCCTGGGCTACAGCGCACTTATATCATATTGCGTGAACCACACCGCCGTTCTGCTTTCGCTTGCGATTCAGCTTCTTCGATTGTGTTTTGGCCCCTTTTATCATACGTGACTAGTATTTCATGGTCTTAAGAGGAAATGTGTGTCCAATATGAGACGGCCAATTCAATTTTCTTCGGAGCCTCAGAATGCTAGCAATATATTGCTCTGCTACTAGCTTTGTTCCTGTTATAGCTTTTGTAGTTCGCGAACGGATGCCGCATATACTCTGAGTAGCTCACTAGTGGATACTGCATTCGTGAGTCGTTATTGTTACTCGATGTTACTGTTACTCGATGTAGTCACTATTTTTTGCTGTTTGTGACTGGTGCCGGTCTCTACGCTGCGCGGCCTTCGCGGCATTTAGACGGCCGCCTGCCGAGTTGTGTGTGCCATGTGTACGCAGGAAGTTTCGGAAGTGCTCACGCGGTTTTTTTCGATTTGTGCGCTGTTGGTGTACTTCGCGCAACAGGGCATCCGCTGGTCCTTGTGCAGCAAATTGTTCAAGCGTACATCAAACGGGGGAACCTCTATTTAGGCATGTCAGCTCATTAAGTAACTTGATGGGTAAAATCGCATAGCATTTGCTGATGTACGTGTAAGAAACGACCAGTCTTCCACCATTACCTTACCCCTCCCTGTTCTAAACGTTGATGACGATGATGATGATGATGATGATGATATGTAGTGTTTATTGGCGCAAGGGCCAAGTGTGGCCAAAGAGCGCCAAGGCAGTGTTGATAAGTTCGCAATGTAGTTATGAGTTCTATGGGGTTATGTAAAGTGGCTGCATAGGGGCCTTAAAAATAGTCGCTCTAGAGTGCGTAAAATCTATATGTAATAAGATTATGTCGATGACAAATGCCGTGTTCTATGTGTAATAAAATCCACCGTGAAAGAGTGATGCAATAGAGAAAATATATTAGATGGTGAAATTACCTGGAGCACCACTGCCTCGCCAGAGCCCTTGAAACACAATGGCCTAGAGGCATGTGCTATATGAAACAGCTATCACAGTGGCATCCTCTATACAGAGGAGACGTTACGAGTGTGTGGGGCTAATAACATGTAATAAAACATCTTTCAGGACGCCCTGGACTGCGCTGGAGTCAAACAGCGGTTCTGGGCCGAGTAACATTACCGGATGAAGGGGGTTGTGCTGGCGGTATGCTAAGGGAAAATGTTTCTTTCTTTCAGATTCGGCTTTCCGACACTCCAGAAGGACGTGGAGGACGGTCAGCCTCTCCCCGCATCTACCACAGGTTGGAGGCTCGTTTCCGGTGAGTAAAAAGTTATGTGTGCCAAATTTGTGTCCTATTCTTACACGAGAGAATAGGACATCTGTCCGGCGTTACTTTGTTACGGAAGGCGAGAATCCTAACTGTGGCTTTATCGCGTGGAGCTTATTATTTGTTTCCGCATCCCATAGCCGTTGCCACTGGTTCCGTAGTTTCCTCCGTAAGAAGGGCTTCAGGTCTGTGACAGGAACTGCAGCGGTGGGATTAGCAGAGTGCGATGCAACTGACGTGGCCATCTGGTCCGCAAGAACGTTACTTTCGATGCCCCTATGACCTGGCACCTAGCATATGATGACATGCTGATTACCTATATACACTTTACACAGAGCAGAATAAAGTTCGTTAATTACCGGATTTTTGTGGTTAGAGAATGCCATCAAGGCCTTCACAACACTAAGGGAATCCGTATTTATCACTGCTTTCTGGAGTTTTGATTTCCTGATATGCTTCACAGGCGGCAATAGTGCGTAGGCCTCAGCCGTAAAGATACTAGTTTCCGCATGCAGTACATCGGTTTCCGAGAAGAATGGCCCGACGGCTGCGTAGAACACCCCGTCGTGTGACTTCGATGCGTCTGTGTAGAACTCCGTGCAGGAGTGTTTGTGCTGGAGTTCCCGGAAATGCATTTGGATTTCAATCTCTGGAGCATTTTTTGTAACTTCCATGAAAGATGTATCGCATTGCATCAACTGCCACTCCCAAGGAGGTAGCAGCTTGACCGGATGCATTAAGCGAAGTTCGAGGAGTGGAACATGCATTTCATGCCTAAGCTCCCTCACACGCAGCGAGAAAGTCTGTCTTACGGAAGGACGATTACGAAACAGTGTAGCATATGTCATATCATTAATGGTGTTAAAACGGGGATGTTCGGGATTAGAGTGGACTTTCAAAAAATATGTTTGGCTGATGTATGTTCTCTGGATATGAAGTGACCACTCATTCGATTCTGCATATAAACTTTGTGCGGGACTCGTTCTGAAAGCTCCTGTGGCTAAACGAATACACAGACGGTGAACAGGGTCTAGCATCTTTAGCGCGCTCGGGGCGGCAGAGTTATTTACCACGGCACCATAATCTAATCGTGACCGGATGAGGCTCTTATAGAGGTTCACTAGGCACTTCCTGCCACTACCCCACGTAGTCTGGGATAGAAGTTTCATTATGTTCATTGTTTTTAGACACTTTTCTTTTTAATGTGTTTAATGTGTGGGACGAAAGTGAGTCTATTGTCGAGTATAACACCTAGAAATTTGTGCTCTTTGTTTACAGGTACTTGTTGTCCACACATTTCTAAGCAGGGATCAGGAACCAGGCCTCTCTTCCTTGTAAACAAAACACAAGAACACTTATGAGGATTGATTTTGAATCCATTTTTCTCTGCCCACCCTGACACCTTGTTCAAACCATGCTGTACCTGTCTCTCGCACACTGCGAGGTTACAGGATTTGAAACCTATTTGAATGTCGTCCACATAGACAGAATACAAAATGGACGGTGGTAAGGAAGCACGAAGTGTTGTCATCTTAACGATAACGAGCGTGCAACTGAGCACGCCACCCTGGGGTACACCGGTTTCTTGTGCAAAAGGACGTGACAGCACATTGCCTACTTTCACCCGGAAGGTACGATTGGACAAGTAGCTTTTTATTACGTTTAGCATATTACCATGAATGCCCATTTCTGACAAATCTCTCAAGATTCCGTAACGCCAGGTCGTATCGTGCGCCTTCTCTATATCGAGGAATATTGATAAGAACTGTTTGTGTACAAACGCGTCACGAATATGTCCTCCAATACGTACAAGATGATCGGTTGTGCAGTGCCCTTCTCGGAAGCCACACTGAAAGGGATCAAGCATTTTGTTTTGTTCAAGGAAATAGATGAGTCGCCGATTTATCATTTCTTTCAAATACCTTACACATGCAGCTTGTGAGGGCTATCGGGCGGTAACTTGCCACTGAAGAAGGGTCTTTCCCTTGTTTCAAAACAGGGACCACAATGGCTTCTTTGCAAGCCGTTGGAAGGTACCCTGCGTCCCAGATAGTGTTGAAAAGTGTTCGTAGTGTTACTTGCGTGTCATTGTGTAAGTTTTTGAGCATTTCATACATGATTCTATCGGATCCCGGTGCAGAGCTCTTGCATGCGCTCAAGGCAGCTTTCAACTCGGCAGCACTAAAAGGGCAATTGTACGGTTCATTCTGTCGGCATTTATTGATGAGTGGCTTGCATTCTTCTATTTCTTTATATTTTAGGAAGGATTGCGAATAATTATTTGAGCTTGATACACTCTCAAAATGCTCCCCAAGTGAGTCGGCCTGATCTTTCAGTGTATCGCCCTGTGTATTTACTAGAGGGAGTTAATATGTTTGCCGCCCTCTAATCCTATTAACCCTGTTCCAGGCTTTGGTCTCATCTCTAAACGAGTTAGTACTCAATAAAAACTTGTGCCGGCTTTCTTTTCTGGCCGGCCGGCGGGTTCTCCTACCTTGGGATTTTATTTTTTTAAAGTTGACAAGATTATCAGCGGTGGGAGAAGCTCGCAGCAACCCCTACGCCTTGTTCTGATTCTTACAGGTGGCCCGACATTCGCTGTTCCACCACGGTACACGTGGTTTGCATGCCAAACCACTTACTTCGGATATGCATTTTGATGCGGCATCTATTATGAATGCTGTAAGATAATCCACAGCAGCATCAATTTCTAAAGAAGACAGGTCAGCCCCTGAGATGCTAGAGAGAGTTCGAAATTTCTGCCAGTCGGCTGTGTCTATCTTCCACATAGGAGCTTGTGGAGGATATTCGTTTTCTTTAGATGTTCTTATCAGTACGGGGAAGTGGTCGCTCCCGTAAGGATTGTTCATAACTTCCCATACGAGTTCAGGCAATATACACGGGGGAACTAGGCTGAGGTCAATTGATGAAAATGTTCTGTTGGCGAGAGAATAATATGTGGGTGCCTTCTTGTTCAGCAGGCATGCACCAGAAGAGAAGAGGAACTGTTCAACAAGACGACCTCACGCATCTATACGAGAGTCGCCCCACAGGCTGTTGTGCGCATTGAAATCCCCAAGTACAACGTAAGATTCTGGCAATTCATCTATGAATTACTGAAATTCATGTTTGCTTAGTTTGTAGTGTGGGGGTATATAAATCGAGCAAATAGTGATAAGTTTGTTTAGCAGAACAGCTCGCACCGCCACTGCTTCAAGGGGCGTTTGTAGCTGTAAAGGTTGACATGCTATACTTTTATGAGTGAGAATCGCCACACCACCCGATGATGCGGCGGCATCATCGTGATCTTTGCGAAACGTAACATACGTACGGAGAAAGTGTGTGTTTGGATTTTAAATGTGTTTCCTGTAAACACAGCACTTTTGGATTATGTTTGTGGATGAGTTCTTGCAAATCATCAAGGTTTCTAAGAAGACCTCGGACGTTCCGCTGAAATATTTGTCTATTCATTTTTAAAGTAAATTGGTGCTCTGTTTACGGAAACGGAAGTGATGCCTTAGATTACAGAGCTCTTTCGAGGCCCTGTAACCGGGGTTTTGCTTTTTCTGAAGTGTTCGAGGGAGCCTCGCCGCTCCTTAGGCGCTTCGGTGTAGTGTCCATTGCCTCTATTGAGGCGCCGGACACGTGCTCTTGCGAGCGAGATGTTGTCAGGGAGGGTGCCGCCTTGGAGCGCAAGACCCCTGCGCCCACCAGCCCGGAGGTCGATGGGGCACCCTGAGCAATTTGGCTGCGCCGGCTGTTGCCAGCGCTAGAAGGGGCGGAGGTGGGTGGGGCAGCCTCGGCTGCGCGCACCTTCGGGGTCGGTGGCCCCGTCTGCTGGGTAGACGGAGCAGCGCTAGCTGCAACCACCGCGGGGGCAGATGGCGTAACTGCCGACTCACGGCTTGTGGGTCGGACAGCCGCCGGAGGCCGTTGTGACGCTGCCCCTTGACGCGCCACTTCGGCAAAGCTGGCCTTAGGGAGGTATGCAACCCGCCTGCGTGCCTCTTTGAATGATATGTTTTCTTTTACCTTTATTGTTACTAGCTCTTTTTCTTTCTTCCAAGACGGACATGACCGCGAGTATGCGGCATGCTCGCCATCACAATTTACACAGTGGAAAGAATTCTCACAAGCTTCAGAGGAGTGTTCATGCGCGCTGCATTTCGCACAAGTTTGGCGGCCTCGGCAGCTCTGCGAACTGTGGCCAAAACGCTGGCACTTGAAACATCGGAGGGGATTTGGCACGTATGGTCTTACACGGAGCTTGATGTACCCGGCCTCGATTGACTCGGGCAGGACACTTGAATTGAAGGTGAGTATGAGGTGTTTGGTCACAAGTTCTTTACCATCTCGCCTCATCTCAATTCTTTTGACATCTATAACATTTTGTTCACTGAAGCCCTCCAAAAGCTCAGCCTCAGTGAGCTCCAGCAAATCATCGTCCGAGACAACGCCGTGGTTGGTGTTCATAGTACGGTGCTGGGTTACTGTTAGTTGGTTATCCCCAAATGACACAAGCTTAGACAGTTTCTCGTAATGTTTCTTATCGCGGAGCTCAAGGAGGAGATCACCGCTTGCCATCCTTGTCGCCTTATAACCGGCTCCAAAAACATCAGTCAAAGTCTTTGATACAAGGAACGGTGAAATAGTGCGCACTGGTTTGCCGGGTTTTTCCGAGTGAACTACATGGAAACGTGGGAAGTTGTGGACTTGGCGTCCGAAAAACTGAAAAATTTCATCGGTGCGCCCTCTTTTCTGAGGGCGATCAGGGAGTGGAGAAAATGAGCTATCCATAAATATATGTGAAATTTCGGCAGCAACGCTAGCCACCCATCATGGAGTCCAACAAGGGGACGCTGCAGGGCCTGAAAAACAGGGCCTGAAAACGCCATCTGTACGTTGCCGCTATAACCCAATATGATATAACCAAGGTTGGCTACTCACACAAGGTAAACCCTTGCTGCCAGGAAGGTCGGAAGTAATAAAGAAATGAGAAGGATACAGGAAAGGTGGGAAGTAAGGAAAAGACGAAAGTTGTAGGGAGAGAGAGACAGGAAAAGGCAACTACTGATTTCCCCCGGGTGGGTCAGTCCAGGGGTGCCGTCTATTTGAAGCAGAGGCCAAAGGGGTGTGTTGCCTCCGCCGGGGGCCTTAAAGGTCCAAACACCCAGCATCAGCTAAACCCCCAGGATCCCCCTTTCCCCAGACACGGCTAAGCCGCGCACGGCTAAACGCGGGCGAGTCCAACCCTCGTGTGCTCGGGTACGTGGTGTCGCAACACACCAAACGCCTGCTTGCGCAGACGCCCCTGCGGGGTGTTCTAAACGTTGTCAAAGGCGGCCGAAACGCCTTATACCTAGCGGGTTTCTCGGCCGACTGCACAACTACGAGGCCAGGACTGTTTAGAAATCGTTCTATATTGGATTGAAAGCTCCCATCGCGGACAAATCAAGGCAATTTTCAGGCACGTAGGACCTTCGGGGCTGTATTTTTCGGCGATAAGGTAGCTTCGCCGATTGTGGGATTAGCTGACTGAGCTATGTCGAATGCTCGGTTGCCGTAGTCGCAAGTTCAAATCCCGCCTGAACAGGAGTTTATTTTCTTTTTTTCTTTCTTTTTTTTTACGGTGGTCAGCTTGAAATCCACCTCCTCCAGTGCACAACATCTTCAGGCTTGGTGTGACGCCTGTTATCGGCAAAAGATGCGGAGAGCTAGTGGGGCTATACTAATCCAGGTACAAACAAATTAGGAAGGCCCACTAAGCTTCAACAAGACACTCCCTCACCAGAACAGGAATTGGCCTCCCTGGTGCAGTATTCGGCCAACCCCTCCCACATGGCTCACTCAATTACCCAATGACCTTCAGTCTCCAGCAGCTGCGGAGCACCGGACCGATGCGGCGGTCAGACCTGCAGCGCAGCAAAGGGTGCTAAGAATAACACCGTCCGGACAGGCCGCCAATGGAAACTGACCCTTGCAAAGTTTAGTACCCGAAACTTCTCGAGTGATGCTAGCTTAGCAGGACTCTTTGAGGAATTATCAGACATTGTTTGGGATATCATCGGCCTTAGTGATATGAGAAGAACTGGTGAGGCTTATACATTGCTGAATAACGGACATGCCCTCTGCTAGAGAGGTCTCCTAGATAAGACGCAATACGGGGAAGGAGTCCTAATCCATAAGGACATAGTGGGCAACATTGACGAATTCTACAGGTATATTAAGAGCGTAGCTATTATCGTAATCAAACTTAATAAGAGGTATAGGTTAAAGGTAGTACAAGCCCACGCTCCAACATCCAGTCACGATAAAGAGGAATCAGATCAGTTCAATGAAGATGTTTAATTAGCGATGAGCAAAGTGCAAACTCAGTATACTGTAGTAATGGCCGCCGTGAATGCAAAAATATGGGGGGAAACGCTGCTGAAGAAGCAATTGGCAACTACGGCGCCGATTCTAGGTAGCATTAGGAGAGATGCTGGCAGAATTCGCAGAACGGAATAAGCTTCGAATAATGAACACCTTTTTCAAGACGCGTAGCAACAGAAAATGTACCAGGAAAAACCCTAATGGTGAAACAAGATATGAAATTGACTTCATACTTTTTGCTGATCCCAGCATAGTGCAGGATGTTGAAGTTATAGGTAGGGTAATGTGCAGTGATCATAGGTTAGTGAGGGCTAGAATTCAGCTCACTTAGAAGATAGACATAGCAAGATTGGTCAAGAAGGAACAGGTCAACCTTGAAGCAGTAAGGGTAAAAGCAAACAAATTGAGGCTGGCACTTGCAAACAAATATGCAGCCTTAGAACAGAGAGATGATGTTGACACAGAGCTAATGAATGAAACCGAAAGAAGGTTGGTTTCAGAGGCAGCAATTGAAGCGGGAGGCAAGGCACCAAGGCAACCAGCAGGCAAGTTCTCCCATGTAACAAAGGACCCAATAAAGAAACGACAAAAAATGAAAGAGTCCAACTTAAGAGATAAGATAGAATTCGCGGAACTGTCAAAACAGATCAACAAGGGGAAAATAAGTGATATTCGAAAATATAACGTAAGAAAGACTGAAGAAGCCGCAAGAAATGGACGCAGCCTGAACTCAGTGAGAAAGAAACTTGGCATAGGACAAACCAAGATGTATGCACTAAGATAAGCAGGGTAATATCGCCAGCAATCTCGAAGATATAATAAAAGCAGTGGAAGAATTCCTTACTGGTCAGTACAGTACCCAGAAAAGCAAGGGTACCTCAATTAGACACAATAATGAACAGGCTACAGAAACTCCTCCTAAAACTAGCTGTGAGGTCAGAAGGGCACTGCAAGACATAAAACGAGGAACAGCGTCAGGACAAGATGGAATAATAGTCGCGATAATTATAGATGGAGGAGACATAACGCTTGGAAAACTGGCGGCTGTTTATGCCACGTGTCTATCTACTGCGAGGGTCCCAGAAAACTGGAAGAATGCAAACAGTATACTAATCCGCGAAAAGAGAGACTTTAAAGAATCGAAAAATTATAGGCCCATTAGCTTACTACCAGTATTATATAAAATATTTCCCAAAATAATCTCCAATAGAATAAGCGCAACACTGGACTTTAGTAAAGGATTTCAACGTGTTTTAAGGAGTCCTCCCGTTATCTTAGGTTCACGTTCGAACTTTGCAAAGAAAACTTCGTCAGATTTTTTCATTTGAAAATTAATAACTAAAAGTGAGAGTCATGTGTGTTGGCAGTATTGTCGTAGATCGAAAAAATCGCTCCTCCCGTACGAATCGTCCCACTCCAAATTATTAAATTTGGCATAGTTTCCTTGTGCTTCACGAATGCTCTTAACAAGTGTTGCACCCACTCATTGCAGCAGAGTGTTGAAGCCCAGAAGGCGAGATTAATATCCGCAGGGTATACGGTCGCACTTTTTATGGCGGCGTCAGAATCCCTGTTTAGAAAGTACACAAAAAAGAAAACCGTGGAAACCGCGGACAACAATGAATCTTCAAAAAGAAAAAAGGTCGTAGCGACGCCGTATTTGCATGGCTTGTCTCATAATTTTAAGAGGGTGGCCACTAGGAATGGCGTCACACTAGCGTTTTCGGCACCGAGCAAACTGGTTAGGCTGTGCGAAACCATCACAGGAGAGAAGAAAGATGTCACTAGTAGCTGTGGAAAAAAGCACACCGCTTTTTTCATAAAGACTGTGCATCTTCGGTTGTGTATCGCATACCTCTCTCATGCGGACTGTCCTATGTCGGCTTGACAGGTCGTTGCATTAATGACCGCATGCGTGAGCATCGCTATTTCCTACCTACTGGTACAGGAGGGAACTTGCCATTGCATTGCAAAAAGCACGAATGCCGACCAGTTTTTGAGAGTGTATCGATAGGGGGAAGAGAGCGCAGTAAACTGGAAAGAGAAATTAGCGAAGCGTTCCACATGAAAATGTTGGGTGGGCATACATGTGTGAGTGAACCTTCGGTTCATATAAATCACAAAGAACTTCAATTTCTAAATTTATCATGCTAATCCACGTGTTGTTGTTTTTGTCGGGAAGGGGTGTGACTCAGCTTTTGTGTAAGTGTATAACTTTTGTTGATAATTGACTACAAACCTTGTTATTGTTCTTGGGTGTATACGCATGCGTGGTGGAGATTTGTGGAATGTTTTTACAATAAACTTATGTTGCAAGTCCAGTGTTGTCTTGTCCGTTTCTACCTACTTGTGCTCGCGTCCGTACTTGCTGGAAACCATTATACGTTCACCATGCACCAACTGGCCCAGCAAACTACTCTACTAAAGCATTGGTTATGTTTATTTTTTGTGATCTGGATACAGTGTTGTAGTTGCATATTCAGAGCTTATGCCACTTTCACAAGTCATAAAATTTAGCATATCTTTCAGGTTGTAGCTTAAGTGTGCTGCTATATGTTCTATTACAAGCTGCAGAAATTTGAGTGTGAGGCCTGCCCACCTATCTGGCAAGTACAACGAGAGGGAACACCACCTAAGGTTTAGTGCTACTAATTGAAGAGCATACATGTGTCAGAGATGGTATGTGGGCAAGTCGTTCTGGTGAAAATACTGCACCTGCATCCAAAACAATTCAACTAGCAGCGAAGTGCAAGGCTTCGTCTCCACTTCGACGAAATAGAGCACCAGTGCAAATATTTGAGCATACTTGTCCAGGACAGCAAGTGTTTCTACACTGAAAACATTTCAAGTACCAGCATGCACGATAGTGCCATTGACAGCGGAACTGTAGACTACAAAGTGATGTGCTCCCGGGCTGTTCATCAATGGAAGTCTGCCTTGACTGTATGCCAAATGTTTTTTAATGTGAAAGCGAGGGTCAACTGGTAAAGCATTAGCTTGGGGCTACATGAGTGAAAGCTTTTTGTCATTCAAAGTGCTTTTTATAGCGAAGCTCTTAGCCCTTAGTGTTTCGGCATTTGTTGTGTCCGTGTCCGTTACCAAAATGTGTGCCCATCGCGACGACAATGCAGGGACAGAAGCAAAGGCTCGTGCCCCCGTAAGGCAGAGGTTTCAGCAAAGTGAAGCGCACAGTGAATACATTTTTTTCAAATCACGGACACAGCATACAGAACAGCGTACCTTTCAATAAGGAATAAGCTGAAAACAAGCATCGCAGCCACATAACTAGCGATAAAGTGCGCCTGCTAGCAATGCGAAAAACGTAGCGTTCCCCGCATCCTGTTCTGGTAGCGATTACTGCTGCGCAAGCTGCCACGCCGATGGCAGTTTGCGAATTGGCAAATGACGTCCCTAGTTTTTTGTATATGAAATAACGAGCCTAGCACCTGATTTCAGTGTTGCAGCACCGCTACGGGCGGCAGCGTGTTGTCAAAATTACCATCAATCTTAAGCAGTAAAACAGTGCATATCCCCACAGCAGTTGCAGTGCTGGTGTTAAACAGCTTCGCTGGACATCCACTTTCGCAGGGCCACCATGGCGAGCCAATTTTTTTTTGTGCTTTGGGATACTGAAGATATGTGCAAAGTGTACTAATGCATTCATGCGTTTTCAGATGATTCATTGCGACCATATGCCTCTTTTTGCGAGAGTTGTACATATGGACATTTTGTACATTGCTGTTTGTGTAAACCGATTCGTACTTATTATAACCATTGCCCCCTTGGTTACAGACTTACACAAGTTTCTAATAATGAGGCTTACACATTCATTTCTCATGTCCTAGCGTACTTAGATTGTTTTAGTTGTGTCGCGTTAGTCACTCTTATCGTACTCTGAAATAAAGTAGTGCTCACTTGTTACACAGATTTCCTCGTTAGAGTATTCTATACAATCTTTCACGTCATGGTTTCTTTTTGTTTTGTTTTATGGTTGTTTAAAATATTTTACTGTAAGTATATTTGATGTACCCACAGGCAGTATTTTTGATTTTTACATATCCCAGGTGTTTGATTTTTATCACAGAATTGATTTCTTGATGTCTGTCGTTATTCCTTTTCTGTGTTCTTTACAAGCTTCTAGACTACTAGTAGAATTTCTTGTAGGCAGCTACCATCCGATTCAATCTCGCATTTTCTTTGTGCTTCTAGCAGTTGCTGTGATATCAATTTCTACATTAGTCTGTTCACCTGATAGCATGTGCTCTTTACTGTATAAAATAAGAAACTTTAGCACACTTCGCGTTCATGCTGTTCGTCATTGCATGTGTACTTACGAATTTCGTTTATGGGGGTTCTTGTTATTGTTGATCCATTTCTAATTCATTAAGAATTGTTTCTGGGAGTTTTAGTCATTCTTGATGTGTCTTTTATTCGATTTACTTTGCATTTCTCCGATATTTTGCTCAAACCTTGCATAAGTATTGTTTTCGCAATGAAGAGTTGCTTTGTGATATGACCCTTTCTTACCCTCTTGGCACAAAAAGCTTGGCCTGGCCGATTGTCAAGATTGTCATGTTGTTAACGGCATGTCATCCCCATTTTGGTTATAAGCATCGCTGCTGCATACCAAAGGCGGCATTGCGGATTCATTTTCGTGGGCATGTTCCTTTTCAGGTGACTTGGTCGAGGATGCGAAGGCCTCTATAGGCAACAGTGCTTGCGAGCACGCCAGGAGCTCAGCAGCACTAGACACCGACACTTCGACTCATTTGGAAACCGTGAAAACGAGCTTCAGATTAACATAAACCTTTCAAAGCTACTGCTAGACTGGCTTTTTGATAACGTCTTAAAAGCGTTTAGAAATCATAAATAAAAAGCCGTAGCAAAGGGATTATTTGTGTCTTTCCCTATCCTATTTCAAGACCAGCTTTTCGAATGCGTTTTAAGAGCTCTTCTTGATCGTTTCAAAAATTGTAATTAAGCCGTAGATTAGCAGACATATACGACGTTTCAGCCATAAAGTTTTCTTACTCGTGTCTGCTTTAAACCGTTCTTATCGTTGGGGATAAACGCTACAAACACGTCATATATCTCTTTTGTGCTACCTGGGAAGCGTTGGTGGGGCACTTTGTCAAACGCTTTAGCGAAGTCAAGGAAAATTGAGTCAGTCTACATGTTAGTGTTTTACTTTGAGTGTAGGCCATGACGGAAAAGAGCTAACTCCGTTTCACAATATAGTCCCTTGCGGAACCCATGCTGTGATGGATGAAAAGAGCTATTGGAATCAAGGAAGTTCGTTATATTAGTGTAAATAATATGCTCCATGATTTTACACTGTATGCGTATATAAATGGGCAGGTAGTTTAACGGCGAAACTTGGTTGCCTGACTTGTAGGCCTGAACGCCCTTGCCTACTTTCCATTCGTTTGGTAGAGTACCCGAAGAGAACGACTGTGAGAGCAAGAAAGTTAACAACGCGGCAGAAATATGCTTAGTGTTTTTAATGGTTTACAGGTGATTTCGTCAGCATCCGCGGACGAAGACGCTTTTTGTTTTTCAATTGGTGATGCGACGCCGTTGGCCGAAAAACTTATGGCCGGCATTGTAGACATGGCAGGTGAAGAAAACACGGGTAGGGGAACTTCAGGCTCAGTCGTAAAAACTGACTAAACGGCGACATTAAAAGTATTAGCACACTCACAGTCTGAAAGAGTATCACCCTCATCATTATAAGTATGGATAGTGCGAGTAGGCTGAGGGTTCATGGTCTACCAGAACTTACGGAAATAATCAGCGATCATACGAGGGAGGTCTGAGTGAAAAAAAGGATGCTAACGTTGGCGAACCGCTGTTTAATATGCGTGCTGAGCTTGATAGTACTTGTCCAGCGACTCGGCATTTGGTCTTAACTTCGCAGAATCAAAGAGCCGTTTCTTCTTGGTCTCAATTGTTTTCAAAATTTCGGCAGACCACCATTTGTGGCAGTTGCTAGGAATATAGATAAGTGGGATATGCTTATCGGCTAAAGAATTCATCTTATGAAATAATAACCAGTTGTCTTGCACAGATCGATCTCCAAAGGCGGACTCGTTAGTTTTGCAAAATACCTGAAGTTCGTCGTTTATAGCACAGTAGTTCCCTTTTTTGTAGAGGCATTTTTTTTCATGTGTGACTGGCGTAAAGACCGTTTGAAGGAAAATGAATTACTTTGTGGTCACTCAGTTTGCGAAAGTAAGGAATGGACGATGAATATTCGGGGTACGTGGTTAGTGTACTATCAAGGCTGTTTGCACTATCTTGCGGGACACGAGTTGGTTCATTTATTAGTTGTGTCAGATTATGGTTCAGACAGAAGTGATGAAATTTGGCAGTCTCCGATTTACCTGTAGCTAACTGTGTAGTAATGTAATCTATACTGGGGTAATTAAAGTATTCGAAAAGCAAGATACACGCATTAGGATAGCTCTTGGTTAATTCCCTTAGGATGTTGTTAAGTTTGCTAGGGAAATCAGGACTATGGTTATCGGTCGGTAGCATACACAAATAATAATTAGTTGGGGACGGCACGGCAGATTAGCCATAGAATGTTGAGGTTACATGATATACTGACAGGGCAGCAGGACAGCTCATTGTGAAAGGCGATCAGAACGCCACCCAATCTGGCACCGCGCCTGTCCTGTCAATATATATCAAAGTTAGGCAATTTATTCAAAACGTTGACACCTGAAATGGCGCTGGGAAGTCAGGTTTCCGTTACTACGAGCACGCTGCTTTCTGATGCTTATACGAGATTAGGCACTATTTCACGTCTTGGAAGGAAGCTGCGTATATTGGTGAAGTTAACCGAAAGTGAAAAGGTGGCACGAGGCGCACGAGTGGGATGGCAGTGTGATTGACAGCTGTGATGGTATAGCTATGTCTGTCCTTGCACACTTTGTGAAGATTCATTAAAAAAGAAATGTTGCGAACCCGATATGCAGCTTTTTTGTATCGAAGTGAGTAGGGCATAGGCTTCTCTGAGTAGGGCATAGGCTTCTCTTTCCAAATGCGTTGAGATGTTTACGTGCGTTTTGTACCGCCGGGAAACATCCTGACCAATACTATATAGGGTTCCTTTCAGCGAACGAGTGTTAGTAAGGATCGCCTCTTGTCTTAAAGGCACCAAATCTGGCAATGATTGGACTATTACGCCCAGGGTTATGGTGACCCAAAGGATGTGGACTCTGCATTTCTATTGAGTCAAGTGTTATGTTTAGGTGGCCGGGAGCAAAGTTGGATTTTTCTTTCTTCAGGGTGTGTATGCAATTCTGATCAAGAGTCGGGGGTTGCATAGAATATTAGGTTGTTTCGACGACGCCGGGAACGATCCTCGGCGTCGTCGAGACGGTTATCTAGGTTATAAACACGACACGGTGTTTCGGCGCTATTGGTCCGTACGGCTACAAGCTGCTGTCGCAAGTGTTTGTTGTGCTTGCAACGGGCTTCGACGGATACCTTACGATTTACAGGTCAGCGATGACATTATTTGTTGTAACAAGATGTGCCTTGAGGTATTTAATTTCTGTAATTACCGTTGACTGACCGGCGGTTGGCTTGCGCAACTCGGCAAGAATAGTCCATTGTCTTGCCCAGGGGTAGACTCGATGTCGCCCTCGACTAGCAGCAAGGAGCGCCAAACAGCGCCCCACTCACAACAAGTAGCAAACAAACGAAGCGGGGTCGGCGCCTGAAGCAGCAGGTAATTACTATTTTTTTTTCTTTTTTGCGAATAGGCTGCACGAAGGACCAGCCTGCATGACGAGGAGCAGTTGATTACTAGTCACACCTGCTGAACAGTGACCGAGCGCACAGTGATACCAATGGGAGCGGTGGCTTTGTAGCTGGAGGAGCGATTGTTGTCATGGCCGATGGGATCTTCCAAGCTGTACTGAGGTACAAGTGATAAAAAGTGGCATAGATTGCCACATTGGAGCTTGAGTACTGTCCAGCCAAGAGTCGCATGACAAAGGCTGGGCAGATCTGCCGGATGGTTGTGCCCGCAACAGTAATGCGCACGCCACTGACTCAGTAGCTCAGGAAGGAATATCGGAGCTATGGCTTGACGAGTAACCTGCATGACAAACAGCAGTGGTTACGCCTGCTGAACAGCATCGAGCCCACCTTTACACAGCAAGAATTGGGCAACCGACGATACAATCACCGCCACCAATTCGTTGCCTATGCACCCGGGGAAAGAGTCTGGTTTTGGTATCCGGTACGACTTTGAGGCCTCTCTGTGAAACTTCTACGCCGATACTTAGGACCAAGGTTCGGACAAGGTTCTGAGCCGTATTAGCGCCGTGAATTACGAGGTCCTGGGTGACGGTTCATGCTACTCCAAACGCCATCAGCACGTCCCTGAGGTAGTGCCGGTGGTGCTAAAGAAGCCGTATCTTTCTGAATGATGTGGACAACGAAATGCTCTTTATCGAGTGTAACGACTACCATTTGATGAGCATCGGGACGGTGCTCGTTCTGGAGGGAAGGTAATGCCGCGTCACTATATGTGCCAACTACACCTTGACGACGACAAAGACGATAACCGGGCCGCTCAAGAGTAGGAGCACGATAAAGAAAAGGGACGTTCTTTTATGCTGACCGGCATTCTGCACGTCCTATTCGAGTACGAGACGGTACTGCTACTTGCCGCGATAATGCACCTGTGCTTTGTGACCTGCGACATTATGGAATGACAGCAAATCTGCTAATCCTCTTTGCACATGCCGCCAGTTTTAACAGGACGAGATTTACATTTCTTGAGGCTCTCGGACCCCCACACAAGCACATGCGCAGCGTACCCCGCATTTGTTAAATAACAAGCTGTTGCTGAAAAATATCGTATCACTTATATAGGCAACACGTTTTAAGGACGGACGTAGAAAATTTTGAGGAATAGAGCTCCTGATAATCTTGAATAGACCAGACGAATCACTAAGAAGTGCTTGTTTGGAAGGCGGGGCGAAAGACTAGCAAATGTGGTCGTATTGAAAAAAAACAAGCGTAGGTCGAGAAAACTGCAATAAATTACCTTTTTGCAATTCACACGTGAAATTTTTCACAGAAGCGCTTGGAAAATCTTCAAAAGGCTTACGGGGTGAAACGGGAGATAATCTCTCCTAAAAATAATTAAAAATCATCGACTCAGCGACAAATCATCACTACCAAATCACATTCCACCAGCCGATCTACAACACTGAAAAAGATGTGGCTTAAATCGGCGCCACCTTAGAGCCAATGCACACTCCGGATTTCTGAATAAACAGGTTGCCTTCGCATGAAACAAACGTGGACTTGAAATAGAAGCTGAGGAGCTCTAAAAAGGCTTCTTGATCTCTTGAAGCTGCTGTTAACAAAGGCGATTTCATCGTTATGCCCGACAATAGAAACAAGAAGAGTGTTTGAAGGCCTGCACTGCCTGGCGTCGAGTGCCAATTGTACTGTTTTGTACGCATTTCCAACGTCTTCACAATTGTTATAGCCTCCGTCAGAAATTATGCTACGGTCTTGGGCGTGTTGCGCATAAGTCCGGCGAAGAGCTCTTGCTTTAAGCCACGCACGAGGAAGCTAATTTTCTTCTCCTCAGGCATATCCGAGTGGGCGTCGCGAAACCGGCGCGTCATCTCCTCGGTGAACACCGCTATGTTCTCGTGGGGCAGCTGCGTGCGAGTTTCCAGCAAACCTCGGGCTCGTGCATTGTGCAGCACACTTGTGAAGGTCTGCAGGAAGCCGTCGCGGAACATGTCCCATGTCGTCAGGGTAATTTCCCTTTTCTCAGACCACGACCTGGCGGTGTCTTTTAAGGCGAAGTGCACACGCCGCGCTTGTCGTCGGTGTTCCAGTTGTTGAATGCAGCTACCCTTTCGTATGTTTCCAGACAATTTTCCCGGCTTTGAAAGGATCATCCGCGGAAGGTCGGTGACTCACTGAGCTGTTGCAGCGCGATGGGAGACGCTGAAGCTGCCATTGGGGTTGTTGAGTTGGCCAGGCTCCAAAGCGTGAATCCGTGCTTCGTGGGCAGGTTTTGCAGCCTGCGACCTGCTCGATGATCCAGGGCCAAGTTTGTGCGATCTTCAGGTTGCGGCCTTGGATCGTGTTTCTGCGGGGGCGTCCGGTACATGAACGCACAAACACCTCCACCATATGTCACGTAGTTGAACGCTGCAGCGAGACTATTAATAACTTGTTATTGGACAAAACATGTGCCCACAAAACCAAGTTACAGCGGAAACACAACGCTAGCAGTGAACACTGTCGGCGATCGCAAGAATCTCATCAACGGGTCAAGCGCGTCGGCTTTTATATATCAGTAGTCGTAAGTTCCAGCGTAATCGCTGGCGCCGGCATGCCTTCAAGAAACTGCTACATATTCCGTGTCACCCAAGCGACAAGGTTATGCGGTGTAGGGGTTGGAGGACGGACTTCGCGGATGAAAACCCAAGCTTGGGAGGGTTTATTCTACATTATGTACAGGGACGGTGAGCGTCAAGTACCAGTCGTACAGACATTACGGGCCGGCAGCAACTCGGACGCTGCGGCCCGCGGCAAGAAGTTCGAGAGAGGTGAATCAGGGAATCAGGGCATGTCCCAGAATGCTCAGGTCTCTCTGGAAGGCTTCTTATAAACCCTTCGAGCACTGTAAGTCACGTCATGTTTCACCAATGGGAGAGTCCGCTCCGATGACGCCACTTTCAGCCAATGGTAGGCGCCCGTGTCGCGGTGTCGCACCTGGCGGCTCTCTGCGGTCTTGCCTCGCAGACTGGCAATCCACTTCTTCTAGGCTGGAGAAGGAGGGGGGGCGCTCATGCTTCATTGCACAAGGGCCCACCTGCACCCGGTGGCTCGGCTCCGCAGCGGTAGCAGATGCCTTCTTCAAAGCCGAAGGGGGACGATTGAGCTCCATTGTACGAGGCCCCCTTCTAATCCCGGCGACGCACGAACTTGTTGGCACGTGAACTTGTTGCCTTAAACTTGTTTGCTCGGCCGCTTCTCTGGAATGCACTTTCCTGCTTCTGCATTCCTCAATTAGCTGTGCTGCAATCCGATGTGGTCTGGGGAACTCGAAGTAATCGCAGGAAACAGCTCCATATCTAACAGCTCGTCCTCGCCCCGGTTGTTCTGAATGGCCGGTGAACTCAATTCGCTGGCCATGAGGAACGCTGAAAGAAGCTGCAGGGTACTGGGGTCGAGCCTCGTTTGACAACCCTCGGGATCCTGGGCCCTGGAGAACATACGTCAAACAAACCAAACAACACAGCGCTGCACCACGCGTAAGCGCAGGCTCTTCACCCCTGACCCGCCAGGCTATTACTGAGTCAAAATCAACCCTGATCTTTTAGTTCCCCCAATTTTGACCAAACAGTTCCAACCACCCCTCCAAACAGCTGTCCATTTCTCCTCGATTGCCGACAAGACCAGAGTACTATTGTTGTTGCAAAACAAAAGGGTCGTTGACGATGCAAACAACAAATGAAAACAGCCGAACATAACTTAAGTGGCCTAACTACACGAACAGCATGTTTCCGATCTATCGCAGTGGCGTACATATCGCACGTAATGGTGCCACTGAACAATCTGGTCAACCTCACAAGTACGTAATCACAAGCGCACTAACCTTGTGGTCACTAAACAAAACGCGTACTTGCGTTGTAGGCAAACTTTTCATTTACGCTTACTCACGTTTCTTCCCTGAAAGTCCTACAGGACACGTGACGTAAACGTACAATTAAACATGCGGGACTTACACACTCCGCAGAACTCTTAGAATAATGCGTCTTTTAATAACTCGTTCCACGCATACTTATCAGAGAAGTCAGAATACGGCTGCCTTCCACACACACTAGCAACCCAGTCATAAAGTCTGCTTCCTTCCGTCCACACAGGACACGCGCTAATGGAACTAAGAACGCTTCTCCGTGCAAATCATGCACTCACTGAAAATCTACGCGCTTAACCTTAGAAAATTCAACACTTAAAAAGAAAGAAGGTTAAATAACACACGCGCTTTACCTTAGGCCTTTCGACGATAACCTTGACCTTCAGGTTACTCACACACACAAAAAAAGCCTATCTACTTATTAATGAGCATCTCGCGAGACTACATGTTTACTTAAAACACATCTTTCAAATCTCGAGCTTCTCAAACGAAAACACAAACAAAGCTCATACCTTACACATTGAAAGAAATCCTACTCTCAATTCGCGAAAACTTTCCGATGCTCAAAATAAAATACAAAACAACACGTTTTACTTCTACGGAAGCTCTCTTGGCTTCCCGTTCCCGATTTCACAATTTTTCACAATTTATTTATTTATTAGTAAAAATACAGAGAATTGCATGTGCGTAGTATACATAAGGAGGTCCCAAAGTCAGAGACTGTATCGGGACCTCCTGCTAAAGACACTTATGATGTTATACAAAGTTTAAAGCAACAGTAGTATAGATGAGAACTAAGAGTAATATCGAAACATGATTATAGCATATGAGTAATAAGAACACTTGTTAACAGCAGGACAATATAAAAAAACGGAATAAAAAAAATGAGGAGAGTTTCAGTAAGTGTTTAATATGAATGATTTTAGTTCTTTTTTAAATTGGTATAAAGTTTTTGCATTTTTGATGATAGGGGGTAAAGTGTTCCAAAGCGATATTGCGGAAAATTCCGCAGTCTGTTTACCATAGTTAGTTCGCACTTTAGGTAGAAGAAAATTATTATTGAGTGCAAATCTAGTGTGACTATGAGCTATTAGGTCACAAGGTGAGAAGCAGATTGATGGTAGTTCCTTAGTCATATATTTGTAGAATAAAATTCCTAGATTATATTTGGTCAGTTCTGAAATGGTTAGGATGTTGTTTTCATGTAGTAAGGATTTTCCATTAGCAAAGCGTGAACTGCTTGTAATTATTCTTATGGATTGGTTCTGGATTACCTGGAGGGATGCCAAGTGAGTGTTATAAGTGTTACCCCAGCATAGTATGCCGTAGTTAATATGAGAGTGAATGAATGAGTAGTATAGCGAGATTAATGTATTATGTGTAAAGTAGGGACGAGTTTTAATTAGAACGCGAATACCGTATGCTATTTTCTTTTTGATGTGAGAAATGTGATCTTTATATTTCAAGCTGCAGTCAAGAGAAATCCCAAGAAAAGATGAACATGGACTGGGAGAGATGGAGTGTGAGCCGAAAGTTAAAGAAGGGGAGAATGCAGAATGTTGTTGATGTGAGGAAAATACAACAAATTTAGTCTTAGTGGCATTAATGGATAATAGGTTGGCATTACACCAACTTAAAACATTTTGTAGATCAGTATTTAGCTTGTTAATAAGAAGTGACATGTGTTTATCAGAGGAAAATATGGTAGTATCATCAGCGTATAGAATGCACTTAGTAGAGGACAAACAGTTAGGTAGGTCATTAATATAAATCAAAAACAGAAGTGGTCCTAAGATAGATCCTTGAGGGACGCCAATGTTAGTGGTTTGTTCTCTGGAGTAGACGTTAGATACAGACACTATTTGAACCCTATTTGATAAGTAACTTTTTAATAATGAGAGCGCAGGACCACGAACACCGATAGCCTCAAGTTTAGTAAAAAGGATAATGTGGTTTAAGCAGTCGAATGCCTTTGTTAGATCAATGAAAACTGAGCCTGCAAATAGACCATCGTCAATTATTTTTTTTAATTGGTCAGTTAGATGTATGAGTGCCAAATCTGTGGAATATCCATTACGAAAGCCAAATTGGCATGAGGAGAGAATGTTAAATTTAGTGAGATATTTGGTTAGACGCATTGCGATTAGTTTCTCCAGAACTTTGCTGAAAAAGGGTAAAATACAAATAGGGTGGTAGTTATGTATTAATGTACTGTCACCTTTTTTTAGAACTGGAATTACTTTACCGCGTTTAAGCTCGTTAGGAAACACACCAGTCTTGAATATCGAATTAGTAATATGAGACATGATATCAGAAATTAGGTGGGCAATCATTTTAATGGTAGCAGGTAGAACTTCATCTATTCCAGAACTGGTGGGTTTTAGGTGACATATAACGTTATATATTTCTTCTGGCGTTGTGGGAAAAAGAAAACATGTGTGAGGGAGTCGATTAAGTTGAGTGACTTGTGAAGGAGAAGGTGTGTCATTATCAAAAAAGTAGGAGCTGAAGGCGTTAGCTATTTGGTTAGGGGAGTTATACTCTGAGTTATTGTATATAATTTTTGATAGCTGTTCTGGTTTATAATTTCTGTTTAGAAATGAGTTGACGATGTTCCATTTCAATTTGCTGTTATTGCCGGCTTGCAAGATTTTTTGTTCAAGATATAATCGTTTTGCCACTTTTAACTGGTTGTTTATAGAGTTACGTAACCTTTTATATCGTGCAATTAATTTGGTATTAAAAGGCTGGTTTTTAGTTTTTTTGTACAGGTTATCGCGTTTACGCAAAGCTGCTAATAACTTTTTAGACATCCATGGATTGTGAGAGAATGCAATGGTTTTTTTACATTTCCTTTTACAAGTGAATTTATGAATAAGTGATATAATTACAGTAAGACATTTAGAAAATGCTTTTTGAGGATCATTATAAGTTTTTATTTCAGACCAGTCTATATTAGTAATGGCAGTTATGAAGCTCTCTTTGTCCAGAACGTATTTGAAGTGTGGAAGAGGGCAAGGACTCGAGTTATGTTTAAAACGTAGAAGCAATGGGTAGTGATCTGTTATGTCCATATCAAGAACTTTTGCCTCTGGTGAAGTTATTAAGTTAGATAGGACATGATCAATTAGCGTTCCTGTGCCACTAGGAACCTGTCGTGTAGGAACATCAATTAAGCATTCATATGCGTAGCTTTGTAGTAGACTGGTGTAAGAAATTACTGTTGGTGATGTGTCATTGAGTAGGTTAATGTTGATATCACCCAATATAATTACATTTTTATTTTCTAGTGAAAGGGTATGTAAAGTATGATCAAGATTATAAAAAAAGTCGTCGACTGATGGTGAAGGCGAACGATAAATGCATCCAAATATGAAATCTCTGTTATCATTAGAGGGAGAACAATTAACTATTTCAATCCAGACAGATTCGCAATTAGTGATAGGTAAATGTAGGTCATGTCGTCTGCGGTAAGTAAGATCAGGAGAGATATATATTGCTGCACCACCATGACAGCTAGTTAATCTGTTACAATATTCTGAATCTGTGGGAATTGCTCAGAAGTTAGGGAAGCAATAAAGATTTTTGTCATCGTCTGACAACCAAGTTTCAGTCAAGCCTATTAATGAGAATGAGCTAGAAGATGAAAAAAGGAAATGATCAATCTCCTCAAAGTGTTTGCGAAGGCTTCGAGCATTGAAATGAATGACTGAATGAAATCCACTTATGAAAGAGTTAACTTGATTAGGTTCCAGGAAAGAGGCCATGATAAGCGGTGAGACAATGAACACTAGTTGCTATGTTATTAGTCTATTCTAGTCAAGTCGGAATGATCACGGATGCGCAGAACTCTGCTGTTAGTAGTCTTTCTAGCCTTGATTTGACAGTTGTCAGTCCACAGAAACATCCACTTCTTTTCTTTCTTCAGTGTTAGGGCTTTGGAAAACAGGGCCTTGTTAGATGGGGTCAGATGATCATTTACGAAGATAGGTGCGTTAGAAATACTGGAGAAGCCTAGGTCACTGACACAAAGCTTGGCCTTACGAGCTTTACTGATGAAGTCAGATTTTTTAGTTCGAGAGCAGAAACGAGCAATGATGTTTTTTTTGTCAGTAGACCGTGTTGGCACGCGATGAACAATGTCGAGATCATGAGGTGATATGGAACATCCAGACTTCTCCCCTAGCATTTCCATGATTGCGAGGCAGTCCTCTCCTTGGCTACAGGGAACGCCCTTGATCTCAACGTTGTTGAGGCGTGAATATTGCTCAAGTTCTTCTACCTTGCGAGTTAATGAAGTGTTTTGAGATTTCAATTCTTTATTCTCGTTTATCAATGAGGTATTTTGGCCACGTAAGTCCTGGACAAGTTGATTCAAGTGTTGAGCACTTGATTGAAGGGATTCAACTTCCTTCTTTAACTCCGCAACATCAATGCCGGAATCTTTCATCTTTAGCAAAAATCTGTCGAACACCTTATCAGAGGTGTCTTTCACTAAACTGTTAATTTTAGCCTCTAGATCCTCGATTTTTTTTTTTAGAGTTCAGCATTAGTTGGCATGGTAAAAAATAAAATACAAACTCGAACACTAGCAGGAGGAAAACACAGTTGGTGGCAGCAGTGGCAGTGGTATGGAAAAAGGAAAGAAAAAGAAAATAAAAGTTGCGATGAATACCTGCGTAAACGATGAATTTTTAAAGATGTGGCTCATGCAATGCCACTGCTGCCAGTGAAGGGTGGGCGTCGGTGCGTGCTTATTTAAAGGGAAGGTGCTCCAGGCAGCGACCTCCAGTGGTAGTCTTGTTGATGATGTCAGCAGGCCACGATGAATCCACGCAGTCGCAGCTTCACCACGTGGCGATGATTCGTCCGGGAGGGCAGAACTTCAATCTGTCACCTCGAAGATTGCCGTTTGAGACAGAGGGGGGTGGGTGAAAAGTGTCCGGTCAGGGTATCTGCGTAAACGATGAATTTTTAAAGATGTGGCTCATGCAATGCCACTGCTGCCAGTGCTTACGACTTACGACTTACGACTGACTCATACTTTCAGCCTGACCCGCGGTGGGCGAAGTTTCAAAGCTACTCTGGCTGCCGAGAGACAACAAAAGGGCTGATTAACTATCAGCTCCCCCAAGACGTTACGGTCTCCTGCCAATTTGCGTCCTGGCGCCCCGCTTTCAACACGAACTCGATTGACCGCGTCGCTACTCCCCACCTGGTCTCGTCCTGCCACCTTGCGTTTCTTCGAACTGCACGCTGAGCTGTGAAAAGAACTACGGAACGACGAGGAGCTTAACTGCCTCGTGCCCTTTGTCCGCGTCCGTGCAGAACATTCTTCGCGGTCCCCCTTTGACCTGTGGCTCGAACGTTTAGGATGCGTCAACATCGTCAGTGACGACCGCACCTTTCTTCTCCTCGCGCCCTGCCCATTTGGGTTTCTCGCCATTTTTGGCGGCGCTACATTAATTACCGACTTTCGGTCTTTACCGCGCTTCATTTTACGGCGCTTTCTCTTTGCACTCGCCTTCATGTCGCCTTCTCGTGCCTCGTGCTTGCCGGTACACATTTCGTCGGCCCGGATCGGTCTCTTACCCGCACAGTCTGAGTGATTCTCACTTAAATCAACACTCTCTCTGCCTCGACTGGCGGACAGCTCAACCGACTCTGGCACAATGCAGCAGGCTTTACTCGAGTAAGACAACTCGCACTCTTGCGAACTGCCCTCTACTACATTGCCCAGCTCACGCTGTGCATCGGCACACAGCCCGTCGGTATCGATCGCTGTCTCACGCGCACAGTCCGAATGATTAACTGAATCATCCCTATCTAGGCTATCTAGACTGGCAGAGAGCCGCACCGATCCCTGAACAATGCAGTTGTTCTCTCGTGAGCTACGGAGCTCGCCACCCCGAGAACTATTCTCAACTGCATCGTCCAGCTCGCACTTCACTTCTGCACGCACCTCTGGCCTGACATGGGTGCTCGCTTCTGTCGGGTCAGAAGTACCCTTTTCTTCGCTAGCAACCTCGCTAACATTACCAGCGACGCACACACGCGGTAACTGTGCCAATTTGTTCGCAGCTGGCCTAGCTGTCTCCACAGTCCTCTGTTGGCACAGCACCTCGTCGCTCTCACTCTGGCCTTTAACGGCCTCTATTGCCACTAAGGCATCGTTAGCAGCTAGCCTTTTCCCTCTACTTATGACTCTGCAGCTAATCTCACAGGCACTACTCTTTTCGTCGGCTTCTGGCGAAAATCCGCTCGATGCTGCCTCATTCTTTCGCTCTGTACTACCTACAGAATTCTCAGACAGCCGTTGTCTCTGTGCCAATAACTGATCACAATGCTGTATCTCTTTGATCAGTGCTGCCTTCTCTCTCTCATACTTTTCCTCTCGCTCAAGCTTACGTTGATTCTCACGTTCGCGTGCCTTCTCACGTTCGTGACGCTGACACCTAAGAGTAAGTTCTTGAAGCTCCTGCTTCCGTTCATTCTCGCGTTCCTCACGCTGACGCTCACTCCTAAGTTCACGACGCTCTCGCAAACGTACACGACGCTGACGCTCCCGTGGCTCCTGTATCACTTCCCAAGCAAGCTTAATGCTTTCATCATCATTGCCACTATCGTTAATCGCTTTTATGATAGCTGGCGTTTTCATCCGTTCGTCCGCCTCAACTCCCAAGTCGTCGCACACCAACAACAAGTCTAACCTCGTCAACCTTCTAAGATCCATGGCAGCTGCCCCGACAGGTGGTTAAAACTGTTTTCCTTATTTAATTTGTGCAAATACACAATGCAACAAACTCCCGATTCCCAGAACTATCAAAATTGAACACACAACCTTTGAGTCTGGCGAATCATAAGGAAAAAAAACCACGCGCTCACTTACGGTTGCAGCACTCTGCCATCCGGTTCATTTGTCCGCTGTTCCCGGCTCCTCCGGACTCCCTGGGTCGAAGGCTCGCTCCTTCTTCGCTACTCCCAGTTTCTTCGGACCTCTTTCGACGAAGGCTCTCTCTTCTTCGCTCTTCCCGGTTCCTTAGGATCTGTCTCGACGAAGGTTGATACGTAGCGCTGCCACCAGCTGATGCATTCGGAGGCGATCCTACCGCTGCCAACCAGATGTAGGGGTTGGAGGACGGACTTCGCGGATGAAAACCCAAGCTTGGGAGGGTTTATTCTACATTATGTACAGGGACGGTGAGCGTCAAGTACCAGTCGTACAGACATTACGGGCCGGCAGCAACTCGGACGCTGCGGCCCGCGGCAAGAAGTTCGAGAGAGGTGAATCAGGGAATCAGGGCATGTCCCAGAATGCTCAGGTCTCTCTGGAAGGCTTCTTATAAACCCTTCGAGCACTGTAAGTCACGTCATGTTTCACCAATGGGAGAGTCCGCTCCGATGACGCCACTTTCAGCCAATGGTAGGCGCCCGTGTCGCGGTGTCGCACCTGGCGGCTCTCTGCGGTCTTGCCTCGCAGACTGGCAATCCACTTCTTCTAGGCTGGAGAAGGAGGGGGGGCGCTCATGCTTCATTGCACAAGGGCCCACCTGCACCCGGTGGCTCGGCTCCGCAGCGGTAGCAGATGCCTTCTTCAAAGCCGAAGGGGGACGATTGAGCTCCATTGTACGAGGCCCCCTTCTAATCCCGGCGACGCACGAACTTGTTGGCACGTGAACTCGTTGCCTTTAACTTGTTTGCTCGGCCGCTTCTGTGGAATGCACTTTCCTGCTTCTGCATTCCTCAATTAGCTGTGCTGCCATCCGATGTGGTCTGGGGAACTCGAAGTAATCGCAGGAAACAGCTCCATATCTAACAGCGGGAGCACACACAACAGATAGAATCAACAATGGCATTCACGTAAATTCGAAATCGTGTATGTGCGTCTTGTTCACAACAATAACGTTTAACATTTCTTAGCCGGTAAAAATCGGTCACCGGATGAGGCTCAACACGTACATGTCTGAATATATTGAACAGTGAGCCACCATCACCGCAGGTCCACTGTCATTGATCAACGTCGCTGCCATTTGAACAATGGCCGATGTCTAGCGCAGCCTGGTGCAACTGCACCGGTGCGGTAATCAAACCCCTAGGTTGCAGGACAGCTGCACGATACGCAGACGATGGTAGTCCCTCCCACTGCCAAGCTCACATTGAGAGAATGAGTTGGGCAAGTCATGCAATGTGGACCCCAGTCAGACGAGCAACACTATAGTGTCAGTTTGAGTGAAGGCACTTCGCTGTCATACGCCTGCTGTGAGACATTAAGGTATAGTGACACTCGGTAAACTCGTCTGCTAGTACGTCCGCAGAGTTCGCTTCCCTACGTGTGTAGTCGCGATAGCACTGCTTTAGAAAAAAAGAGAAATAACTGTGTAACACTCAATGAAGGGTAGACACTAATCGTGAAAGCAATCTTTCTGTGATTTTTAAGGCTATAAGCAAATACCGGCTTGCGACGCTTTATCACGTGAATGCAGTTGGAGAGAGAGAGAGAGAATGAAACTTTTATTTGAAGTCGTGACTTGTCAGTAGAGGTACGTGGGAGGGTCCCTTATTCCAGGAACCCTCTGGCTTGGATCGCCCTCCGGGCCCGGGCGACTAGTTCGCGCTGGTCGACCAGGTCCGACTTGGAGATCGCAGCCTCCCACGTTTCAGCGAGGAGGTTTGGATCTGCGTCTGCTGCTATTAGTTTTGTCGCTGTGATGCTTGCTCGGGTGTTCTTGCATTGCAGGAGGAGGTGCGCCAAGGTGTCAGGCACGTTGCAGTGTGGAAAGGTGTAGCTGTGTAGCGTCGAGTGGAAATGATGCAGCAAGATTCCGTGGGAAAAGGTATTGCTCTGGAGTCGCCTGTAGTCGGTGCCTTCGTTTCTTATTAGTTGGGGATGTGGTGGAGGGTACACCCTGCGTCCAAGCCGATAGTGTTGTAGTAGTGCTTGGTAAGTTAACGGTATTATTTCCGTTTCCTCCGCTGATTTGTGTGGGTGGAACCTGTTGTGACGCGAAGCGCCAACTGATAAGACAAGACGATGCATTGACGGGGAACCACGGAACTCCTTTTATTCCGATGGCAATCGCTTATATACACTTGATATAATTGACAGCGCCCCCTATACACAACACATTCCCCCTCATTAACAAAAAAAAAAGAAAGGAAATAAAATCAATCCACTTTCGCGCACTCACTTCACATCACATGAAACGAACGACGTTCTCACTGTCAGGTAAGCTCGTAGTCTTGATATCGTGCTGGCACTCTTCTTGTTCGTTCCGGCCTGGTGCGAGATGGTGCTGTGGTTGTGGCCAATTGCGATCGAGAATTGTCTTGCTGATCGGGAACCTCTAGAATAGACTCCGTTACTGTTGGCTGTGCACCGTCAGAATGGCTGGCGCTTCCCTGGATGTCTTCTGATGGCACCATTTCAGATTGATTCTCGTCGGCGGTAGGGGTATTTTGCTCCGCCATCTTCCCTATGTGAAGATCCAGATCGCAGGAAAACCCCGAGGCCGCACTGCGTTGCGCTGTAACCGCGTCAGCTAGTGCCTGTCCTGTCCCAACTTTACCAATTACTGTTAGTTTTGATGCGTTCCATTTCGTACCGTTTGCCAGCAAAAACGAATTCGTGCCCACTCGTCTCTTCACCTGGATCGGCAAAGAAAACTTGTGTTTCGTCTTTGGTCCGCCTTGCTTTATTTTTACGAAATCTCCTGGCTCAATGGTAGACGCTCTGGCACCTCGTTTTTCATCGGTGTACTTTTTTGTTCGTTGTTGCTGCTCCTTAACGCGCTGTTTCAACTTTTCCATGGCGGCACGCGGTTCCTCGAAAAATTCCCTTTCTGGGAGGCCAACAACATCCAATCTTGTTCTGGGTCTTCTTCCATGCAGTAGGTAAGCCGGTGACGCTCCTGTAGTTGCATGTGGGGTGGCCCTGTAAACACCCAGGTAGTCCCAGATTGCCTCCTTCAGTGGTCTTCGTTCCAATGCCGCGACCTGAATATATTCCTTGAGAACGCGGTTGAACCTCTCAATCTGACCATTGCATTGCGGGTAATACAATGTTGCAACACAATGCTGGATTCCCCGATCTCGTAAAAACTGCTCAAAACATGTCGACATAAACTGACGCCCATTGTCAGTCACAATGCTTTTCGGGTACCCTTCTCTCGCAAAAAGTTCCAAAAGCACTTTCACTACTGCCTGCGCAGTGATTGTGGACACAAATGCCACCTCGGGCCACTTGCTGTGGTAATCAATAATAGTGATTGCAAACCTGCACTCCGGAGGGGCACGCTCCATCGGCCCAACGATGTCGATTCCCAGCTTTTCCCACGGCTTCTCGGGCCACTTTACTGGCTCCAATGGGGCCATTACGGTTTTTGCCGATTTATCTGATGCTTTGCAGATAGCACAATTGCTAACCAGCGATTCCACATCCCTGTCCATTCCGGGCCACCAGTACTGTTCCCTTAACCGTTGTTTGGTCCTTACAATGCCTGGATGTGATTCATGTGCCATCATGACCAGCCTGGAAGTGAGTGTCGATGGGGGAACGACGCGTTCCGCGCGAAACAGTAGCCCGTCTATCACCGACAGCTCTTCTTTTATACAAAAAAAAGACCTTAAATTTCCAGCTAAACAGCCCTTTTCCGGCCATCTGGACGTAACATGCTGCGCCACCTCATTTAATAATGAATCATCAGCTGTTTCTGCTTGCAACTCACTCTTAGTGATCATGCTGGAAACCACAGCAACTACTTCCTCCACCGGTTCGTCCTCTGCAGAGGTCAAAGGTAACCTAGAAAGTGCATCCGCAACGACATTGGTGTTCCCCTTTGTGTACTGCACAGTGAAGTTGTATCGCAAAAGTCTAGCACACCAGCGTTCAATACGCAGTGGGCGTCTTCCAACCCCATTTGTGGACAGCAGTGTCACCAAAGCCTGATGATCAGTTCGTAAGACAAACCTGCGGCCCCACAGAT
This sequence comes from Dermacentor albipictus, assembly GCF_038994185.2. NCBI lineage: Eukaryota > Metazoa > Arthropoda > Arachnida > Ixodida > Ixodidae > Dermacentor > Dermacentor albipictus. The sequence goes on from NC_091821.1 coordinate 515,834,115, forward strand.
AAACGTGCCAATGTTCGCAAGCCCATAAACATGCCAGCGCCTCTCGTTCCCCGGTAGAGTACTTGCGTTCTGTAGGAGTTAGTGTCCTCGAAGCGAATGCCACTGTACGTACTTCTCCGTCGACTACCTGCTGGAGCACAGCTCCCAGTCCATATGCCGAGGCGTCAGTGGTCACTTGTACAGGCAAAGACTCATTGAACATAGCCACCACGCCGCATGATGACAGCATCTCCTTGATCCTGCAAAAGCTCTCCTCAGTGCTCTGATCCCACACGAACTTCTGTCCTTTACGAAGAAGTCGTCGCAGCGGCTCCACCACCTCTGCATAATTGGGAAGAAAATGTGAGTAATAGCCTACGAGCCCAAGGAAAGACCGCAGCGAGACTACATCGGCAGGCGTTTGTGCTTTAATCACAGCATCCACCTTTGACTTGAGTGGGGCAAGACCACTTGCACTCACACGATGACCCAAAAAGGAGAGTTCCTTGACAGCGAACAAGCATTTCTGATTTAGCTGCAGCCCCGCCTCAGCGATCCGATGCAATACCTCGCGAAGGTTACGGTTGTGCTCGTCCTTAGTCTTTCCAAAGACTATGATGTCGTCGATATAAAACAACACGCCCTTGCAGCCTTTCAAGATTTCTTGCATCATTCGCTGAAACGCGGCTGGTGCCGATGCGAGGCCAAAACACACTCTGCGGAACCTAAATAAGCCTTCGTGCGTAATAAACGTCGTTAATTCGCGACTATCTTCGGCTAATTCCACTTGATGGTAGGCTGCAGCAAGATCCAGTTTCGAGAACCATGCTGCTCCGCTCAGCGCATGCAACAGTTCCTCAGTGTGTGGCAAAGGGAATCCATCAATGACTACTGCTTTGTTCGGCTCGCGTAAATCGACGCATAGACGAATAGTTCCATCCTTCTTCTGCACAACCACTATAGGAGACACCCATTCCGCAGCACAGACCTTTTCTATAATGCCTGCATCCAATAATCTTGCCAGTTCAGCCGCTACCTTCTCTCGCAGCGTCAGCGGCAAACGTCGAACCTTCGCTGCTACTGGTTTTACATCTGTACGCCGCTTCACAGAATGGACGAAGTTTTTCGCTAATCCCAACTTATCAGCGAAAAGAAAGGAAAACTCACATAATTCAGGAGGAAGCGACTGGGGGCTGACCGTGACTTGCAAACACTCCAGTGTAGAACCGATGATGTGCAATTGCAGCTGGTGAACCCCATCCAGTCCTAGTAATGCCATGCCTTGGGGAACAACGTAAAATCGAAGGCAAGCCGAGTTGTTCCCGCGTACAACTCTGGCTGTGAACCATCCCAAGACCGGAATTTTCTTCTGTGAAAAATCCCGCAGCGTCGCTGAAGCCGCAGTCAAAGGAAAGCTGTTGGCGAACTTGGCTCGATAAACGTGGTCTGGCAAAATAGACACCGACGACCCAGTATCTACCAGCAACTGAAGTGGCTCGTTCTCAATAACGACGTCTACGACCAAAGTCCTTCGTTCCACTTGTCTGACCGCCAGTACAGTGAGCACGTCCTCTTCGCTAGCGCCGTCGTTTCGGACCGTCCGCACGTCCCGCTCTGCCGACCTGCCACAGACCGCTCGAAAATGTCCCATTCTGTGGCACTGGGAACAACGTTTCCCCCGTGCTTTGCATTCCTGTGAATTAGCTAGGTGCCTTGTAGAGCCGCACCGGTAACACTTGCGCACCGGCGTCATTGCCGCGTCGCTGTCTGGTCTTTTGCCTTGAGATACATGCTGCACTATGTCCGTTTGTGACGACCCTTGGTCATAGATCGCAGCCCCCTCCGCTGCCTGCTCGTACGTCTGTAGCATTTCCACTGCCTCTGCGAGCGTCAGTTGTGACCCCTTCACGAGCAATTTCTGTCGCAACTCAGTGCTCCGTACTCCGTCAACAACCCTGTCTCGTAGAGCCGCTTCCAAGAATTGCCCGAAGTCGCACGTCTTTGCTAACTGTCGGAGAGCACTGACGTACTCTCGTATCGGCTCGTTCGGCAGTTGCCGACGTAACGTGAATCGACGTCGCTCGACCAGTACGTTAACGGTGCTTGAGAACTGCCGCTCCAATAGGCTCAACGCCTCCGTGTAACTATCCCCTTCACTTGCCTCCGTCCCGTCTTTTCCTGCTGTTTTGCTTGTCTCCGGCCCGGCTTTTGTCGTGTCTGACGTTCGTGCCGGCTCTGGGCCCAATGTGCGAAAAACACGGCGTCCCTCGACACCAAGACATTGCAGCAGAATGGCCTTTTTCCGTAGCGGCGGTTGCGCGTCCATCCCCGTCGCTTCAAGAAAATTTGTGAAATCATCGCGCCACTGCTCCCATGGAATTGTCGCATCTCCAGGAGTCTCCAGGAAAGGCGGTAATGGCGGTAGTCCGTACGCTGCCATTTCGTAGGTGACGCCCCTTGGAACAGCACGGAGCCAGGTAAGGGAAAACAGTTCGTCGCTAGCTCGCTAGCTTCGCCGACTGCGCCAGATTGTTGTGACGCGAAGCGCCAACTGATAAGACAAGACGATGCATTGACGGGGAACCACGGAACTCCTTTTATTCCGATGGCAATCGCTTATATACACTTGATATAATTGACAGCGCCCCCTATACACAACAGAACCTTTCTAGAATACCGTGCGGGGAAGCCCGGTTGACGCTTGCGCGGGCCGCGGTGTGTGCCGCTTCATTCCCCTCGAGTCCCTCGTGTCCCGGAACCCACATGATGCAGGTGTAGGGGGGAGGAGTATCGCCACGTTTCAGTAAGTTGATCGCTTTGGTGGAGACCCTGCCTTTCATGTAGTTGCGTGCCGCTGTTTGAGAGTCGGTGAAGACCACTATGGCATCCTCGCTTGCATGGGTGGCGAGTGCTATAGCGGCCTCCTCAGCTGTGTCCGCGCGTTTGGCGAGAATTGTCGCCAGCGCCAGTGTCGTCCCCCTGTAGTCTGCGACGATGATGGTGAAGGCGTTTTGGCCCGGATACTTGGCTGCGTCCACGTAGCGAGCCTGCGGGTCGTTACGGTGCTTGTGTCTGATGGCGTTTACCCTGGCGAGCCGTCTGCCCCGATGGTGTTCTGGATGCATGTTCCGAGGGATCTGAAGAACTTGTAAACATTCTCGCATCTTCGATGTGATCTTTTCCTTATGTTCGCCATCGTGTTCTATGTTGGTTACGTATCCTGTGAGTCGGAGGACTGCTCGGCCTGTGGTTGTGAGCTTGAGTCTCTCGATCTGGTTGATGAGGTGCGCTTCCGCGAGTTGTTCCCAGGAGTTGTGAACTCCCATGCGAAGCAATCGGTCAGTGGAGGCGGTTATCGGTAGTCCTAGGGCGAGCTTCGTGGCCTTTCGTATTAGAAGGTTTAGCTTTTGTTTCTCGACTGTCTTCAGGTTGAGGTAAGGAGTTCCGTATGTAATGCAGCTGTAAAAGAGGGCTTGTACCATTTGCAAAGTTTCGTGCTCTTTAAGTCCATTGCGGCGATTGGCCACCCGTCGTATCAGATGAGTAAGCTGTGCCACGGTGTTGTGTAGCCTGGGGAGTGTGGCGGAGCCGGACCCATCCTTGTGTATATGGACTCCGAGGACTCGAAGTGAGTCGACCTTCGGTATCGGGACTCCCTGGAGAAGGACTTGCGGGTCCGGAGCGTCGTGGCTTGGAGGCCGGCCCCGGGTGCGTGCCCCGATTACTAACAGCTCGGATTTATCTGGGGCACAGTGGAGGCCGCAGGTGTTGAGGTACCGTTCGATGATGTTGACCGCCTCCTGAAGACGGGTCTCCTGTTCGCCCGTGCTCGCGCCTCTCGTCCACAGTGTGATATCATCTGCATATAGAGCATGGGATATCCCTGGGACGGTGTCTAGGAGGCGGGGGAGGTTGAGGAGGGCCGCGTTGAAGAGGAGTGGCGAGATTACCGAACCTTGTGGCGTACCCCTGTTAGGTAGATGAAATGACTTGCGCCGGAGGTTGGCAATCCCCACCGTGGCCGTACGGTTGGTGAGGAAAGCGCGCATGTAGGCGTATGTTTTGGCACCGCAGCCGATGTGTTCTAGATTACGGAGAATGGCTTCATGGCTCACGTTATCAAAGGCGCCCTTTACGTCTAGCGCTAGAATGGAAGACTTGCTGTGTTTACTCAAATGGTCAAGAATATCTTCCTTTAGCTGGAAGAGGACGTCCTGCGTGGAGAGCATCTGGCGGAAGCCGAACATGGTGTGCGGATAGCGATAGTTTCCCTCGAGATGTGTGGTGAGCTGCTCGTTGACCATGTATTCAAACAGTTTCCCGGCGCAGGACGTAAGGGAGATGGGGCGGAGGTTTGCATAGGAGATGGGTTTGTTTGGCTTGGGTACCATGGCTACCTCCGAGTGTTTCCAGGCTGTTGGTAGCTCGCCCTTAATCCAGCAGTCGTTATAATACCGAAGGAGAGCCGTCAACGCCCGAGGGGGTAGCTGTCGAAGGTGCAGTTGGAATAAATTATTTTACTCATAAACGAATTCACGACATAGCGTTCTCAATGAAAATGCAGCGTTGTTTTGCAAATAGTGCCTAAAAATTCGGCAGGCATACTTAAGACTGCTTACGCATGTGGGAATGGAAAAGCGTTGTAGTGTCTGTAGGAAAAAGTTTTCGCTTAGGTATTCGTCCGTATGTGGTCGTGCATGTTTTAAACTTGCACCGGCATTCGTTTTTGTGTTCCCTTGCTTCGTCTTCTGCGGCGTGCTTCAGTGGGCGACCAGGTTTCACAGATGCCGCTGAGTTAGACCCTTCGCAGCACATCCCAGTTGGAACCGCACCGACAAAGTTCGAAGAGAAAGTGATGCGTGGGAGACAACGAAGTGACGTATGCAATGACGCTTGCACTAGGAACACGTCATTTATACACTCATGATGTGGCGTCGACAGTGCATCGCAGTAGCCATAGAAGCGCCGAAATTCCAAGAGCGAGTGACACGTGATAGGGAGGGACGGAGGCATTGATGTGACGTGTGCAATGACGCACGCGCTAGGCGCAACGTTGGCCAACCACAACCGCGAAGCCACCGTGACGTCGGGGAAGCGTGCTCGTCTCGCACCCCGGAGGCCGACATGCGCGGAATTTTCAGCTGCAGTAATTTACATTTTACAGGAAGCTGCCTGAGACGCCAATCGGTGCGTTTCGCGACTTGTTTTCACCGTCCCGCCGCCCCAGTGCCGCGTAACGAGGCATGGCGTCGACACGCGTGCAGCGCCGCAGAGCGGGCGGCGCAGCCGGGGCGGGGCCTCGCGGGTGAGTAGGCCAGTCGCCGGGTGCACGGCGCTCGTCAGTCGCCGCCGGTTCCGGGCAGGAGCACTTTCGCTGTTCCGCTGCGTGACATGTCCACCGGGCCGTGAGGTTGTGCGCGACAGGAGGAGTTCCCCCCTGGCGACCTTGGCTGCGCCATGCTCAAGGGATGGTTCGACGCCTTCCGCACCGAAGGTGGACCGACGCTCTACGCGTATGCCAACAGGACCGCGGTGACAGAGGACATGCGGAATATTCTCATATACGTCTGCTTCTCGACGCTCTTCATCGCCTTCATCATCGTCTTCCCGGGGATACGCAAAGAGGTGAGTTCGGTCCCCTCTTAAGTGCTTCCGGTGAAAATACTGGCTAGCACGTCGTGTTCCGTCCTTGCAGTGCTGTTCTCGGGAACCACACTGTTGCGCGGCGCTTCATCGATGCTGGCGAAATTTCAAACGGCCTTGTGTATAATGTAAATGCACCTGAAATGTGAAACTCGCTGTATGAGACACGCAGCTTTATTAAAGCGATGGTACTGGTCCACTGCACAGACCTAATAAAATCGATCTTTCCATGCCATTGTTAATGAGGTCGTTATTGAAAGCGTAGTGTTATTGGATGAGGACCTAGTAGTCGCACATGATTGCAACAGGCGTAGATTGCAACATCGTCGCACATTTATGGTTAGAGGCAAACCATGATCTTCGCGGACACGATTTCCTTAGTTTTTCTAGAGACGCACTTGAAAGGACGGGAAAAGCGATACTTGGAAGTCATCACGTGCTCTACTAGTACTGACAGCTGTTAGAGACAGATCGGAAGCACGTTGCAAAAGTTATGCTGACTTCTCGCTCAGGCTTTGCATGCCCTGCACTGCTTCCTTGCTAAGGCTTCTTTTACGCGTAATCTTTACGAACAGCACTTCGGCAGCGCCGCCAACGGAGGAGAAAGTGGCCGACCGTTCGTCAGCGGCGCGCCGCAATGCCCGGCGTTCTTGAGTGAAACCGTGACTTCCTTGACACAGTTTCGTCCACAGCGTCGGCGATGATAGCGTCGTTTTATCCCGTTTCTTTAGGCTCGCAGCAGCTTAGCACATCGGCGCTGCAGAACAGGCGTACACGAAACTTTAACGAGAAGCCGCTGCACATTCCATATACAAAGACAGCGGGTCGTGTGAGGAATGAGACAGCATCTTTCTTCGTGTACGTCTCGCCAATGTCACATTAAATGCCTTCTGATTAGTGCGCTTTAGCTATACAGTATGGCGTGTATTAATGAGCTTGTACCAGCATGCTTGCAGGGCTTCTAAACTGCGCAGTGTGAATCTGTACCTCAAAGAAACTGCTGCTCTTTCTAAAATGCTTTTGCTTTCCCTGCATGATTGGGAAGACACTCGTTTATATCGCACAATTTATCATGTATTCTTCGATGCAGTCTAGTACAAAACATAGCGATAAAAACTGCGGTGCTATAGGAGCCGCTATAGGACGAAATTGGGTGCTATAACAGCCGCTATAGGACGAAATTGTGATACACGCACACCGCTGATTGTGTGCGTGGCCATTTGGCGCTGCTTGTTTTTAGTACCAACGTTGACCAAATATTTCCCGCTAATGCAGTTGTGCTTACCGACTAAAAGATCCCTTTTCGGCTGTCAAGTAAGCGAATATCAGTTTTTCAGTGATTGAACACTGGGACATACTTCATCGAAACAATTCCGACATATTTAGGATGCTTATGAAATTCGGTCATCCATTAGCAGCATTTTATTCTAAAAGATTTGTACTTGCCTGAGCGACTCGAAGTCAATTCGTCCTTTAGAATGCAAGTACACGTAGCGTGAAAAGAGCTGGATAGAAGCCTGTATAAAAGCGAGATCTATGCGTGTGCTTCCGTCGACTAGTCGAATAAAAAGATGCGCTATTTACAGACGTGTCCGATGTAGTGCTTGCTTTTTATGTTCTCCTCATTTCAAGGAATGAACGAAAAAAAAAACATTGATAAGCAAGTAATTGAGGAAAGAGCGCAAGAAAGACAGAAATGGCACGAAAGAAGCGCGTAGACATGGAAGAAGCGCCGCTGTCAACAGTATATATATATATATATATATATATATATATATATATATATGCTACACATCTCACTGTCCATATGGCATTGCAACAGCAAATCGCGTCATATATGTACCACCCAGGGTCTCTGAATGTACTCCTGAGTACGCAAACAAAATTTAATGGGCAGTGTCAAGGTGTAGACGATTGCACTCAATTGGCGCTACAATGTAAAACTATTCCAAACTTTTCTATGCCAATTCTGCAATGAGCCCTCTGCGATTGGTCAAACCCTTTTTTGGACCACCCCCACTTCACCTGTCTGCCACGCGACGTCACGAAAAGCGCGATATCTCCCCATCTGATATGACGGGCACACACACATTATGCATGATTTGACCAAACAAAAGAAAAAATGTTATTTCTGATGCGACGCCTTTTCGCTGTGAGCCCTCGGCCATTGGTCAATTATTTTCGGGTTGCACCCACTTCATCTGTCTGTCACTCGACATCACAGAACTGCAAAAACTCACCGCATTAAAGTGACTTGTACGCGTTAAAGGGAAGCCGAAGAGTCTGTCGAATTCAATAAGACGCTCATATACGGATGCGGGAACCCTATAAACCAGGCAGGTAAGATTTTTGGGGGGGTGGGATTTTTCGCTTAGGAGCGGCGCAATCGTCGGTTAAAATTGCGCTGTAGCTCCGCCTCCCGTCGCGCGCCGCGCGCTTCTGCTGACGCTGACGATGCGAGCGAATACCGGAAACCGTGGCGTAGTGACGTCAGCACTGGTGTTCCGCTCCTTCGCAGTCTCCGCGACCGTGCCTGGCCGGGCTCATTTCTGCGTGCGTGGCGTCCTAATCTGCTTCGCTCGACTCTACATTCCTTTGTTTGTGTGTATATAGCAGGGGTAGTTGACGTGCACAGCATCAATTGAACTTTTAGGCCGATGATGCAGGCGATCTGTGCAGCGTATACGCTTGCACGAACACCAGCGGCCGCGACGATGTTCCTATGTTCCATTATTTCCTGCAAGACAAGAAGCTTTCACCTATGTGGGAGGCTGCTGTGAAGCGAAACAACTTCAAGCGCTCAAGAACAGCAGTGTGGTGCTCTAACCACTTCCGTGACGATTACTACCGGAGTTTATCAATAATGCGTGCATTTGGTCCTCCTAAAAGAAAACAATTAGCACGCTGAACGGAATGTGCATGTTTATCTCCCACCCTTGACGCAGGTTTCATCGCCGAGCGCCGCGAATTTTCTATTCGCGCGTGTGTTGTGAAACAGCCTGCATGCAGCTACCATAACGCAGTGAAAGCGTAAAGTTTGCATTGGAAAGCCTGCTCACGCCAGGACACTGCGCTCCCCCTTCTCTCGCATACATAGGGAAACCGACCATCTCACGTAGCCGACAGAATTCGCCGGTTACGAGTAGGGTGCGGATTGCGCGCTGATGTAGGTTCTATACTACACGTGCTACAACAGCCGGTAAACTTTTCCCGCGTTTAAACCGTTTCTGTAGATTGCCGACAGCTTTGGGGGAGCGCACAAATGCCGAAGATCGCATCGCCGCTTGCGTTCTACGAGAAGGCATGCAGGAACATAACACTACAGTTTGCCCGGAAACGTACTCACTGGAACGCTGAATGCAGCTTAGCAAAAATATACTCGCCAAAGAACATTTCCAACACAAGGAGATGCTAACACTTCGCCTTCGTTCGCGTGGAAAGCAGTGCTTGCACCAGCATTTTTTGCTTCTTGGAGAGGCCGGCTCTTCGCAATCGGCTCGTACATTAGGGAATAAAGTTTAAACCCCTTACAAGTGATCTTGCACGCGACAGAGACAGCGCGACAAGTGAGGCGATGGATGTCGCGTTCACACGTCGCCTGCGAGCCGAACTCCATGCGAGCGACGGCTTTGAGCGACGACTTCCAGGTATAAGGGCAGCAATATACCCGCCGAAACTAGCGTGACGCATGCTTTATCAGTTTAAGTTGATGTATTTTACTAAAAAGGAGCATAAAATATTTCTGAAGGTCTTGCACTAGGTTCTTATTCGTGCACGTGTAAAATTCAATAACTTGCTCGTTCCGTGCGACAAACAGTAGTATTTGAGTTATGTACACCCAGCTCCGGCTTCGCACTATTGGCTAGTCGCTCATAGCACTTCCGGGCGACGAGCGACGAGTTCTAGATTTCTAGAAACGAGCGATCGAGCGACAACACTGAGTGATCTGTTCAAGCGATGGCCCGTTTTGTCGCTCGAAGCCGTCGCCCGTCTCTGTCGCGCGCAAAATCGCTCTCGTGGAGTTTGGACTTAACGCCGCACTCCTCAGAGAAACGCAAGCTCTCGAAATTTTCCATGACCGTCTCAGCAAAACAGCACCAAACTACCTTGCACCGTGCTTCGTGTGTAGCGGCAGCAGTCGGTCCGGACGAACACCATTGTAGACGTCACAAGGCGCCCGACCAATCACAGGCGGAAATAAGGCGCGCGAGCTGGGCGTGTCT